>NC_091532.1:4295480-4602300 GCF_041682495.2 Bombus fervidus
TTTCTTTTATCATAATTTTTTTTTAATTTTTTAATCATATTATTTTTATCATAAATTCTAATTACTCACTGAAGTATCTAATAACACAGTAATTATAGAATTATTAAAACGATGTTTTGCTAAAACTAAGTTTCTCGGAATGCTATTTTCTGCAATAATCTTAATTAATTTTTAATGAATCAACAAAAGTATTCGTATTAATAATTATCAGGTTAAAGAAATTTATCGTAGGTTACGTTATAAAAAGTTAAAAGTCTATGTCCTTTATATCTATTCCTTTTATGAATTTTAAGAAAATACAAGACAATTCCGAGATTTCATAGAACAGCATTCTTTTTTCTGAAGGACCGAATTATATAATTATATAATTTTTTGCAAGTTATCTCGATTGTTCACTCTGGTATACCTATACCTCGCGCTTACCGACCGCCCCTTTTGGTCGCAGACACGAAGTTTTTCCTTTTTTTCTTTCCATAAAAATTCCAACGCTCATCCCTTCTACTCCTCTGTCACGCGCGTACAAAGTCATGACTTACATGGGCGCCGATAGAATTTCGTCTAAAATGGGGAAAATTAATAGTTTTTCAAATCCACCATTAATTATCCTATAAAATTAACTTTATCATTTTTTATGAATCTTTAATCTTTTTTTTTTGTACTTCAGTAAATGAATTTGACATAACTTTCAAGCTGTATACATTATAATAAAAATTATATAAGTTTATGAAATACAATGAAGATTTAGATAAAAATACAAGTATTATTGAAAACCCATCCACCTGATCAACATGCTGTTTCACACGGGATCGCAGCAACCACGCCTTCCCTTGACGCGTGATTCCACGACCCACGTGGATAGACATTCTCTTGGAACGCTCACATTTTACAGTTATCGCGCACCTTAGGGAAACGAATAATTTCTAACAGCGTCACTGCTTGCCTCAAGCAATGTGTTCTGTGAAGGATGCGAATATAACTGATTAAATATTCCGTATTTACCAAAGACAATATTCTTGAACATTTTGGAACTGCATATTTCTCATTTAAGTTTAAAGATCCCATTTAACATAACATTTTTAGTTGCGCCAAACTTCAATGTTTCTACAAAAAAAGGTTCTAATTAAAACACAAAGATTAAAAACAATCTTTCATTGTCTTCTACCATTTATGAAAAAACGTATTTTTGTAAATATAATTTGTAAAATGGAACTTAGATAGAAAATTGTTTTATCTGTTAAATATTGTAGAGTATTATACTTTGGATGTTTCATATATTTTTGCATATTATGTGTTTTCTGTGCATTTTTATACCTTCAAATTTCCCATACATGTATACAGATTCACAGTCTACTAATGACTATCTACAAACAATTCCATCGTTAATTAATCAAGTTTAGTAAAGAGGACAGTAAAGTAAACAAAATAAAGAAAAAAGGTGCCACCTTGAAATCGTTATCGCGAGTCCAAGTGTTGATAGAAAGGGGCACAGCATCCTTGTTGAAGCAGAATGTAGAATTAGAAACTGGTGGTAAAAAATAATGTTGAAACGTCAGTGTGTCGGCGCCCATGGATGGCTACCCCCTTTTAGCTACTCCCATCGCCGTTGGAGGCCGAGAGAGCAGAGCTCGAGAGCGAACTCGAAGGCTATTTATAGTAGGGAGCGGCTTCTAGTTCCCACCGCGTGAAAAATCGCGACTGGTTTCCTGCGAGCCAGAGAGAAGGAAAGAGGAGAAGGGAAGCATTTGAACTTTGGAGGGAGGTAAATGAAAGGAGGGAAGAATGAGTGGTACGGAGAAAGAAAAAGGGGAAAGAAGGAGATAGAAGGAGACACAGGAAAGCAAGAGAAGGCGGCTGGTTCTGTCTGTATACTCGTCTTGACTCGCTTTCTCTTGTCCATTTGCCTCGTTTTAAACGTTCGCCCCGAAAGGCTTGAAAGCCCTGAAAGGCCGCTGTCCTTGCAAGGGCGCTCCCGTGAACTACACTCGCGGAGGAAGCAAGAAAGTCGCTGGAGGCGTTTGCATCCCCCTCTGAGAAATTTTAACGTAGAAATACAGACACCAAACTCAAGCTACTGGCGGGAAACTGACCAGCCGAGTCATCCGTCTCATTAAATGCTCCCCGGGATCATTTGATTTCCTTTCAATTGAAGACTAGAGAGAAAGGATATAATAAGTCACATTTCCTATTTTCTTAATTTTTTACAGAGCAGCAGTTTTAAATTTCAAAATTAATTTTGTCAATTAATTATACGTTACCAACATTATCCTTTTTTTAAATTTTGAGGTGAAAGATATATTTTTATATATTTTTACAAATATTGCTTGTTATAATATTAAAATATTAAAGAGATCAATATATTATCAATAATTATATATAACAATTATCTTAACAATGTCTTAATAATTATACTTTTAACTGAACCTAATAGATTCCTTAATTTCTAAATTTGATGTTACTCGATTCAAAAACTGAAACAAATGAGATATAAAGTATTGAGTACTATATTATACTCTATTCTAAATAGAGAAACTATTAAAGATTCAAGGTAAGCAACATTTGAGCTCTTATACGATGTTTTATATGGATGATTGACTTGACGTGAACACTTCAAAACATTGGTGATATATAGAGTCAACCTGCTTCTCAGTCAACAATATTCGAAGGCCTAAGATTTTATGAAATCGTTTTCCTCATTAACATGTCTTTGTGTCAGAATATATATCCGTCGTCTGTTCGCATACGAGATGAAGATCGTGCTTCCACAACTTTCCATATTCCATTTTATCCAATGTGCATTCCAACAACGTTTATCTTGGTTACGGGACAACAATATTCAGATGTTTAAGGAAATCCTCATCATTGTTATTGCAAATATTTATATAATTTTTGCTGCAAATATTCAGTGACTCATGTTCTGCAGCATAGAAAAGTGTAAGATTATAAATTGTATGATTAAATCTTAAGTTCTAAAGTGAATATTTGCACGGAGTTTACGTTTTCATTTGCAATATTTTCCCGCGTGTATTTCGTACTACGAGCATGCGCGTTGGTAAATTTGTTCAGCAGAAACTCGCGCATAGTTGGCATGCTAATGACCCAGATTGTTTCACAGAAATGATCAATGATATAATTACTCTTTTCGTACGAAATCTCCTGGCAATATTATTTTCTAATACGCAGAACGTGTGAACATATACCCCTCCTATGATTGAGGATTGCTTTCGCGATCGTTCATACGAACTTTTTATTAGCTGCTTAGCTGACCCGGCGTCGTGTCGACTGTCTGCCGGCCGGCCAAGTATGCACAGTTAATCGATAATGAATATAAAAGCAATGGTTCCACGACAAGTGAACCAATTTGTACTTCCTACTACACGCGAAACATACGTCAACCTTTTATACCTGTCTGTCTCTGTCATAGAATCGTAGATTTCCCAGCGAGTAGCAGCTAGTTCGGGGGCTCACGTCACATATTAAAACGTCAAAGCACTGAAAGCACACACTAACGAGAAAAGGACAGGTCGAAGACCCGATGATACTGAATATGTACTTTCCAAAGCCATTGAAAGATGGCGTTGTACACTATTTATGAATTATTGAATATCCATTTGATTTATAGTAAAATTTTACATAATTAGAATGCTTTTAAACTTTATGTTACTTTACGCCCTACGTTTTACTCGTACGAAAGAAAATATATGTATATTTTAAATATTTATAAAGATATAATTTATAATTTCAATGCATCATCGCTTTGAAAATGTTTGCAATGCATAAAAGTATTCATTCGTATATACGTTGTCAACTTTGTTCAATATGAGTTAACAAGAGCGAATCATATATTTGATCTATTGTACTTTGATATTGTGCATTATACTTGCACTTGACCTCTCGTCGAGTTTCATGCTCATGTACAGTTGAATATTGATTCATATGGGCGATATCGTTTGATAGTATTGGAAGAAATGCATGATTGCATTTGGAATGAAATGTTTGTTCGACATTTTCGGGTAACCAATTCAACCCTAAAAAGGGAAGGTTGTTTCATTCTAAAGGCAACAAACATCTGTTAACTGTAGTACATTGCAATGCGTATAAAATGTTGAGCATAATAGTAACAAAGTATTGAACTATATGCGCTAATCTTTAAATTACATTCATGCACAATCCTGCATACAAAACAGAAATGCGATTAGACGTGTGATTCTAATGCATGTCACACAATTCCACTTGCTGATAATGTACGCTCTACAATAATGTGTCTTTCTTTTTGAAATATCTATTGTAACTAGCTGGATTAAAATTACTTTCATTATTTATTTTTTATTAATTTATATTACATACTTGAATGATGTTTACATTTCTATTGTCCTTCAAACTACTGTTTTATTAATTGAGAAATTATTAGAATAGCGTTCAGCATCGGATAGCAATTGGCTCTGTGAAGACATTAGTGTAGAAAAGAGTAAAAAGAGCTTGGCACCAATAAAGTACGATCAATATAAATACAAAATCGATTAAACGTTATTTAATACTTCGAATAGTATTCGGAATCATCGAAACACGTGCTTTTTCCTTGTTTTGTGTAGGTTAGCGCACTTAACTATCCTCATGTCAATTGATAGATGCAATCCGTACTGTAATGCCTTAACGTCGAACTCTACCGGTTCTCTACTCGAAACGATTGGCATTGACTGGTGACAAATGCGTAATCACCTCACATTAACAGTGTACATTCTGAATGGGACCACAGTCCGGTTGGACGACAGCATAAGTATAGAATCATAACGAGTGCTATAAAAAAATCATCTTCTTATACTTTCTTTTATAAATTTATGTACAGTATAAATAAATAAATAATTTGTGTATAATAATATATAAATAGATCTTGGTACATATGTATGTATGTATAAATCCAATGGGAAATTTAAAATGTTACAATTATTAGTTTAACAATTTTTTATGATATCAAAATTAACTAATAGTAGTACCGGTAGGCAAACAATTGATATAATGAAAATATATGTATATCGATAGTGTAAAATTTTTTTAATTTGAATCCATGAAGAATGTTTAGTTTCTCTTAGAAATTGCATATCTTACTATTTTATTGAAATCGGAGTAGCTATTTAAAGATGATTGTTTGGATACCTTTTACTATTTGATTCCTAATTTTATTTTTATATATCTTTGCATTTTTACTTCTCCTCCTTCAGATACACACAGTTATATATTATTTCTATTTTTATATCTTTATCGCGGTAATAATATAATTAGACAGCGTCACTTAACATCATATAGAGGTTGTGTTCAAATAGCAGGACAGGAATAGCAGCGAACATATTAATCACTGGGATTACAATCATTCGATCATTCTTGATACCATTTATAACATTTAAAAATCTGTTTGAAAATATCATAGTACATAATTATGTATATACATATAAAAAAATAATATTAATACAATAAAACTTACTTAAATTTTGGATCCAATGAAATTTTAATCGTCCCACGGTCATTGATTATATTACACGATACAACAATCAATCATATTGGATGTATAACTATGTATATCATTTCGAACAGTACAAACATAAGACACATTTACTACTGGTATATTTCACAAATACAATTGCTATATAATTACATCGCTAAAAGTCATGACACTTAGTAAGAAGCACATTTAAATTTTTTGATTAACGATATCTATGATATCAGCACACTATAAAGATCAAAGAGGATATTCGCGTGTATGATTGTTGTTATGATCAAATTTACGATTAACTATTTACAAACTATAAACATTCAGCTTTCCATAAAGATTCAGAAGGTACCGAGGATAGGAAACCTCGTTTATTCCGCGGAACAGTGTTCTCCATGTCAAGAGAGAGTTTTGTTTGTTGAAACCGATTCACTGTAGTCCGTACTCGTTTTAACGTTCGCATGAGCTTAACTGACAATGAAATGAAGCTTTGTAATTTCCAGGTCGTGTGCACCTATCTAGAGTGGGCATGAAACAGATACAATCAAGGACGTGTTAAGCATAGGCTACTTGTAACTTCGTGTAATTCACATTACTCCTCATTGAACGAAAGTAGCGTATTTCGAACATGTAGAGGAGAAGGTGGTAACATGGAACCCCATCGGTAAATTGAAATCTCACTTTAATACAATATTTCAGGTGTACATGTATTAGACTACAGTCTAATTATATTCGATTTAAGCATAAAACAACACAGAAGTAAAAGCGAAAAAATATCAAATGTTTATTATTTACCTTTATTTTAATATTAAATATTCAAATTCTTTCATATATTAGACATTTCCAGTTGTTCAAAAGAAAAACAAAGTAAGATTTTCTTAGGAAAGTAGGAATTACTTTCTTCTCAATTTTGTATTTTGCATAGTTGCTACATATCTCCTTTTCCTTCTTTGCAAATATCAATAGACCGATTGATTCTATACCTGATAAGAAAAGTAGTTGATGGTAATTAATAGGTTATTCATACTTCCGGTCTCGAGTGTAACGATGTAAGATTATATTTTTAAACGAGTAAACAATATATTGATCGTTTGATGCAGTGTAATAACATCTGAACCATCGTGTAGAATTTTCTACTTAACCATTTTTGACCCGAGCTTGTTGGTAAAATATTAGATTACTACCTTATTATTCTATTAGCTGAATCTATTGTTTAATTTCAATTATGAAGTCTTCTTCCTGGCATATGTGTTTAACAAGGTCGACCAGATTAATGGAGCAAATTTCGAGGAAATACGATACTTCATTATATCGACACCAATATTTATATATTAAATTATAGGATTAATCAAACATCATATCACGAATAAATATGATATACGTGTAGAATTTCTTCTATTGAATGAAGTGCAGGAAATTTGAACGTTCGAACTAAGGGTTGCGGAAATAGCGATTTCTGCCGAAAATGAACGAGGCGGTTTCGGGCAAGCTATCGATTCCTCCCGAAGATTTACGGAAATAACCGAGGTCGTGAAAGTGACGTATGTACGTCAGTAGTGTGGGCCGACCCGCGTACTGTCGGTATAGTGAAGAAATCTGTCTGATTCTGTTTCTTACTAAAGGATCGCCAACGTCGCGACATGCAATCATGAATTTCTTTTAGTAAAACTGTAAAAGAGGTCTTATAACCAAAGAAAATAGCTCATTGTTGTATTTTTGTATAACTGGCGTGCGAAAAATCTTGCTCTTATACGTGTGCGTTAGGGTTTCGATCAATCTTCAAGTTCATGAACTCATAGTATTCGGTTAATTGGGTTTGTTCGTGATTGAATCTACGCTAAATTTATAGCGTTTCGACAATTCTTCTTTCGTGAGGTACATATCGAGTCACTTTCGCTAAGTTCGGTAACCATGACCTAACCTTGAAATCACAAATTTCTCTCATTGATTTCTCCAATAATTTTTATAGAAGTTATATATTTCTTTAATTACAGATTTGATTCGGTGGTCACCTACGGGTGAACAGAGATGGCCACCCCTCAAACTCCGGGTAAGTGAATTGTTTCTTTGTGTCCAAGCTTAGTGACAGGCATGCTCCTATTTAGTTGTCATGTTGACAGTAATTGAATTAAGGAGAAAACAGAAATTTCTGATTTTGTAGATGTTATTGATTGAATATTAGACCATTTCACAAATACTTTTACTTTCATTCAAAAGAAGTTGTTTATTTGAATATTATAAGATAAAAAAGGAGATGGCAATTCTTTCAGGTATGGATCCTTGGGTAATCCAACCCAGAGAACGTGCAAGATATAGAGAGCAGTTTGATTCTTTAAAACCAATCAATGGAGTTGTTACTGGAGAGCAAGCAAAAGAATTTTTACTTAAATCACAGCTTCCACCTGTCATCCTTGGACAAATATGGTATTCAAATTTTATTATTATATCACTCTGATATTTAATATCTTCAGAAATTATCATACATATAAAAACATGATTATATAGGGCTTTATCAGATACAGATGCAGATGGAAAAATGGACATAAATGAATTTAGTATTGCATGTAAATTAATTAATTTAAAGTTACGTGGTTTTGAAATTCCTAAAGCCTTACCTTCAGCTTTAATACAGAGTTTGAAGTCACTTTCTGCCAGTAAGTATGATAAAGGTAATAAATAATCAAGATTACTTCAATCATGAGTTCTGAACTCTAATGTTTGATAATATTTAGGTGATAGTAATGTTACGAACTTAACAAATGGAGCTGCTAATATTCTACCACAGAATAATGTTGCTTCATTAGTAAATTTATCTGCCCCACCACAAGTTCCGGTACAGCCTTTAATTAGTGGGATGCCTATGACTGGATCTGTTCCACGTCCGCTTATAGGACCACCACCTGTAAATGGACCATTACCAGGACATTCTATTAGGCCTGTTTCACCAATGACCTTACCAGGTAATTACTCTAAAAATTTTATGTTTAAGTATCTAAAGCATATATAAATGAGTACATATGGTGAAAAAAATATAAATTTTCATAGTATTCATCAAAACTCTTACACTACTGCTAAGGATTCTATTTCACAACAAATACAATTCATCTTTCAGTTGAATTTATGATTGATGTATATCATAACAGCAAAATATTCCATTATCAAGAATTAAAGTCTATTTCAATTACTACCATTGTTTACTATAGATATTATAGATCCAAAAAAATAAGAAAAAAATACATTTTATCTAACAAACAGCATTATGTAGCATTATTATACTTATGCATCATACTACACAGCATCACGACAAAGTAGACAGAATGTGGCTGCCACTACACATGCCACAACTCACACAGCGTCAAAGCCACCTGCTCGACCTGCACCACCCTCTGTGGGTATGTTATAAGAAGTGGATGTTTACATATGAATGATTATATCTGAATTTTCTTCTATTTTGTACCTTTCTTTCAAGTTTGTAAAAATATTATGACTTTTCTTTAAGGCATATTTTTTCCTTTTTCTTGATATGATCAATAATATAATGTTATGATGTGCTGTTGTATATGCATTAATATTTTGAATGCAAAGACTCATTTTTGCATGAAAGAACTTGCTATATTCTAAATAATTAACATATATAATAATGTGTACAATATCATTATCAAAATGATATTACATTATATTTTACACAATTACATATCACTAAAAGACAACACAAACACTTATCTTCAAAAGATATACTTTTATTCTTCGTGTCTATGTCTATGTTTTTATTTCATTATAAAAACACACAATACAGTATGTATATTATATGTGACACTATATGTATAATCAATGTTGCAATTGCTTTGGTCACTGACTAAGCATATACATATTCTACTCTATTATTTTTTCCTCTCTATATACATCTTTTATATATATATATAACTGTCCACTTATGCAACTCTGTATACAATAATATAATATTTGTGCTGCAAAAAAAAAAAAAAGGAATCGTGCCTTCTACAAGTACTACCACTACCACTACCACCACTCCTAGTGGTGGTCCTTCTCAAAGACCTACACCACCCTCAAATATTGGTATGTTTCAAAGTGCAAAGGAGATTTGAGAAGTAGTTTATCCATTTATTTAAAAGATAAAATTGCATGTATATCTAGATAGTTTCCTATATCTTTAGAATTAAATTTTAATATAAAGAAATGATTCCTTTTTGCATTATATATTATTGCATTAAACACCTTACTGTAATAAAAGATCATCCAATAGCATCAAATACATACATTTTAATATAAAATACCCATAATTATGAATTAATTTTGCCTTTATTACTAATCTTTCCAGTTGTTGCAGATGTAATTTATATTATTTTATTTTTCAATTACTTTGCTATTGCTTTGCTTTGCTGTTATATCATGTTTTTATTTTATACATTTTATTTAAAGTAATTCTTTAATGAGATTGTTTTTAAAAATGTAATTATGTATTTTAGGGGCAAATTTTTCACCTGCTACTAGTGGTCCACCACCAAAGCCAGCACCGCCTTCATTTCCTAATAGCCCTGTCGCTACTGGGATTTCACCAGTCAAAATTCCACCTGTTTCTGCCACAGCTATTGTTCCTCCTGTTGTTCAATCTGTACAACCAATGACTACATCTACCATGGGTAAAACCATATGTTTTTTCTTCCACACTCTGTTTCTTCATTATTTTTTTAATATTTATTTAGATTTTTAGTTTCCAGTGATATATTTGAATTAGAAAATTTATTGATTTGTGAATGATGTTTTATTCCTTTTTTTACAGATTTACTTGATCTTGAGTTTTCAGGTATACTTTATTAAATTCTGTAGAAAGACTTAGTTGTTATTTTTACTTAATTTAACTAATAAATAATGTAACTTAAATATTTTTTTATGGTATTCTTAAATTTTGATTTTCCTATACCTTAAGCTAAGACTCTAATATAAGAAATACTGCACTACTGTAGATAATAAACTATGATAATTAGTAATTTAACATTATTAACTAAATCATTCATCGAATAGTATTTTTAATATCACTCAGGAGCAGATAACATATATTTAATAAACATGTTTTTTTTCAAACAGGGATGTCTGCAGCAGCACCAATTGCACCTTTAAATACAACTCCAACACCAATGGCTGCTTTTGGTATGGCACAAGCAATGCCTATGCAACCATTATCTTGTACTAGTATGATTGCAGGTGGTTCTACTATGGTACCATCTATTGCACCAATGTCCACTGGTATATATAATTTAATTTTTGTAATCATAAAGTATCTTGTTTTGTTATTACATGATATGCTTCATTATTTGCTACATTTTCTTTCAGGAACTGGTGTAGTATCGACTCCTCCAGTTGTAGGTTTACCTCTAGTATCAGCAACCACAGCAAGTACGTTAGTGAATGGTGTAATTGCTCAAACACCAGTATCCACAAGTACACCATTAAGCACAACTGCACGTCCACCAAGTATAGATAGGGTGGGTTCGGTTGATTCACAACATAGTCAGCATTCAGTAGGTTCTCCACAATCTGTGGAATGGGCTGTACCTCATCAAACAAAATTGAAATATACTCAATTATTTAATACCTGGGACAGGGCGCGATCTGGATTTCTATCTGGCCCTCAGGCCAGAAATATAATGGTGCAGTCACAATTACCTCAACAAGTGTTGGCACAGATATGGTATAATAATATGACAGCAAATATTAAACAATAACTATCGAAAGGATAATTCTTAACATTTCTATAGAATATAAATGTGTTACTAGGGCGTTAGCGGACATGGATTCGGATGGTCGTTTGAGTTGCGACGAATTTGTATTAGCAATGCATTTATGTGATATAGCTAAGCTTGGTGAAAAGATACCTACCACATTACCAATTGAACTTATACCACCTGCATTCAGACGTCAACGACAAAGTAGCTTAACACTTTCACAAACTGGAACGGAAAACGTAGATCCATCGGCTGGTATGCCGCAAGTAAGTTTACTTTTTTTGTATATTTATGCTTAAATAATTTCATAATTATGTATAATAATATGTATTATATATTATAATTGTTTTTCTTACAGACCTCTTTTGAAGACAAACGTAAAGAAAATTTTGAGAAAGGACAAGCGGAGCTAGAACGTAGACGCAAGGCTTTATTAGAAATTCAACGTAAAGAACAAGAAGAACGTGAACGAAAAGAAAGGGAAGAGGCTGAGAAACAAGAGAAAATTAGGTAAACAAATGTTTCTTGAAGATTGGATAGGAGAACGTTTGTATTAAAGTGTTTTATATTGACTGAGAACAAATATTATACAGATTAGAACAAGAAAGACGAAGACAAGCAGAGATTGAGAAACAAATGCAAAGGCAGAAAGAGATTGAACAGGAAAAGGAAGAACAACGAAAACGAGCTCAAGAACAAAGAGAAGCAGCAAGAAAGTAAGTGAAATTTTATATAAATATTTGCATCTATAAAGATCTTAAAAATTTTCAGTAATGCAAATTTATTGTTTTAACAGAGAGATGGAAAGACAACGACAATTAGAATGGGAAAAACAGAAATCACAAGAGCTTCAGACTCAGAGGCAAAAAGAACAAGATGTCTTACTAAAATTGAAAGCAAAAAATCAAACATTAACTATCGAATTAGGAACACTTGTAAGTATTGAAGACTTTATTAATAAACTAACTAGTATCTATATAAAATTTTGGTTACAACTTAGAACGATAAAGTGAAAGAACTATCTCAAAAAATCTGTGACACTCGAGTTGGTGTATCTGGAGTAAAAACGACGATTGATGGAATGCGATCGACACGTGATGCACAGTTACAAGAGATGGCTGCCTTAAAGAATAAACTTCGAGAACAAAACCAAAGATTACTAGCCTTGAGTCAAGAGAAAGCTCGAATCGAAGCAAAGAATAAGCTAAATACAGCTATGGAGTCGGCGGGCCAAGAAGCAATCAAAATGGCATTCGATAATAAGCAAATTACCCTGAAACAAATGAAGGATAAAATTGCTGATTTACAACAGCAGGTATACTTAAGTATATCAAAATACAGTGTAATATATAATATATTAAAAGTGCTGTAATTTTGTAATATGAAATTAATATTAATAGATTGATGCTAAAATGGCTGACATAGAAAATAATAATGGCCAGCTTCAAGATATTAAAACGCAACTGGAAACTTTAGTGGCTGACTGTAAGAATCTTTACTTAACTTTCGAAGATAAAAAATTAAAAGTTTTAGAACTCAGAGCAAGTGGTGGTACTGGAGCTGGTACCGATTATACAACATCTGCTTGGGGTGATAGTGGTTGGAATGATACTTCAGCGGCAGTTAACGATTCTGCATGGCCTGTTAATGATACCACCACAACTAATGCAGTGGAAGAAACTACTCCAGGGGTTATGAAATATAGAGCTTTATACGAATTTGTAGCTAGAAATCAAGATGAAATATCGTTTCAACCTGGTGATATTATCTTGGTATTATTATAAAACTATATTCGTATATTAGAATAATATGAAGAACATAGAGTATAAAAATTAAATTATTCTTCTAACAGGTACCACCTGTTCAAAACGCAGAACCAGGATGGATGGCTGGCGAAATTCGTGGTCATACTGGTTGGTTCCCGGAATCTTATGTAGAACCAATAGATGTTGGCAGCTCAAATGATAATGCTTTCGTACAACAAGACAGTGTGGAGAAGAGAACGTTAGAGTTAGTTAATTAAACTGAAATCATAGTTAATTGTTAAAAAGATATATAATTTATTATTATGTTTATTTAATATAGAGGGATTGCTGAAGTTCCTGAGAATGTATCTGATGCCGGATCACTCGGCGATGAGCCTCCTCCTGTTGAACCTATCATACCTACTCTTGGATTAGGTGTAGTTTGTGATATACAAGTAACCACTTTGTATCACTATCGTCCTACGATAGAGCAACATCTTCCCTTTGAGAAAGGAGATATTATTAAAGTAGATGAACAACAGGTTAGTATAAAGATATATTCACAGCGTATATATACATTGACATTAATTACATTTCTTAACACTTTAGGGGGATTGGTGGTATGGTACATCTGGTAATGGAGCTAAGGGTTGGTTCCCTAAATCGTATGTCAAGGAAATTTCTGCTAATCAAACTGCAGTAGTTGAAGGACTCAATGAATACTACGTAGCCTTATATCTATATGATTCCGCCGAGGTTGGAGACTTAACTTTCAACCAAGGAGAAGTTATATTAGTCACTAAAAAGGAAGGTGATTGGTGGACAGGCACTACAGGAGATAGGAGTGGAATTTTTCCTGCCAATTATGTAGAAAAATGCGATGCTCCAGATCAGGTAAAATGGCGGTCCTCCTTCCATTTTATTGAGTGAAGTTTGAGTAACTGATTTCAACTTTTGCTATACAATGTGATGATATGCATAAGAAATAAAACAAGATTTTAGAATCTTAACATATATAACATTAATCAGGGTGCCTCTATAACTACTAACGTATCTGAAACAACTGCGATTACTGAAACAACTGAGGACACAACCACAAGTAATCATGAAACAGCTACTTCAATTGCTCAGGCAACATTGGTTCGTAATATTTTGATTTTAATGCTTCTCTACTTCCTAACTATGTTGAGAATATATTTCCTCTGTATTGTAAAAAGCTATTGTGTATTTAAAAGCTTTATAGATTTAATTTTGTACACATTAATAATTAGCCTGTAAGGTATAAAGATAGACGCACATATATCCCATGTTTAGCAAGCAGAGAAAACTGCTGAGCAACTCGAAGATGAAAGACAAGCCGCGGAAGATAGAGCAGAATTGCCAGATTTTTCCGCAATGGCTGCGCAGCAGGTAATTAATATGTGCTTGTGACATATATGTAATTTAGGAATATTTAATATTGATTATTTAATAAAATTTAATTGTTTTTTTTTATTGCTGATGTCCCGTTATCGCAGTATCATAAGGTACTTTATTTGTTACAAAATGTACCTGCTAAGTACTGGCTTATATTTTGTGCTTAATATTCATATATTATGGCTTCATAAATAATAATATACATTTGTAATATTTATAGTATATATATATGAGTAGAATATATAGTATATTTTTATAACACAAAGGCTTTGTTAACAGAGAGGAAGGAAACCTGAAATTGTACAAGTTATTGCACCTTATCAAGCCACTAGTTCTGAGCAGTTAGATTTACAAAAGGGACAATTAATAATGATTCGTAAGAAGACAGATAGTGGCTGGTGGGAAGGAGAATTACAGGTATAATTTATTAGTCCTTTCAAATTAACTATGATAAAATAATGGTTTTTTTTTGTAATTGTATTATATTTCGTGTTCTTGCTATACTGTTTAGGCACGTGGTAAAAAAAGACAAATTGGTTGGTTCCCAGCTTCTTATGTTAAACCTTTAACCAGTAGTAGCAATCGAAGTACACCTGTTTCTCATGGATATCAAGACTCTCCTACAGATCCAAATGTTGGTGAGTAGTTTTCAACTTTGTGTAATGTCATTTTATATGCACTAAATATGAGGAACATATCAGTAACATGTTTTACCAATATAGAACGCGTTATGGCATTGTACCCGTATCAGGCTCAAAATGAGGATGAATTAAGTTTCGAGAAAGGCGACGTTATAACCGTACTTGCGAAGGATGAAGCAGCATGGTGGAAAGGCGAATTAAACGGAATGTCTGGCGTTTTCCCTAGTAATTATGTATCTTCTATGTGTAAGTATTCTTTTTTATTTCAAAGTTTTACATTTCTTTTATAGAATTTGAAATATAATTGATGTCCATTATAAGTGTTTAATAAGGAGCAGTTTTGAAACAGTTTTGTAATTCACTAGTGTAATACAATTTGAAATAATATGAAACAAATATAATTGCTATACCATATTTGCAATTTATAATACGGATAGACGGACGACCGTCAGGTTTCAAATTTTATCTATCATTATAAGATATAAATCGATGTTATGACAGTATCAGTCTTCAAAATTTTAATAACGCAATTTATAAATTAATGCGACGGTCGTTTAGTAGGACCACATAAAATAGTAATTTCCTGAATACTATTTCATCTACTTATACATAATGTATATTTTCATATTGTATAATTCTGTATTTATAAAAATATCATAAAAATCTGCTTTTAAATACGTTTTTATTTACATATTATAGTCATTTATATATATAATATTTAACTAATAACTTATAGAATTAATTTGAAATTAGCTATAGATTACAGGCATAAATAAGATAGTTATTGAATATTTTGACAAGTTCTTTGATAAGTTAGATATATAAATATTACTTATTGATTTTCATTGTTTATAGTCTATGAGTACTACATTCTAATTTATGATAAAAAATTATACGGAAACAGTGTTTCTTTCACTATTATACACTACGGATGTTATGTGTGCTTCCTCCTCTGATATGGCTGCGTTCAAATTCCGCACTTTGGCTTGGAAAGCGGTATATCAAAGATAGCGGTACTTTACAATAATCGTTATTTTATTTCTGGTCTATTTATAACGGGTAGTTTTTTGCGAAATCAGTTATCAAAGAAGCGTACTTTCTCTATTATACAGCCTGCCTGTCTGCCTGCATGCCTGCCTGTCCGTCCGTCTGTCCGTTTGAGGTAGCTGCTTCGTTTCAATAAAATATTTATAGGATTTTATATATATATATGTGTATAATTAAAGAAAAATTATATAATATTATTTAATGTTTAATACAAAATTTTAAATTTATCCCTATTTTAGAAATATCATATCATTAAGTGTAATCAAAGAGTTAGATAAGGAAAACATTTTATTTAACATATATTATATCAAATTATAAACATTATCATTATAATATAAATAATCATTATAATCATATTTTTTATTTTACTTATTTTTATTATTTATTATTATTTTATTCATCTATATAATCTTTATTAATTTGCTTTATTACTTTAAGCTATTGCTTCATAAAGTATTTGAGTGGAATTATAATATCAATAGTAGTATTATAAAGCGAAATAGCTACTTCAAGGAATTTGAATATCTGTCATTAATACTTGGAAACAATCCTTTTTACTAATTGTTATCTTTCGCCTCTGCTTAACATGCAGCATAAAGGATAGCAGAGCAGCACCGCAGCATTGCAGGCTAAAATAAAAGCGTCTCGAGTGCAATAAGAATGATAGCAGTCTACACTGAACGCGACATGTTACAACCAACAAGTCTCATCGGTGGAGACAATGAGCATAGAAATGAAAGCAAAAGAAGGGAAAGACAGACTCAGGGCTGGTTCTTCGTTTTTATATTACTCCGAATTATTGCGAGTCTTTTTCTTCTGGTTCAGGGTCCTACTCGGTCCTTTATTTTCATTATCGTTCAAATTGTTACCATATGTTTTAATGACCATTATCCTTTAAACTATTGAATCTCTACGTATGGTTTACAAACGCAATTACCATTGCGCAGTATTTATATATATAATATATATATATACTCATAAAGGAGAGCGCTAAATATTGAGTAACTAGTTAATATCGTGTTATTACAACCACCTGACATGTGCACCAAATCCTACCTCAACCCTCTACTTTAATTTAGAACAGAGCTTAAAAATCGAATATGATTTCTTTAACCATTTGGAATAAAATCTATTAGTATCTAATATCTCAAATAAAAATTAAATGCAACATATATTTATTTAAGAAGTTTGATTTTTAGAAGACATTAGACGTACTTTCTGTTTATACTAGCACTTTTTGCCCAAAAGAAAATTTTTTAAAATCCACAAAAAAGCGGTTATAGAGATATAGCTGTAGTAGTACAGAAGCATTTTCTGCTAGAAGTAAAGACAATAAACATCGAAGTATTTATCTGTAAAACATTCATACTACTCTATGTATTTAACATTTGAACAGCTTTATGTGTAAATAAAAATATAGAAACATTATTAAATAATTAAAGGGCTTAAAGTGTTAGATCAATAAAAATTACGTGTACAAGTGCTATTAGTAGTATTAGAACTTTATAATTAATGTCCCTAAGAGTGAAGTTTTTTAAAATGTTTAACTGCTGCCTGTCTCTGTTCCCTTCTCTTCTATTAGCATTAGTACGTTATTTGGTGTGCAATACAGATGGTTTGTACAGTTATATTGCGCCGAGGCCTAGAGCAACAATATAGGCAACAGAATATTATTTTTCTGCTTGTCTTCAATGTAAAGGGAGAAGGAGTTGTTAAATCATAGTGTTGAATATTTCATTTAACCTTTTCTTTGCCACGGGTGAAGAGTTTGTTACAATGTATAGGAGATATTTACATAGCCTTGAAATTTTTGAACAATTACACAGTCTATAACTTCTGTTTAAATTCAAAATTTTATATGTAAGTATAGGGATCAGAAAGAGACGTAGTAATACTGTGCATAATGTTTACAAAGAGAATTAAAATATTGCTCTCTTTTGAATTCAATAAGTTTTAACCAAATCCATTGTTCCTATTTATTTATTCTATATATGTATAGTTATTATTTGTTTTCTGCTTTGAGTTTTGTCTGATAACATAATGGAAGATGATGTGCTCCTTCTTCACAGCCTTTTATTATAGAGCCTAAATCATCATTAAAATATCATTAATAATAATCATAAAGTTAGGTAGATATTATCTCCAATGGTGAGAATGATTTGTTAAGTAATGTTATATTGTAAACCAGTTTTTCCATCAATTTACCCCTGAGTATAATAGTTTAGATCATTTAAGGATAGAGTATCTAAATATTATTTCACAAATGTATTGTTATTTACTTATTCTTTATTTATATTTATTGCTTATAAGTTTACGAATCTCTGTGCTGAGATACTTAAATGCCGCCTTATTATTTTGAAATAATTTACTATTTTTACTCCTAATTACTCTTAATTTTGTAGTGTTTAAAATTTTATACAAATTTTGCGAAGTAATACAAAATAATTAGTAGAAGAAATCATTGAATATATTGTATTACATTTAATATTCATTCCATTGAAATATTCAGGAATTTGATGGAATAACTAGTTTCGAATCACCGCAAAAGCGCACAGTAGATCAGCATATTTATACACTAATTAATCCTTTTACACGTTCTATATAACTCTTTGCAAAAAAAAGTGTATAAATATGCCTGATCATGGAACTAAACATTGTGTGCTTAATATTAAATATTCTAGATGCGCCCATAATCTTGTAATCTTTATCTAAAACATGTTGACAATGTGTAAAGCAAGTTATGCAACTGGTTATTCTTAGATGAGAAAAATACTTGTGTAGTGCTATATCCTTAAGGTTGTTACTATTTGCAAAATATCCATATTGTTTGTTGTATCGTCGAATCTCATTATGAATCTCAAATTGTGTGTGGTATACTTTTGAGTGAAGGACACTGTATGAGTGTGAACAAGTTAAATCATTCTGTATTTATTACAGGTTTTTGTTCACACTTCATGTGGATATATTTGAAATTTCTCATATGCATATACACGCCGTTCTTATACATATGTACACATATCCATACATAATATACAGACGTATTCGCAAAACTGCTGATTGAAATAAAGTATCTGTCTGTTGTAAAGTATTGTTGAGTACAACAATTCTCCATTACTCAGTGAAACCCGATGACTAACTTAAATACTAAGAATATTTTCTTATGATTTTTAAGTTTTATTTCTCAAACATTTAATTCTTACAAAATTGTATGTAATAATTTTGCTAAAAACTTCATTTATTATTTGGAGCAAGTCGCCTAAAATTAGCTAAAGTTATTAAAAAAAATAAAAAAAAAAATAAAAAGAGACTGAAAAAACTCTGCATACATTTTATGTGTAGCTAATGAGATGACAACTAACTTACTAGTGGCTGGATTGGATTCTATGGAAAGAAAACGACAAGAATACATAAAAGAACTTATCACAACTGAACAAGCATATATAGAAGACATGAGACTTGTTCACGAGGTATATAACAATTTTTATGTAAAATAATTTGCTATGTGTTATATTTAAATTTATTTAAAAATAAAAATTCTTTTACAGGTTTTTGAGAAACCTCTCATTGAAAGTTTAGTTTTAACCGTGGATGAAGTAGATAAAATATTTGTTAATTGGAGAGATATTATTGCGTGTAACGATAATTTCTTAAGGTAGCGTTTTATATAAATATAATTCAAAAAACATTTACAATACCGGTCAATTATTTGATAAATATTTTTCAGAACATTACGGATACGACGAGATAATAGCGAAGGAGGGATTGTAAGAATGATTGGAGACATTCTATGTGAAAATGTAAATTTCTTTTACTGTTTGTAATTAATTTTATATCATAGTTTAATATTCGTATATTTTAGATACCTAGAATGTCAGCATATATAAGATTCTGCAGTTGTCAAATATCCGCTGCTGTTTATCTTCAGAGATTGACTGAAACTATGCCAGAATTTGTCAAAGTTGCTCAAATCTGTCAGCAAGATCTACGTACAAAAGGAATGCCTTTGAGCTCTTTCCTTATAAAACCAATGCAAAGGATAACAAAATATCCTCTTATTATTGGCAAAGTAACTATCATCTTTCCATTCTTGATTTCAGAAAAGTATAAACATCTTTACATCAATTTACCATAATTATTTTAGATTTTAGAGCACACACCAGTTGACCATCCTGATAGGCAATATCTCCAAGAAGCATTGGCTAAAGCCGAAGAATTTTGTACTCAGGTAAAATTTTTAAAATATTAACTGTCCAGTTAAATAAAAAGGATTATTATCGTTTTAATATTAATTTGATTTATTTTACTGTAGGTAAACGAGGGAGTTAGAGAAAAAGAAAATAGTGATAGATTAGAATGGTTGCAAACACATGTGGCATGCGATGGTCTTGAAGAACAACTTATCTTTAATTCTTTAACCAATTCTTTAGGTCCACGAAAACTTCTTCATTTTGGTATACTTCATAAGGTAGGTCAAATCTAGGAGACATTTCTTTCATGTAATAACAACTTTATAATACTTTAATGCCTCTTAGGCAAAAAGTGGAAAAGAACTTGTTGGATTTCTCACAAACGACTTCTTACTGTTTGCTCAACCAGTACTCAGCAGAAAGTCTTTATCCAGTGGACAACAGTTTTCATTTGAGAGAAACGAACATCAAAAATTCAAGATGTATAGAAAGGTATTTTACAGTAAATTACTGTAATAGCAGCATAACGGTACTAATGAAAATATTTATTTATTGCAGCCAATATTTTTAAACGAATTATCTTTTCTGGGTGATTTAGAGATGAATGGTAATATTAGTTTAGGTTCCTGTGAAGGTTCAGAAAATTCAACGAAAATATTGAGACTAAAAGATCAAAAAAAGCCAATAATATTATTAGCACCGTCTCCAAGTGAATGTTCACTATGGATCAGAAGAATTACAGAAGCAAGAAAGAAATTTATGGAAAACGAAAAAACACGTTTGCAAAGACAAAGATCAAGTAAGTCATACTTTCGTTATATCTAGCTATATATTATTGTTAAGTTATAGTATACTCCGTGTTTATTTTTGTATCGTTATTGTAATAGTAACTTTCATAAGTATAATGCAACGTATAAGAAATACTTACAATAAATTTAATGTATAATAACGCATAATATGTGTGAGTAAACAGAGCAGGCGCAATTTGGAGCGTGTGGCAGAATTCTTGTTACAGTGCTTGAAGGTTTCAATTTAAAGACAATACCTGGTAAGCCAAACTTGTATGTGCTTAAGTTGTTTGCCTTTTCGTGCATGTGCTTTGTGCTTGCTTATGGTTGCTTGGTTGTTATTTTTTATTTTTCTATAAAAGCGTACGATGAAAGGAAGCGTAATAATCTTCACTACGAAATAAAACCATCGAGGGTCATTCGTATCGCAATTACATTCTCTAACTATACAATGCGATTTTACTAACAAAGATCTGGCATGATTGTAGTTCGCAGAAGACCACCCCAGGGTAGACTTCGATTAGTAATTGTGGAAGCTGAAGATTTAATTATGTTGAAAAAAGGTAAAATTTTCTGCTTGCATGGAAGTTCTACCTTGCGACTTGGTATGGACAGACTTATAGATAAACACAAATAAAATGAAAATTACAAAGGATTGAAAATCATACATCTTATGTTTTAGCTAAACTTTTTTAAATTTTTCTTTTTTATCTCTATTGCTTCTTCATTTCTTAACTATATTACGCATGTATGGGAGACCTTTTTGCAATAGTAGATGATGTTAGTATTTAGCTATCTAGTAACATTAAACTTAATAATATTATTATCTTACATCTTAGCTGCGAAAACTATGCAACTGCAATTTACACTTGCAATTTATGCTTTATTAATAGTATGAGCACTGTAATCTATTTTATATAAAATTAAATTTTTTAATGTTATAACAATTATAATAAAATATCGAACTTTATAGGAAAGTGCAATACATTTTGTAAAGTGAGTATGGGCTCACAAGAAGAGAGAACGGGTGTCATATCAGGAACTGATTGCCCTTTATGGGATACATCAATGCAATTTCAAGTAAAGGATTTACTTGAGGATACTTTATGTATCACGGTCTTCGATAAAGGCTATTATAGTCCAGATGGTAAAATTAATTCTATACTTCTCATATAAACATAACTAAAAGAATTTTAGAGTAACAAAATATTTTAAATATTATCACAGAATTCCTCGGCCGAGCAGAAATAAGAGTTGCTGACATAATGAGAGATAGTAGAGATTCGTGTGGGCCAATACAGAAACGTATTCAGTTACATGAAGTCGAAAAAGGCATCGTTGTGTTGAAGTTGGATTTACGACTCTTTGGTAATCGATAAAAGGATTACATTACTCATATTTAGAAGTAAATGACTATGACATAAATTAAAAATTGTTACTGCTGGTTAGATTTTCCATATCATTAATTATAAGAAAACAAATTCTTGCCTTAATGTAATTGGTAACTGTAGTTTGGTAATTATAAGTGATCAATAAGGGCACAAACAATTAATATTTTATTGTATATTTATTTTATTGTATTTTAAGAAAGTTTATGATATATGCATTCTTTGCAATGCATCCTTTTCATCATATGAAATTGATATTCTGATATTAGTTTATAAGAAAGCGAGTACTTATATTATTTTCCATGTTGTATAAAGTTCATCCAATCATGTCAATTCTTAGTCTTCCTTAGAAATTAATAATTTATATTCGTTTGAAGCGCTACAGTATTATTGTTATTGTAAAATTGATAGTATATAGCCAGGGAGCATTTGTTTTTTATATTAAACACATTGTACAAAGTATGACGCATTTAGGAGGGCATTAATATAAATAAACGGAGTATGCAATAAATAATTTAGGAATAATTTATTATATTAATTGCTTAATATATAATTGCGATCATCAATGAGAAAGTAGAAAATAAGTAATGTAGTATACATTCTTCAGACTGACTCGTTAGATAGATTCAAACTTATTATGATAACGTATGAAGTAGATGTACAAAATATGGTGATTTCTACAATTTAACACAATAGAACTTTATAAAATTACTATATAATCTATAAATAAAATAGATAAATTAATATAAATATAGTAATTTCTTAATAAAATAAATATTGTAGATGATTCCTTGTAGTCATTGTAATCAAGAGGATTACATGCAAAGCGGTGCAAATACATTTAATAAAATTTTATTCTTTGCTACAAGATGATTTATAACATGTTGCATTACATGAAGTAGTTAAGATTGTTACTAAATTGTTAGTATTTAACTCGGATTGTATCGCTTGCACCCCATTGCATCCAACCCTTCTCAACGAATTCAATGATCCAAAATTATCAAAGATCATGTGAATATTCAGACTTATATAGTTTAACTCCCCATGAAGACAATGAATTGTCCCAGTCACCAGTGCACATAGTTTCGAGATCTTTAGTTCCCTTTTCAAAGCAAGTGTTCCAATCGGCATTACTTCGATAACCCAACTAAGATTGGTCCAAATCTTTCATTCTGGAGAAAGACAGCAATGCCAAGAGGAGCGTAATAGTAATTAACGAAATACTCGAAACCAAGCTTATTTTCGCTCAATTAATATTTCTACATGATAAACATATGCTTTCATCAAACTGTCGAATTGGCAGACTCTTGAAAATGCGTGCTCACTTCAGTTTCCAACTCGCTGGATTCTTTACGCTCTGACCGGTCTTCGTTCTGCGTAGGAAATTCGTAAATCGGTTTGAACCCACCGAAGAGCTGTGGTTTGAAGTTCTCAGCATCGAATTCAGTTTTTTCTGTTTGAGACTCTTCTGCATTCGAGGTGGTCTCGGAAGAATCGTCATCCGATTTTCTACTAATGGTAGGTTCAACTACGACAACGCTCCAGCCGTTCTTTGAAGGTGTTTCTGCACTGATACTTGCTACAAACGGCGCCATGAAGTTCTGTGGAGACGGCGCAGAGCTGGAGGAACTAGAAGGTTGCTGCGAAGGCAACAGAATGGGCTTCTGATCACTATTTTCAGTTTTAGATTTATCCTCATCACGCATATCTATGTCTAAACGATGAGAAGCTTGAGCTGTTGGAGTATAAACATAAGCAATTGGTGTAGAAGATGGCAAGGCTGGCAAACGATGAAGAGTAGCTGAGATAACCTCGTTCTTCCTTGCTGGGAAAGGTACGAAATCCTGTAAGTATGGTATAACGTTCACGCTGGAATCCTTTTCGTCCTTCTCTTCTGTAGTTTCTTGTATAGAATCTTCTTCTTGTCGCTGATCGCTGGGCACCAATAATGGCGTTTCTCTCATTCCATTGACAAGAATGGAAGGGTCAGGACGTTCCAGAGGATACGGAAAGTCTGAGGCAAGTGGCCGTCCATTAAAGACATTATGAACAGAAGGTCTTGGCTCTTCATCCATTTCTTGATCCTCATTATCCTGAAGTAATGTCTCTGGAGGAAGGGGTCTATGTGGTCCTCTCGTCCCGACAACTACGCTCTCATCTTTTTCTCTAGAATCGTCAGGATGAATATTCACAGCAGTATTCACAGGATAGACCACGTAAACCGGTGGCTCAGCTATTGGTTCATGGCTGTCAAACTTTCTCCTATCTGCATTCTGCTCAGTTACTATTCTATCCGACTCGTCATTTGTATTTTCATCCATAGAGGACAAATTTGGTTCTGTAATATCCTCCGCGAATTCGCCATGTTGTTGGATCATCTGAAGAGTAGCTACGTGTGGCGGATCAGCAGTTCTTCGTTTAGGGAATAATGGAGGTCTTGGCGGCACCTGAGGCGGCTCCTCTGAGTAACGTTCTGCCCGTTCTTCCTCTTCCAACCGCAGTTTCTGATTGGGCACACGGTGCGCCAGTTTAACATCGTCCTCTCCTCTAGAGGTGGCTGGTATCGATGGAAGGCGAAACCTCTTGACCGTGGACTCGACGTCTCGAGGAGGCACTATGTTCTCAGCCTTCGCGGAAGCTGCGCCGGCAAGCCTAACGGCATGAATTGGAGGAGGAGGAGGGTTTAATCTCTGAAGATAAGATGGAGGTGGAGGTGGTAGAGGTCTTCTGGTTGGAGGATGAGACTGAACAGGCTGTCTCACTCTGGTGGGATAGCCTTGACCAGCTGGAATCGTTCCAATCGCCTCAGATCCACGATGACCATGAGACGTTTTAGCATTTGGACGGAATTGTGGTAGAATGTTTGGCAAAGTAGAATCGGGAGGATAAGGACGTCTTCTTATTCCCATAGGTTCTGAAGGAGGAGGAGGTGGTGGAAGGGGAGGAGACGGTGGTTGTTTCCCACGAGGTGGCAAAGGCAATCTTTGAGGTCTTGGATGATCCGGTCTTATCGTACCACCGTGATGATAATGATAATAGAACTGTGGTGGCGACTTTGGTCGTTCAGCCGGCGGAGTTAAGTTCTCCGAAAGTTGTGGCAGGTGATCTTCATTTAAAACTGGAGGATCTACCCTTACAGGTTTCAACGTTGTGGAAGAAGGTGTTATTTCATGCACAGTGCCATCAGCTTCGTTTATAACAACAATGTGTTCCTCAACTGGTTGTTTAGGTTCATCTTTAGGAAATACCACGTAGTTAACGTCCTTATCATCCTTCTTATCTTCCGACTGTTCCATAAGCACTGTGCCTTTTACGAATGAATTCTGTGTTCTAGAAGGTTCTATCTCATTTGCCAGCTTCTGAGTTCCAGTAGGATTAGGTTGTCTCCATGTTTGAGCAGCATAAGTAGGATTATTCTCCAGTACGGATACCGAAGGCAGGCCAATTGTTCCTCGGTAATCTGATTGTGGATCGTAATTGCTTTTGTCTGATGAAACACCGTATAAAGGTCGGAAAGAAGCATCGATTCCAGTAGAGCCGCTATAAGGATTCTCTCCAATTGCAGTGCCTAGTGAATAATATCCACCTTCGACGTTTTGTCTGTTTCCAAGGACAAAGGATACTGTATCCTGATCAGGTGGTATCACTATATTGCTAGTGCTTTCTACCAGAATTCCCCCACCTAATCCAGTTGGTCTCTGATTAATAACTGCGTTTGGACGATATCCCTGGTTCATGATAATGTTATCCGCAATACCATGTTTTCGATTATCTTTTTCAAACGCTGATGGCATTCTGTGTTCGTTGTCCAAGGGCATAGACGTTACTAGACGCGAAGGAAGAGCTTGGAACGGTAGCGAGTTACTGTGGAAGATACTTTCTTGAGGCACTGGTGAAGAATATATTGCAGACGATGATGGAACTGGCGTACTTGTTGTCGTAGTGGTTACAGGAGTGGTCTCTGGAATTCCAACAGTTGTGGTTATATTATGAACAGTCGACGTTGTGCTAGGCACTGTACTAGCTTTTACAATTTCATTGGTCGTCTCTTTCATCGAGACATAATCCTTCGCATCCTCTCCATCTCCAATTTCATAATCCTCGTAACTATCTATATACTCTTCGTGGTTTATAGGAGGCATCGTCTGAGGATCTCGATTGTGCTGCACTATATTATTTGGTCCTTGATGACCATTACTGTACGCAGAGGATTGAAGTTTCTCTATTGGAAGAATATCATCGTAATCATCCAGATGATCAGTAAATCGTTTGGGAGTGGAGACAGGAGGCTTCCAGGTTGTTACAACAGGTGCTTTCGTCGAAGTGGAGACAGTAGTAGATGGTGGAGGACTAGATGTCGTAGTAGAAGTAGTAGTACTAGTCGTCGTCATCGTCGTCGTCGTCGTCGAAGTTGTCGTGGGTCTAGAAGTCGTAGAAGTGGTGGTAGCTCTAGATGTAGTCGACGGGATTGGTTTAGCAGTCGTTCTCATTGTTGTAGTCGAAGTTGTCTTAGGCATATACGGTTTTCTAGTGGGATAATACATTACAGTTTCTCCATGATAAGGCTTGTGATTATAAGTACTATAACTATTTGATCCACTCTGAACTTTTGTATTCGCATAGGAACTTGATATCAATGGATATTTGTCCTTGCCATACTTGTCGGAAGAATAATGAACAGGAAGATTAAGAAAATCATGAAAATTAGGTGAATAAGGATTAATCTCGTTTGGACTAACATCATCGGTCTCTTTGTTGTTTTCCATCTTCTTTTTCGTTAAATAAGATTCGTTCTCCCTCGCTAAGTCCTTGTTGTTCATCTTTTCATCTTCGTTTACGCTTTCTTGATAACGAGTGCTGAAGTTGAGGGCTTTGACTGGCGGCGCCTTCTCGAAGTCAATTTTACCGGTGATAGGATCCTTCTCGAGCGAAAACGGTCTGCCACCGTTGAAGGCGAAAGGATACGGAAGATGATAACGCGGCGCTTCTTCGTCGTCCGACGTCGACAGCGCAGCGGTGCTCTCCTCTGCATCGAGATCCAGGTCAAGGTCACCCAGCTGCGCCGTCCTTGCCAAACTTGGAGAAGATTCCATCTCCTCCAGTAAGGACTTTGGCGGACTGTTGTCCATATGGCCTCCCATCAAATACTCCGACAAGGTGCCCGTCACGCAGGCCAATGTGACCATTAGTATCCATGGACCGAATCGCATTGTTCTTCGCATACCTGAAAGCGTGTCACATTCGTAATAAAATAAAGGATTTTAGTTCTATGTGAAAATATTTTTTTATACATTTTTACTAACTTTAATTATAGAATACGTGCGATAGGTAAAAGTTGGTCACGGCTTGCTTTTCTTATTTATATTTAGTATTTACACGTAGTATTTATTAATATAATACATGTATTTATATATTATGGCTCTACGATTCTTATTTATAGCAGTCTTATGGCTGTTATTAATGGAAATATTATTATACTTGTAGAAAGTTAGAGTATCAAATTAAACTTTATATTCTATACATAGTATTTCTGAAGATCCAATTACGTAAATTGAAATTCTACATTTTCTTATACAAATTAGAGAAACGAATGTTGTAAGCGTTTAAAAACATGCTCAGTTTCTGTTTTTCTAGTACTCCATTATTATACATATTTATGAAACTTCAAATTATCCACGATGCTTGTTAGTTTTCTGAACTGTCAGTATGACGGATGGTAAAGTAAAAGGCCGGAAAACAGTTCCGTCCCTTGTGTCCTACATTTAATATATCTGGACACGGTAGTGAAACGTGCATGCGGGATACACGTACAGTTCATGATACGCCCACCGGATTTGTCGCGTCATACCATCACCGAAATTACTGTAAACGCGTCACCGATGTCTGCATCACCTTCGCCAAACAAGAACAATGCGAACAAATGCAAATTAATGAATTAACCGTTCAGTTGCATATACCTGCATCTACAAACTTCAACTTAGAATTATTTCCTTTTCATTGGGTAATAAATTTTAATCCATTTAAAATCTCGAAAATACGAATCATTTTCACAATTGCCAGAAAGAAATTCAACTTTTCTTCTTGCATCTAAATGACGTATTTTTAATTAAATAATTCAATAATTCGTTTCAGAGCGATTGATAATAATTTGTAATTTACAATAATTGTCAAGAAAGGATCCACGAGTCAGACCCGGAAATTTAGGACGACACTGCCAGCAATTATTTGCAAAATGAAAATCAAAGTCGTTCATCGTCGACAATACATTGAGCTTCTGGCCAGTAATTAACGGATCCTCTGACCGTGGAGAAAATCATCAGCACAATAGAATGATAAACAGGAACAGGTTACATGCTACATCTTTCATCAAGCGGAATCGCGTTCCTACGCGTAACGGGTTCTCTCGTCCTCTCTCTCTTTTCCTCTTCCTCGTGCTCTTCCCGTAGCATTCCAGCAGCTTTTGTCGAGGTTGTGCCACAATCTCCATCGCTGTATTTGGCATTAGCATTTTGTTACTCGCACTTTCGAGCAAGCTTTCGTTGTCACAGACGAAACGGAACTGGTGCCTCGAGGAACATCCGCCGACCCATCAGGGACATCTTTTTTGGAGAATATTTGTGACTAAATATTTTATAGTACCATCAAATATTAATTATAATACGACGATTAAATATCTTTACTTTATCATCTGTTCTTGTATTTTTTACTTAATTTTTTTTTTTTTATTAGTAGATTTATCAAACTACAGATTACTGACGAAAATTATGGCACTTCTTTGGAATTAAATAACGTATCTTCTTTTCTCTACTTCGGTGACAATCTTCTATAGTAAACTTAAATTTGTAAGGAAATACTGAAAGTGATTAAAAATCACTTTTTATCATTTCCTACATACTCCATATATTATTTTCACCAAATTGACCCAAACGTACTTCTATTTTTGTACCATCCCTGTTATAAATCTTCTCATGAACCACAAATTGATCAATCATAAAAAATTATAAATATCCATCATAAAATTTCATTTTCTAATGAATAAACTATAATTAAAACTTACAAACCCTTTAAGAAGCATCAGCATGATAGAGATTAAATAATACTCTTTTATAATTAGAATTACTTTGTGGTGTTAACAAACTAGAGCAGAAAGAGTCGGAAGCAAATGAACCGTCATCTTTATTAATGCGTGGGTGGATAAAAGCATGGAACTCAAATAGTTTTAACAATCTGTTCAGGGTTTTGGGTTTGCTGTATAGACAGCACATTTGCTATTTTTTGGCAAATTGGAATTTTCCACGCTACATATTATAAGGTTTACGACTCGGACCGAGTCGAGAGGTTAATTGGCATCCTAAGCACTCGACGGGTCTTCTCAACAGTAAAAGACGTGGCATAAACCTCGACACTCGATAAACTCGACAATAGACAAAGGACGTTACGCTACGTACCCTCGACCATGTATGCCGATACCATGTATACCGTCCATGACAGTTCGGCAGTTACAGAATTGGACAGAAACAGATTTCCACTTGATAGGAATCGTTAACTAAAACACATCTCCTAGATTGACAGAATATAAGCACCAGGCGCTTTAAGAGACAACAGATTCATCACGCATTCGTCTAAGTTAAAACTCCGTTACTTACAATTCATTTGCTCTTTCGTTTATACTAAAAAGTTCAAATAAACCTACTAAACACAAGCTTAATAGACATCTTTAATCTACCTCCACCTTGAACGTTAATATCGTTCAAGGTTCGCGACCTCGATCGAACAGTTGCAACCTGATTGATCGCCATCTAGTTGATAGATCGCAACATAACCTGAAACAATCTATTGTTGCCTGTGAGATCATCTTCCAAGGTCCCTCGGTGGTCATAATATTCGTCTTTAGCGTGTTCGTGACCGTGACCGCCTCCTAACTCGGTGACTGGTACACGAAACAGAAACGTGTGTACTGTTCATCGGGATGACCCACTTTAACCGGCTTGTTTTTGGGGTTTCAGTCCTGAGAGTTGTTTCGGCTACATCAGGTTCGTGAATCATCAGCTTTTCCATGAGCAACGACACCGGAGGGAACCGTAATAATATTCATCGTTGCTATTCCTCCTCGACCTCTTTCTTCTTTATCGTACTTCTATCAATGGTTCATTGTGATCTCGATGAATGTGATTATTGACTTCGTTCAAGGGTCTCTGATCTATTATTTCAGTAAAGAATTTTTTGTTGACCTTTTTTCTGTTCACAGTATATTGCACGATTGTACGCGTATTTGTATCAGCGGACTGCTGATATTTATGCAAATTCATATATATATATATATATATATATATATATAATGGTAAAGATGAAATTTAGATGTCAGTAACTGTTTTATTACTTATTAAATGTTATAGTAAGTACTATACTTTGGATATTTTATATATTTTTGTATATTATATTATTCTATACACTTTTATAACTTCAAATCTCTCATAAATACATAAAAACCCACAATCTATTCTTACCTTAACAATTAGAATTTTTATCATAGTTGTATCATTACTTTTTTATGTAAGAATTTCTCCTTAAATTTAACTTGTTTTCTAGATGCTTTATATGAACTTCTATTATTTCACCTATTTATATGGACTCCTTAATTTTTATATACTTCTTGTAATCATCTCCTTTTGTTTTATGTATGTGAATATTATTATTGTTGTCATAAATTTTCGATTGAAAAGATGATAAAATCTTTGATAAAAAATTTGTTCTCAACTTTTCATCTCGTATGATCTTGTTTGACACGGCTGTTAAGACCATAACGGAGTCTTCAACAATGCAGGATTTTCTTTATTACCTTTACTGTTTTTCTCTTATTATTATTTATGAATCTTTCGTTTTTTCTTTTATTAATTTAATCTTCATTTAATTTAATTTTATTTAATTATACCTTGAACATCAATTGAATTATACATACGGAAGATAACATTATAAATAGATCATGCTGTAGTCGAGGTTTCCTTCGTTTTTAAATGAATCGTTTGCAAACGCAATGACAGTAACCGGTTTCAAACTCAATTTTTAACGCGTTTCAACGTGGTTCTTATCACGTGCATTTATGCTCCTCCATGGAACGTTTAATACAGCGTAAACTCGGCCTAATTATAACGGTATCATGATTACAGAATATATATATATATATATATATATATTCTAATTGTACGCTGGATACGTGAAATTTGTAACGAAATATTAAAATACTCTATTCTCATCTACTTAATTTAATAATTTAATCTAATTGTTTTTTTTAATTTAATGAATAATCTGTAGAAAATCTTGTACTTTCATTAAGCAAAATTAAATATTATTGTTTAACAATAATTGTATTATTACAATTTTTCATTACTTGATTAATAAAAAAATATTCAACACAAAAAGTATTCTTTTTCTTTTTAAGCATAATTTCTGTTAATGAATTTTTGTAGTTAAAAGGAAAGCAATACATTATAGAAAAAAATACCTGGATGCAATGATGAGATGAATGCGGATGCACCCCAGTGATCTCAGAACGATCCTCAGTGTTTTTAAGCACTTAAAACTCCATGTACTTCAATTCTAATTACCGTTGAACCTGTCACTCTCGGTTTTTTGGTCACAAGAAAAGCAATCGTAAAACGCGGACACGATCAAGGTGAATAGAACGTGCGACGAAACCATGAAAACTTGCAGCCCTGGTAGAGGGTCACACGTCGACTGAGGTACCTCGGCAACCAGGTGATAGCAGGAAGACGGCTGAAGTGGTGGCGGTAAGGCGAAGAGGTGGAACTTCGGAGGAACGTGGACAAAATGTTGTACAAGAGCAAGACGAAAGTCCAGAGAAGGAAAAAAATAATCCCGGAAGATTCTCCTGTCGAAATGAAAGTATCACCAAATATAATGATCACTGAATTGAAGTGATTTTGATTTTCAGAAATATTGTCATAAACCTTTGATATTTTATTAAATTACCCTTTCTTTTAATTCTGATGTATGATTCTTGTATTGTTGTTTTGTTATTTATAAACTTCATGAAATTCTAATAATATTCTAATAATAATTCCTGAGTCGCTACTAAAATTAATCTTTTAAAGATGCATTATGATTTATTTTATATAAAATTATAATTTATTTTCTTAAAAATAATTTTATGTAGTTTATCAAACCTTAATAACATATAGGTCAAAGATACACCAATGTTGATGCTACATATGGAACAAAAAATCCGATTCTTGTTTTCATCAAAAAATGTAACACGCTCGGTGGAACAGGGACAAACTTTCTAAGGTTTTCTCAGTGTGTATCGATTGTAGAAAGATTCCTCAGTACGTGGTAGGTGTCGATAAAATGAGGAAGGAAGAGAAGAGGTGAGATGCTCCACCGTGTGTGTACGGCTATCGAGTGGTGGAGGTAAGAAAGAGAAGGAGTAGTTGAATCTGACTAATGGACGGCACAGAGTCGACGGAACGGTACGCGGAACAGTTAGACGACGACCCACATTACTGGGAGTTGCTCAGGGCCGGCCAACGTGCCAGTTTCTTCGACCTTACCCTCCGTTAATACAAGCTAGATCTTCTAGGATCATATTAAAATCATCAATTTAAATCCTTCCTCTATTTCCTTATTCTCTAAAATGTCTATCCTTTATTCGAATGTAATTATCTTTCTACATCTTTCTTCACCTTCCTTTTTCAACTTAGGAACTTTCTTGCTTTTTACGCCGTTCGCCATTTGATTGCTAAAATTATTGATCTGCATTCTTCTTTTGAATTTTGATAATTCATGTTGATTATTGAAATTGGAATTCGTATTTTTGGAGGAGTTACGGAAATATTTTGGAAGAGTGAAAAAACTGTAACATGGAAAGTTTGAAGCATTAAAATAGTAAGAATGGTCGAACTATAATAAACGAATGTTTATTCAATTAAATATAAACTTGGTTTCAATTTATATAAAGTTAACAAATGTTAAATGTAATTCATTTGTAAAACAGCTATAGAAAATTTGTACCCATGTATAACTATTTCCTTTTTCCTCCCTTTTTTACAACAGATATTGTTGCTGGCAATGGAACTTTTAGAGTAATAAATTTCTTGTCCTCTTTGTTAGGTAAAGCACCAACAATTCTAGCAAGGTCTGTCATTTTTTTTAGACCCATACGATGACTGAATATGGTTGCAAATAATTCCAAATCTAATGTAAAGTTGTTAATTATCAGTGCTAAGATCATACAGTGTATTACTCCCTTGTCTTTTACACTGGTTGGTCTCATTCTATAAAATATTAAAAATTAATTATTGAATTATTAAACATTTTTATTATGTGATTATTATATGTTTGTTGCACATACCTTCCATGGTTACTCTGAACACTATACGTGTCTATTATATGCGAATTAATTTCTTGAGAAGCTGAACAAACTTCAATACCACGTTTTTTAGCATCCTTGATTGGCATATTTAACCATGCTGCAACTGATTGAACATAAATCAGCAGCGCAGTCTTTTTAAGACTATCTGGATCAGATTTCACATGATGTAATGTTCGAGTGAAAAATTTTGAGTTTCTGAAAAAGCAATAAATGTATATATCAGTATACAATAAAATAATAAAAAAAGATAGTAATTTTTCAAAATAAACATACTCTTGTTTATTATTAGAATTATCATTTAAAATTTCCGTAACACTATCATACAAAGATTCCAATTTACTTTTTGGCACAATATCAAAAATATTATATACATCATTTACACTAGTTGCATCTCTATTACACTTTGGTAAAGTAGTATTTGTAATATACTCATTATCTGGCAATGATATTGACAAGTCCGTTCTGTCAATTTCAACATCTGTAACAAGAATAAATTTTAACTCTATTCTTAGGAAAATTAGCATGAGATTATGTGTATATCATAAAACATTTGCAAAGACAATTTCTTACTAGATACAGTTTGTTCAAGCTGTTCTTTAACAGATTCTACATTCACTTTTAATCTTTCGTATTGCTCTGTCCTCCTTTTCACTTTCTTTGATCCAAACTGTTTGTTCAACTTAGCGATCTTTTCATCTTCTGCACCCTTATTATCTTCCACTGCAGGTTTCTCCAAAACCGGAGTCACTTGCCAACGTTCAACCTGAACCAATCTCACCTTCCCTGTCCTTCTGTTATGAAGAACAAACATACTACGCATCAAATCTTGGCTCGTGTCTGGTTTATAACCTCTATAAACAATCTGTCCATTTGACATAGCCAGCATTGTCCTCTTCTTGTTTTGATCGTAAAATAATCCACACGACATTTTTTTGGCTTCCTCATCCTTGAGCTCTCCATTTTGAAAATTAACTATAAAATAATTATATATGTTTTTTCTCAAAATGAATACATGTAATATATGAATTATAAATTGGCAAATCGAACAAGTTGTTTATCACTTGTAATTTAGAATTAAATCAATGAAAATAAATGGCAATTACGATTATAAGAGTAGTATAATTTCACAATTCAATTATTTTTCGAAAAATAATTTACACACGAGTTGTTTCAAATATCGAAATACTTCTTAATGAATAAACGTGCAATTACCAATAATTGGCTGAACTTTGGATGGTTCTATAATTACATCATCGATAATCGCCTTGAACGGTTCTTTCATTTTTATCAATCACTGTTTAACTTCGATTTTTATTTATGATTTTAAACCTCACATTTATCTACATTAAATTTTGTCACACTGATGAAAACATTGAAGCGGCACCGGAAGTTGGCTTTCTTTCATGTATCTCACAGGAAATTCAAACATTTTGACTTAATTTTCAAGAGATAGGAAGAAATAAACTTATTTTAGAACACAACCATATCAGTCAAATTACAGAATTACTTTACCGAAATTCTATATCTTTAATTATATTTTCAAAAATATGAATTTGCATAAAAATCTACAGTCTATTTATTACTATACATATAAAACCTAAAACAGATACAACAAAATCTTTTTTCGATTTTTCTAAACCAATAAGATGGTACACCTTATAGTTTGCTCTCTTTTATGATTAGCATCTCTTTTGTATTATATTCCTCGTCTATACTATTCATATGAACTTTCGAGAAGTACGATATATGTGAATGTTGTGTTAAATTTCTTAATGGTCTGTCTTTGATATTTTAGAAAAGAATCGACCTAATGGGTAACGAAGAAACTCCAACAGCAGTGAATAATGATGAAGTAAGAAATATGGTTAATACATCAATACTGTACATGTAACATAAAAATTTTTAACGTTTACAGATGCCAGTTCCAAAAATAAGGCACGATTGGTATCAAACAGAAAGTCATGTTATAGTTCCGATTCTTGCGAAAAGTGCACAAAATGTCAAAGTTGTTTACGAGAAGAATACGGTAAATATTTCATTTGTGAAAGTGTAAGATGTATATAATGTTTTTTTAATTAGTTTTTTAAATTAATAATTTAATTATATTTTTGTCGGTCATATTTACATGAAAGTAGTTATTGTTTGGTTGAATATCAGTTGTATATTTTATTCTTTGTTTGGTTTTAGTTAAGTGTGTCTGCCCAGTTACCATCAGGCAATGAATATAGCTTGGAGTTAGATTTAGCTCATGCAATAATACCAGATCAATGCACATACAAAGTCGATCCATCTAAAATAGAAATTAAATTGAAAAAACAAGATGGAATTACATGGTCTACTTTGGAAGGAAATCCTGTTGCACAAAATACAGTACAACCCATACCTCAAGGTGAACCAAAAATTCAAATATTATGTATAAACAGAACCTGCTTTGAATGGCCATATTAAAATGATTTAAATCTTTTAAGAAATTTTACAAGCTGGAAATCAACCAGCAGAAAATCCTGGAACTACCAAAAAGACACGGGATTGGAATAAAGTAGAGAAAGAGATTGAGAAACAAGAAGCAGAAGAAAAGCCTATAGGAGAAGCTGCTCTCTATGCTTTATTCCAACAGATATATGGTAGTGGATCTGATGAAGTTAGACGTGCAATGAATAAATCTTTTGTGAGTATTTCTTTTCAAAAAGCACTTGACAAATATGTTGTATTGATTTTAACACTGTAATATTTCTACATATATAGCAAGAGTCTGGCGGTACAGTGTTAAGCACAAATTGGTCAGAAGTGAGCAAAGGAAAAGTTGAAGTAAAGCTACCAGATGGTATGGAATGGAAATCCTGGAATACATAAAATAATTCAGATAATTAAAATTTAAATTTCTTAATATTTAACACATAACAATTTCACTTTATTTTTAATAAAATCATTTATTGCAGATAAAAATTAGTTAAACGATTGTCCATATAAAAATATCACATTGTATTTGCCCAGTTTATCAAATATATATGTGTATTTTTCTGAGAAAATTATAGCCTCGGTTTCTTATACAAAGAACAATGCAACTAAATAACATGATAACAAAATGCTACAAAACATCATAAAATTTATCCAACTAAATGCATATATTAATGTATTCTTTATTTCATTATATAATTAAATATATACATGTATTATATATTTATTTATTAAACATTTATAAACGAACAAATCTCTGTTACTAAAAAATTATTTCAAATAAATTCATTGCTATGAATTGAAAGGTAACCATTAACCAATTACCGATCTCAGTATATATATGCCAATAATACATACCCCAAATACAACACAAGCTCTTTGCAATTCTGCAATATTATTATTATCTAATTCTTCATTAACCATGACTTTTGGTTCACTATTCTTTTCTATTGTTTTACGAATTGTATTTAAACTACTTTCTAATGATAGAAAACTATTTCTGAGCACATTTTCATTCTTTTCTTGCGCTTCAGATAAAATGTTTTGAATATTTGCTACCCTTATATTGTTATATATTATCGAAGCTACCAATGATATGACCGCTAATAAAGCAGATGCAACAATAGATAAGTATTTATGCTTTTGAGCATTCATTGTTTGACTATCGTGATATTCTTTAATAGCAGTTGCTAATAATGTGAAATGTTCTTTTTCCTCTTTCTCTAACAAATTAAGCTCTGTCATAATCTTTGCTTGATCTTGAAGATTTTTGTTTTCCACTATTGTCAATTGTACATACTTTGGATCATCCCTCTTAATTTGAATAAGTTCTGAATATACTTCTTTTAATTTATCATTTATTAACATTGCCTCACGATTCAATTGTCTTCTATCATCTTGACATTTGAACAACTTGTCTTGCGCAAAGATCACTTGTTGTTTAGCTATTTCAACCTTGTCCAAACCTGTTATTTGTTGATACCATTGCCACCATTTTACAACTTTCTTTGGTAACGGACTTGGTGCTAATTGTGTTCCATTTACATTTTGAATTATTGTTAAATCATTATTGATTTGCTGGAGTAAATAAATTTAAATGATTTATATTCAAACATATGTACATTATAATTTTTTATACTTATTAATGAATAAATAAAATGTAATACCTTTGCAAGAACATCATACTTTGCAGCAACTGCGCTTTGTATATTGTTCAACTTTTCTTGTGCCCTTCCAGTGACGCTACTAATTCTTGTAGATGCATTAAACAGTTGATGTTTATTTATTTCGTTTTTTAATACCTTGATGAACGATCGAAATTTTTCTGCCATGATATATTGTTTATATATTTGAATCGTATAAAAATTTATAATATCAAAATACGTAGCTGTATTCCGGTATTATTACACATTATTATCTTTATTTTAATTCCTATGTTTTTAATATTACAGAAGCGTAAATCATCCTTTCAGACAAATCATTATTAAGTAAGGTGCCTTAGAAAAGAAATAATTATCAAATTTTTATAAATATGAAGGTTTCAGCTAAGTATGTAAAGCAAAATCACCTGAAATATATGAAGAAATTTTATACTAAATCTGTATGAAATATAATAATTGAAAAATTACAAAAGTTATTCATTATAATTTCAAAATCTCATCTGTAATTTTTATATAATTTCGAAAAATATTGAGAATTGTCCGATTACACGAACTCGTCAAGCGCCTTAACTTAAGGCACATTTTTAAAGGTTAGTTCGAAGTTGTGCTTGAACTTGTTCGGAAAATTCTATTGATTATTATGATTATTAAATAGAGTTGCAGCAATTTACTAGTTTTTTTATGACAATCTTATTCGTAGTTAAGTAAGAGATTAAAAGAAATTATATGACATATATGTGTATAAATATGTTTTGTATATTTAATAATTAACCTAGAATATTTTAATTTACGATTACCAAAAGTTATGAACATAGTTCATTTTTTTCTGGTAGTTTAGATACTTGTTATTTACTTGTAAAAAACGTCATAATGAAAAGGAGCATACGACAAGTGTCTCGAGCAAGAAAAATAATTATTTCTTCAAGTGATTCTGAGGATGAACCTGCAGATGTTTCAAATGATGAAAATTATGTTCCCACGAAAGCACCTCAGAAAAAGAGGAAGACAACTACAAATAGTACCAAGAGAACCCTTTCATTAAGTGAAAATAGTAAACAAATAGCAACAAAACTTGGAAGAGAAAAAGTAAAAACAGAACTTATAGATAACACAAATGAATCAGTAGACTTGAATAAAAAGACACAAAATAAAAATGCAAAGAGGAAAAAAGAAGAAATACAAAATTCTGACGCAGGAAATATTAAACAAATATTAAAAGATATATCTTTAAAATCTACAGAATTGAAAGAATGGGCTGTTGAAGATTATGTTAGCGAAGTGAACAATATTGAAAAACATATAGTAGAAAATGTTATAAAGCTTTTTAATAATGACAATACAATCCCATTTATTGCAAGATATAGGAGGGATATGACTGGTGGCATGGAGCCAGATAAGTTAAGAGCATTGAAAGAAAGTCTCGATCATGCTAAAGTTATCAAACAACGTGCTAATACTATATTGAAGTCTATTGACAAATTAGGACAGTGGTCTCCTGCTATGCATTCTGCTGTTGTATCTGCCAAATCTTTAGACGACTTAGAACATATATATTCTTTTTTTAAGCCAGCGTCTAAGCGAACTTTAGCAGAAAGAGCAAAAGAGCTAGGTTTGGGATCTGTAAGTGATTTTGTGTTACAGGGTCAGGCACTACCTCCATTATCTTCTTTTATCGATTCCACTAAGGATGGATTAAAAACTGAGCAACAGATTATAGATGGAATTGTACATATTATAGCGGATATCATAAATAAGAATAAAACTGTATTTGATAAAGTCAAAGAGCTTGAAAGCAAATCTGCGATAAAAATCCAGATTACAGAATGTAAAACCAATAGTAAATCTGCAGATAGTAAAGAAAAGGATGCTCATAGAAAGTATGAAACATATTATGACTTTAATGCAAACACAAAATACATTAAACCTCATCAGATATTGGCTATTAATCGTGGGGAAGCGCAAAAGTTTCTTAACGTAAAGATGACCATTCCTGATTTTCTCGAAAAGGGATTTAAAGCACACTGTTATAAACAATATAATGCAGCCATCACAGCATCTAAATTACATTCTAAATTATTAAACGACAGCATTAACTATGCTTATACAAAGCTGATAAAGCCCTTGGTAATACGTAGAGTGAGAAGCGAAATGAAACAAAAAGCAGAGACAGCATCTATAGAAGTTTTCGTAACTAACGTTAAACAGTTGCTTCTTATTCCACCTGTACGAGGAAAGGTCATACTTGCTATAGATCCAGGATTTTCGCATGGTTGTAAATTAGCGGCAATCTCTGAGCAGGGTGATGTACTTGAAACAGATGTAATTTATCCACACACAAAGAAAAAAAAATCTTATGATGAATCAGCAGATATTTTGGTAGCTTTAGTGACGAAATATAAGGCTACAGTTTTAGCATTGGGCAATGCTACAGCTTGCAGAGAAACTGAAATGTTTCTAAACAAGTTAATTAAGTCCAATGCGTTCGGATCGATGGAGGTTTCGTACACGATAGTTGACGAAGCCGGAGCATCGATTTACAGCTGTAGTCCCGAAGCAAAATCCGAGTTCCCGGACCTCGACACGAATTTAATCTCTGCTATTTCTATAGCGAGACGTCTACAAGATCCACTCGCTGAATTAGTAAAAGTAGACCCTAAACATTTAGGTGTGGGAATGTATCAGCATGATCTACCAGAGAAGCAATTGTTAGCGGCATTAAATGAGGTATAAAATATAAAATTCAATAGCTTTAAGATTCAAGATAAAGTAATTAATTGACAAATTCAATAACAGCTATAAAAATGATTACAGGTTGTTTCAGAGGTTGTGAGCTTTGTGGGTGTGGATGTGAACACTGCATCTCAGTGTCTTTTAAGAAGAGTTGCAGGTTTGAACGCATCCAGGGCAAATAACATTATAGAATGGAGATCCGAATTTGGACCGTTCAAAAATAGGCAACAATTACTGGATGTGAAAGGAATTGGGAACAAGGTGTTCGAACAATGTGCTGGTTTCATTAGGATATTGCCAGAAACTTCAATGAATGATAATTCTGAGAAACGCAAGCCTGCTAAGAAGTCTAAGCAGACATATAACTTATTAGATCAATCTTGGATCCATCCTGAATCGTACAAAATAGCCGAACGTTTCTTGAAATATTGTAATTGTAACTTGGAGAATTTCGGAACTACGGAGTTCATCGAAAAAGTAAAATCGTGTGCTGACGAAGGGTTTGCTAGTTTGGCCCAGAAGCTTGATACTAACGAGACGACTATGGAGGTGATAGTCAAAGGCTTATCTATGAAGAAGGACGAGGATATACGATTAAAGACTCGTACTCCTCTTTTTCGAAAGAGTTTGCTCAGTATTAATGATTTGAGCGCGGGGATATCAGTAACGGGTGTGATACGAAACATTACACACTTTGGAGCGTTTGTGGATATAGGAGCGGGTACAGATGGACTTATACCAACGAAATGGTTAAAGAATTCGGTAGTTTCGATAGGTCAGCGTGTAGAGGTGAAAGTACTTTCAGTAGATGTGAACCGCGGAAGAATTGGCTTAGAATTAATTAACGTATTATAATATTTAATTTATTATAAATATAAGAATAAATTCTAATTTTTTACACAAGAGTCTTTATTTTTCCCAAATGATAAAACGTGTCACGCAATGATCTTTTGTTGGACTAGGCACAGAGAATGAAATATATCCGGTATACATCTGTAATTCAGCCTTTTTTCTCTCGTAAAGTAAGAACTGTTGAGAACTCTATGAATAAACATAAACGCGGAATACACGTGGAATAGCATTTGCATATTTCACGCACCACTTATTCCGGGTTAATGACGGATAATAAATTGTCCCTTAATTTTGGTAGATAGAACAGTCTGTGCTTCTATACAATACTTAACTTACCACTATGCTTTAAACTGATATTTTATTTATAATACTTTAAATAGGTAATGCGATTGATTGCAACGACCCAGGGAATCTTAAGTGCGGCGATACTTTACGAAATATGTAGCTGGAATCGAGCTACAAATTTCGAATACAGAGAAGAAACAGAATCTATTCCGTGAGTTGAGAAGTGGCAGAGACGAATTCTGAACACGTCCCGAGGCGTCTCTCCCTAAGGAAGGCAGTTCGAGGTTGCGCGATGGTCAAGTGTTACTCTGCATCGGATGCTGCAGCGAAAAGTCACAGACGCGCTCTCAGATGTGCAATCCTTTGATGTCAATTGGTTAAATTATTTTCGTTTCATTTTACGTCTATCTTTTCACTTGAGAACATAGAAATTGATCATAAACTTACGAAAGATCTTTTATCATTTTATAATTTTATATTTATTTATCAATTCTACCACGTTGGATCGATCGTACGATTAATTCTTCACGCTGGTCGTGGACGTAGTTAAAATACAACACGAACATTCGCGCATACAACTTAATGAGACGCAATTTTATATTGTCTCGTGCCACATTCCTTACGTATCAGACGCAACACGCTGACACGATCATCCCTTTCGTTCGTCCCATTTCATCCTCTCCATTTCACTCTCCTCACTCTTCGTATGCATGCTGCGTACCATCCATATACACGTGACTACTCGATTACATATAATTTTCAGGTAACAACACCGCTCCAGACAAGTACAAGAGGATTTGAAACGAACGGAACCTAGAAATCTCTAATCCCGTCACACACACACACAAAAAAAGAGAGAAGACAATGAAAATGCGCGTTAAATTAAAAGTAATTGCCATTGTCTAAATCATTGTAAAAATTCCAGCGAGTTTCTAACGGGTATCGTTACCGTGGATAAATATTATCCACGATTTTTACAAGAATCTAGGCGCGTTAGTCCCAATTACAACTAATCCCCTTATTCTTTTTCCAGACGACGCGAGCTCTGTTCTTTTCTGCTGCTCCTCGTTTCTCCGTGTCTCCCTTCCTCTTCTCTGCTTCTCGTAGACGATTTTTCGCCTGGAAGATCCTGGGGCTCGTGTATCCAGTCAGCGATGGAATCTGAAACACTTGGAATATCGTTTCGAATCTGCAGATGCGACGAAGAATTCGAATCACTCCGAACATGATTGCGGCTCTCGAAAGTCTTGAAAGTTTCGACAGATTTTGATAGCTTGATAAGCTTTCAATATTTTAACAGGCATTTTTAATTTATGTGTTTTCGTCCAAGCGGTGCGTCGAGCATAAAGCGTTAACCGTAAAGCCCATAGCTTTCGATTTATCAGAAACACGTTTATATTCATCGATATTCACGACAGTATTCATCGATGGCAGGACTTTTTATGTTGTTTCGTAACGATCGAAACAAAACGAGTCGATCAACCAACAAATTTCGAATAGCTGGAAACAGTGTGAAATGAAAAACGTGCTGTACAACGATTAATCGTAATTAATGTAACATTTTACAAAAATGAAATATCGTTGCCCATAGGCAAAGCATAAAAATGTCGCGTGACAGTCTACGTGTTATAATTATTAGCTTTAATAATAATAACAAAGTTTGCCATTACTAATAATAAATAATACACAAGTAAACGTGTGTAATTTAGAAGCAAACAAACGTGGAATATGTACGTGCCAAGAAAGTACAATTAACCCAGCCTTTGCAGTTCAAGAAGACGTTTAACTCTTCAGCTGTGCGCTGGATTTTCATACTTTTCTCTACCAGATCGAGAACGAAACTTACATTTCGTACATGTTCATCGTGAGGATCGCGCGGTAATAACGTGGCTCGTCGAAATTAACGGAACACGCAGCACGAGACTTCGCGTGGCCCTCGGCCGCAGCATTAAACATTTCACGATCATTTGATCTTGCCAACGATCCTTACGCTTCTTGGCGATACACCATCGTGTCCAGATTGCGTTTCCGCGTTGATTTCGCCGCGATGACGCGTCTAGAGTCGCGGAAGGTTGCGAGCTTTTAATTTGTCGATAACACGGCGAGGCTCCAGAGAGAAAGCGGAGGCGTAAGAAAACACGGAACAGCTCGTCGGAACGAAGCGGGGATTCCCCTGTGTGTACGCAGAACAATGGCGAAAAAGCTAAAAAACCGTAGCGCGGATACATCTACAGTCGGAGACAAAAATAAATGGCCAGATGGTGGGAAAATAAGTATCGACGAAGCTTGGTCGAATTGGTTTCAGTGTCCTGTGTACTTAATTTATTTATTCGTACGTTCTATGGTAGAAAAAACCTGTACAGCGTACTTATTATTTCGTAATTGTACGTTGGATTAGCCCATAAGTAACGCGGTTTTCTTCTAAGAGCTCAGTTTAGGACGGCGGGAGTCGTCGCTATCGGAGTTTTACAAAACCGAAGCGAAAATTTTCACAGGCTGGGCCGACGAATTACGAAACTTTTTACTTTCGTCTGGTATGCGAAAACCAACGACTGTCTGTTTACTGAATTTACTTATGGAATGACCTGATAATTAATCGTTCGCTAATTGTCTTCTTCTGTCACATTCAAGCGTTCGTCGACAGAGTTTCGTCATCGATTTGTCATCGCGTGAAATAGGAATCGCCTCGATACGAAAACGAATTGCTCGCTACTTTTGGGAAAAAATAGAAGGACAAGTAACCTTCGAACTTAGGATGACAAACAACAGTCGAAAACAGGAAAAGTTGTCGAAGAAAAAGACTAAATCAAACGATAAATCTGCGTATATCGTCGGGAAGAATATTGTGCGGGTTTCTTTGCAAGAAGATTGGTTACAGTGTACGTACACGGTGTAATAGATGGGCATACGGAGACCGTATCGGCTAGGGAATGGAGAAACCTAATCATTCTCGATGTTATCGTTGTTAGTTCAGATTAGGGGTAATATCGTACGGGGGTCTTATCCAGCCCATTGGGCAAAATCGAAAGAAACTAGAGGTTTCGTTTTATCATTATCTCAATCAGTTAGCTGTTGCGACCTCTTTGAAAAGCGTGCGCCTAAAATGTGTCGCAGAGGACAAAGGAAGCAGTTGCATACGGTTTTTCTCGTAATAATTATTTATATCTTTCTATTTGTTCGTTCTATTTCGTCTCAGCCTGAAAATATTCGAAACATTTACGGATATATCTTAGTTTTCACTGGAATTGCAATTTAAGTAGCAAATTCCAGCTACTTTTTACGCGTGACGAGTATACTCGCGAGAAACAGCCAACTTATAAAATAAATAAAATACATCTTCAAAATTGTCTTCCTCTTCTTCTTTTCTCTTGTTCATTACGAAAATATCCAACAGAATCACAGTTCGCTTCGCACAATTTCCCTTGCCAATTACCAAGTTACCAAAGTGTTAATTGTTGGACAAAGCAATCGGACAAAGCTTAAATAGCGATAAGTAAACGTATCTGAAACGGTCGTATAGAATTTGTAAGGAGCTACGTGTAAAACCGGAAGCCCCTCAAAGCTCTAATAAATACATTCGCGATAATTCGCATAAATAAATTCGCAAAGTTGAGCGTACGGTTCGGTACAGGATTTTCCTCAACGCGAATTAACATTAAACGGTGGAAACGAATATATTTGCATTTTTGACACAGGCAATGCAGCGTTCAGCGAAGCTTCGTTGGTAGCCGGTTCCCGCTAACTTGTCCAGGATATTTTCGTTGCCGACTGTACGTACGCTTGGACGAGAAGACACGACAGAGCGTAGTCGTGGATAGAAGTAACGAGACGCATAGCTCAGCTGCGAGAACGTAACACGCTTTGGCGAACTAGGTTTTACTTCGTTATTGTATATTCGCGGACCTTGTTCCAAAGCTACGCTGCAACTTTCAGCGCGTAATCTGCCACGCTTTTGTGCCGCGAATTCTCCCAAAAGCTTATCCTGTTTTCGTTTTCCGTCCGCCGCCTCCGCAATTGCGAATAAATTTCGCACGAGTGCCATGTATCGGGTGGATGGATAGCAAGTAGGTCGCGAGTATTCGGCGTCCACTTTACCAACGATCCTACTACTTAGTGATGGGTTCGAGACACGCTTCTCCGCATTTCGACTGTGTTTTTTAAGGGGGTGTCTTGAATTAGAATGTTTCTTTGTGATTTTTTTTCAGAAGGGAAAGAAAGAAACGAAGTTGTCGAATTTTGAGGTATGGTTTTATATATGTTTAACGAGTACAAAAATTTTTTTTTAAAGTAAATTCAATCGACTGGAAAGATCCACCTCGTAATTCTTGACTGAAACAAAAAACCAAAAAAGGACTAAATTATTATATACTCTTCTTCTGGGTGAACTAAACAAAGGCAGAAAAAATTTAAATAATCGTTATAGCACCTTATTAGCGCCAATTATAGCGCCAAAATTTTTAATTTCACATTTTTTTTCTGCCGTTGTTTAGTTCACCCAGAAGAAAAATATATAATAATGTAATTCTTTTTTGTTTTTTTGTTTCAGTCAAGAATTACGAGGTGGATCTTTCCCGTCGATTGAATTTACTTTAAAAAAAATTTTGTATACTCGTTAAATATGTATAAAACCATACCTCAAAATTCAATAACTTCGTTTCTTTCTTTCCCTTCTAAAAAAAATTACAAAGAAACGCTGTTTTAGAACATTCTAATTCAGGACACCCTCTTAAACCTTTGCAGTTCGTAGTGAGAAACGATACGTTGAGACAGGTGGATTGCACAAAGGAATAATTAGAGATGACAGTGATTAATAGAAATTTCAGAGATGTATTCTTCTTACGTTACTTAGACTGCTGGCTTAGGTAGTTCGATTATTGAACTGCACTACACGCAGCACGAGCAACGTGGAACGTGTTGCTTGACGGGAAAGAATGTCGAGAGTGGAACGCGTTTACATGCAGTGGCGAAGCAAAGGAAGGACGTGGCACAGGGTAGCGAATAATGAAAACGGAGAAAGATTAGGCAGCGACGTAACAAGTAATATCGCAAAGTACCGAGGCAATTGCCGAAGAAGCTTCGGACGTTCACGGTAATTTTGTTTTAAATACAGGCAGTCGCTCGAAAGAAGTAAAAGATGAAATCGCGAAAGCGAAACCTCTAACTCTCGGCGTGTTAACGATACGACGTTGCGCGAACATTGCGAAACTCGAAGAATCGGAAATACGCGGCTCGATAAAGGTCGCGAGAGTCTGAAATCCGACCGACTAGATTCCGGCTGAGACTGGAATTCCAACGCGACAGATTTCACCTCTCTGCGAATATTCTACGGAAATAAGAAAGATACAGGTAGAATGCTTATCGTTGGCGATTTTTCAAAAATATGTTCTTCCTAAACGTCTTCTCTTTTGTCCGTCTTCGTGGTTTCTTTCTTTGGAGCAAGAAATACCCGTGAGATGCTACTCTGCTCTCGACGTTGCGAGTGATCCATTACGCGTGAAAGAATCTCGTGCGTAGATTCCCTTTTGGGAACAATTTATCGATTCTCGATGACGAACATAACGCGTGTAACGAAGAGACGATAGGAGGCGCGTGAAAGGCACGTCGCCGCGAGAAAATCGGAACAGGTGGTCCGTGACGCGCGGAATCGTCACGACGTAATTGATCATCGTCGTACCTCTCTAGGAATCGATCGCGCGATCTCTTCGTCTGGCGCTCCAATTTTTAGATCGTTTAAACGCCTGTATCGTGTCTGTGGCAAACAAAAGCCAGGAACCAAGCCTTCTGACCAGGCAACGGAACGATCCCGGGTATTAAGAAGAGCCGCGGAGCTTCGCCGAAGCGTAGGTGAAAAGAAAACAAGGGATACCAGGGTTTCGTGAGCTGCAGCAGGGGCCACAATGGCGTAACGACAAAATATAGGCTGATATTGCGAAGCGGTGAGCGTGTAGGTTGCAGCCCCCCGGGTGAAAAGTAGTTTCAGAGCGTCTAGTCTAGTCTAACAATGGCGCGTATGAAAAGGGAAGAAAAAGCGGAACGCATGAAAAGCGTACCGGAAAATAAAGAGGAGATAGAGAGCGAAGGCAAAAGAGGCAGCCAGGCTGGTGAATTCAATGCCAAGGTTTCGAGCCTTCGGTTAAATCGATATTCGATATTTTCCGTTCACGAGCTGATACGGTTCGCGTTGCAGCAATATTATCGCGTTTCACGTGTCTCTTCCTTTTGCCCTATTTCATTTCCTCGCCTTCTTATTTAAATTGGTATTTAACGAGTCTGTATTACGCACGACGATGATCGTTTAAACACGCGAAGAGTAGCATTTCTATAGATTTATCGCGATCCTAGAAGATGGCATTTTTAACAATGAAATTAACCCTTTTGTAACAAATCACATCGTTCTGATCCTTATACTCGTCGCTTGTTTCTCTTCCTTCTTTCTTAATTACACAACTTCAGAGAACTGTATTCTCGTGCAACTATTCGGTAGAGCAAAGTGTCGCGTTGTTTAAGCTTGTCTCCGTGGAATATGTCAACGTTCGTGTACCTTCAGAATTTATTCGTTTCTCGCTAACTATTTGTCCAGATCGACGTAATTTAACAGAGGCGTTAACTCCACGACTATACCACGCAAAAATTGACTTTCATCCGCCTCTTTAAACATTTTCTTCTCTCGAGCCAAATATCCGTAAAAATCGTCGATCTAAATACAAATATCCGCTAACTTTCGCTGCTATCTGCCAATGGAACGAGGAGCTTGCATCGCCAAGACCTTTCTACGAGTACACCTTTCGATCGTTCCCGCCAGCTACAAGAATGAAAAAGCTTCGCGCGGCATTCTTCTTCTTGCCTATCGAGCCGAAAATAAATAGCAAGTCGAATATCCTTACTTTATCGAGCGTTCGACGACACAGAGCCGGGCCGGTTACGCCGGTATCGAAAGCGCCGCCGAAGATTATAATAATTTTCCCGACCGATTCGAACGTTGGATGCGCGTAGAGCAAGGGGGATGGTCACGTAGCAACGATTTCCTGCTTATCGCGCGTGCCTCCTAGTTTTCTAGATCGTTTCACTTTTGGCCTGTAAGCGAGCTTTCTATTTTCCATCGAGAATACGCTCGACTGTGCGGTATTGTGTGTCGCATCGAATATACGTCGCGGCCTGTTCCGCCCACCGATGTCGTCCGATTTATCCGATTGCTCCAAGGAAATCAATCGCAACCCTCTCTCTTGCGAATGTCGCCACTCCTCTATATCCTGGTCAGTTTCAAAGAATTCCAGACGAGCTTGAATCTTTTAACGACCAATGCACACTAGCAGATGCGAGTCTACTATTACTACGTTTTCAACGACCGACCGATAGATAGATATTTTTAATTTTAATTTTACGCTTCTACGTCCCAGTTTACGCGATTCGCTGTCTCGATCTATCGACTAATGGATTTTAGGTCTTGATCAGGTCAATCGCGTTGCGAAAATGCGTTTGAACAATTTCAGGAGATCGATAAAGTAGGAAGTTACAGGTGTACAGAGTGTTGCGGAATGTACAGGCGGCCGTAAGGCGATTACTTATGCAAAGATAAGAAGAAAACATTTCACCCGGGACACAGTCTCCGAGGAAATCGGATTTGAAAATTTATCAACTATACTTGAACATGACCGGACAAGAGCGAATAATCGACAAGAGATTGTTCTACGGATGAGGATAAGTGGAAAATGTATTTTTGTTTGCCTGGTTTTTTAATTAAATTTGAAAATTTTAATTTTCCTTACTTTTCACTTGTACGATTATTTCCTGCCGATTGCTTACCCACACCTGGCTGATAATTATCCAACTTCAAGCTCGGTTTTTTCGGACGAAAAATCTTCTTGCACATCTCTTTCTTACTCTTTCACCGGGTTATTATCGTGCACACCTTATGCTCGTTCGTACGTGCATTATTCGGCCGCGCCCTGTACACGCTGCCATTTCATTGGCGAACGAGGAGATTGATCGTGCAATTGCAGACAATATCGTCGCTTCTTACACGAAGCATCGAATACAGAGACAGAGTGTAATTCTTTGGCGTGCGTGATTCCTCATTTTCAATCTCTCGGATCGTCACGTATCGCGATGAATCTAAATTGTATACGACGATCTCGTTCAACCTAACGGTATCGTAATACAGACACACACACACACACGTACACGCACAGACAGTTTCAATTCACATTTAGAAACAGGTCGATAGAGATCACAGACCATAGAGAATAATTGCGAAGCAAAGGCGAAGAAAGATTCGCAAACATTCGGATACGGCGATTTAATACGGCAGTTGCGAGCTTTCGCAGGAAATGAATTGATATCCGTCAGCGGAATGGAATCCTCGCTGCCTATGGCGAGACATCATCCGTTCTACGTTCGAGGATCGTTACCAACGTAGGTAGCGGCAAGCCTGCTTTTCCCCTTCGACGTGAAAAGGGATGGTCGGAGGGTGTCGCGTCATCCGTGCTTCAGCGTTCGCGGTGCACCACGATAATTGGATCACCGAGCCTCCTATGAGTCCTCCTATGAGCGACCAAAATTAAGTAACCTGCGGCGCACGATATAGTGATATAATAGAGAGCGCGGTGCGGTATAAAAGACAGTTAGTTAGGTAATGGAACGCGGGGCTGATCGGTTATTTTTGATACACTCGACGCGATCCCGAAGATAAGCCTTTTGGCCGAAAATGTGGTACGTTCGAATAAAATTGTGACGGCATTCGACGACGGAATTTTCCGATGGCTTCGCGACACAAAGCGCTATACCTCCGAAGCGTAAGGCCCACACGCCTAATGTAGCATCATACGCGGCGACGGTCGCGGACATCTAACAAACGCGTACGTAGTGAGAGAAAAGAATCCGTTTGGTTTTGAACAAAAGATTTATTCCGTTCCGAACTGCGAGGTGCGAAGGGTCCAGCGTAAGAGCGAAGCAAACACATTTGAGAAGCGTAATTGTTAATCGTTGATCGTTGATTGTTGGTTGTTAATTGTTAAATAAACCCTTTTTTGTTGAACATCGAGAGTATTTTTTGGGCACTTGCATCCAACCTCAAGATGACGATATTGGGTTGGCAACTAAGTGATTGCGGATTTTGTCATTATCACCTAGTGATAATTTCACCTAGTGAAAAGGCATGGCGTGATGGAAAGTCGTATTTCCGGTGCTGGCATTCTCTTGCGCGTCCTTCTTCCCATTTACATTTATATCGACATTTTCCATTGTTTCTAGGTGTGTACGATCAGCTAGGACTTCGCGTCTCTTCTTCACCCTGATGGAATCCATAGATATTATTGGATTGGCAACCAAGTGATTGCAGATTTTGTCATTATCACCTAGTGACAAAATCCGCGATCGCTTGGTTGCCAAGCCAGTAATATCTATGGATCCCATCAGGGTGAGGAAGAGACGCGAGGTCCATCTGGGTGGCTGATCGTACACACCTAGAAACAATGAAAAATGTCGATATAAATGTAAATGGGAAGAAGGACGCGCTAGAGAATACCAGCACCGGAAATACGACTTTCCATCACGCCATGCCTTTCGGATCGAATTGATTACGACGTGTATTTCATCGATGGTTTCGAGGGGATCGCGGGGCTGTTGGATTTTTACAGACTACCGGGGAATTTGTATATTTCGATGCTGTTCGACGAACAAAAAGAGTCTTAATGTTTAATATAAAATTGGAAGGAAAAATCGTGTTGTATAATACTGGTCGATTTATCGACCTAACTCGTCTTGGTGTATTCGTATACTTGAAAGCTACTGTGCTTTCGATAAGCAAGAAAACTTTCACCGTTTAATACAAAATTGGATAGAAGAATCGCGTAGCATGACACGTTGATCGAATCGTCGATTTATCCTACGACGCTCGAATTTCTATACTTCAATGCCTGCTCTTGTTTGAACGAACAAAAACACTTTCGAAGTTTAATACAAAACTCATGTATACCGATAATAATAGTTCTGTCATACTACGTCCGAGCTCAAGATACTTTTTAACGTTACGAAAAATACGATTATGAGCGGAAGAACGTAGCACGAGTTTGACGAACATAATATCGTCTTACTACCACATCGAATGAAATCTGTAGCGGCACGTGGCATTGCATTTCCATAAAACCAACGACGAGACACAATAGTCCTGGTATATTATACTACCATCAAAGTTACCGTGTCGTACTCGGAATTATTATACCTTTGGCCATTACCGCTGGCAGGACCAAATTACCGAGCTGTTGAACGAAACAGCCTCCATATTTACAAACGACGAGGAGAGAATATTTCACCGGTTGATATAAATATTATATCTTGTTAGAAGGTCGTTGGTCGAGGGCCGCATCGGAAGGCCTTAAGCCGTCGAAATGGCAAGGCGGTAAAGAAAGCACGGGGCGGAAAAAGCTTCTTCGGTAGAAGAGGCGCTTTGTGCTGGCGAAAGGTTGCACGTCCGCTAAAGCCGCTCGGCCGACCGGTGGAAAGCAATTTGTACCACGCTTAAGTTCCACGTATTATTTACAGATCACTCGTATACGTATTATTCGACGGTGATATACGATTACGGTGTGACTCGAGGCGATAAAAATTGAATCTCGGCCGGTGAACCGTTCCAGAAGAACGGAACGAGGTTGTAAGAAATTGTGGCTGATTTATACTGTTCTATAATGTTCTATGTTATCGTAGATTTACGTTGTTTTGCAGCCACATTTAACGCTCATCTCCCGACATAGCAATGTTTCAGATTTTCTAGTACCTCGTGGTCATTGTTCCGTGTAACGTTGTCTATCAACAACAACGTTAGAACACAGATCTGCAACGTCGCTCCGAAGAATTTTATTCTTCCACTATAGTTCTACGATTTTCCATAATGTTACTATGCCGTATGACGTGCAATTACAACCCTGAGCGTGCAACCAATGGAAGCGCTTGTACCAGATTTAATTTGTAACTTATTTCGTTGTTATCATTTGAAATAAAAATTCGAAAGCTGTTTTATATTTATATAAAGCTCCAAAGCGCAAGAAATGTATTTTTAAATTCTGTATTACGGAGAGGAATAGAGATAGACTGTACGCGATACAACTAAATGAATTCAGGATTATGTATTAGGCGTACGAACGAACAATCCCATTTTACAGCGAAATTCAACGTTTATTTAATCGATCCAAGTATTTCTTCTTGCTTTTTATAAGAGAATCACGGAAGAATATCGCGTGTCTTTACAATTAAACAAGATCCGATCGTCAGGCTACTGATTAAGAAGGACGTTCTGTGAAATTGCTGCGCGATAACGCTAAGCCTCGAACTGCTGCTACGACAGAGTACATCATAACGAGTTTTGCGACAGCCAGCTTATTCACTGGATATTACTCCTTCCGATTACTACCTGTTTCGATCGATGCAACACGCCTTATCCGATGAACCCACTTCCAATTAGCGGAGAAGATACTCGACGGTCGGATCTTGTCTAAAGACTACATGCGGTCTAGACGGTACAGCGGTTGAATTTTTTCGTGATAAAACTCGTCGTTGATTCGACGATGGATGGCTTAAAGCTATAATAGAGAGCAACGGCGAATATTTCGATCGAACAAGTTGCGGCGCTATTCTTTAAGCAGACTATCAGCTTCGCTAAAAGATTTGTTTCTACTCCTAATATTTTGCCATTTATTGGCAACTAAGTGATTGCGAGGTTTGTCAATACCACCTAATGACAAAATCCGCAATCACTTATGTTGAAATGGTCGCCACTTCTAAGAAAACTCTACATCTGATCTTTGGTTTTCTCAAGCACCGAAGCCATCGACAGCGCATAGACAAAAGAATGCGTCGAGGACAGACCATAAGCGGTACATGTGCGACGTTGGCTTCAGGGTTCTTTTAGTCTCAGGGTAACATTGCTAACGTGCGGATCTGGACCAGTTCACATTGTATTCCACACTTTGTACTTTAATATTCACAATGTATATATACTTACAATACCTTACAATTTATCCACGCGTTTCTTTGTATTCACCTACAACAAATAAACCTTAACAACTTAGTTGCCAACCCAATACATATTGATCCCCCCGTATTAGCTAATTATACGAATATTATTACACGAATATTTTGTACGATTATTCACATTTATTTCGATTAATTTATTCCTCTCTTGGAATACTTTTCAATGATCGCCGCGTCTACCATTCTACTTACGAAGGAAGGAAATGATATTCTCCGACTACTACCTGGAAGACTCTTCGATTGAATCAATTTCCTTCCTCTATTTTCATCTTCTCTATATTCATCGGTTACATCGTGCGCCACTTTCCTTCCACTTTTTCCTCATCGAGAAAATAAACTGTGTTCTCTGATTACCAGTTTCGACATTCCTCCTTCGAAGTCCGATTTACCCATCTAATTGTTCCGCTTCACCTTTTCCCGTATTCACCGTATCCAATTGCCTCCGTCGTCGTCGTCGTCGTCGTCGTTGTCCCCGAGATTCGTCCGATCGATCGACGTCCCGAATGCCGGTACCGATCGAATATGCATCAGATCCTGCGGGATTCACCCAGAATCTTTTTACGCGACTGCCAAACCATGGTACACGTTCTAAGAACGAATTGCACGGAAGTAGAACGATTTAATGAATACAACTGGCGTTCCTTCTTGCCTGCTGGCTTAAGTTATTATTCTCTCTACGGATTTACATTCTTCTGCTCCTCTCGTGCCCTGGCAATTTCGTTATACGAAGAGAAAAAGGGTTGAACGCTTAATCGTAACCTCGGTCGACGTCAAAAGACGGCGTAAAGACGACTGTTGAAAGGGCTGGTGGTTCGCGGTATTTGTTGAAACTTCAATGTTTTCAATTTGCGTAAAGGAGAGAAGCGGAATTTTCTAGAGTAGAATAAATGAAATTCTTTCAGAGTGAGACGAATTAAAGGTTTAAGTGATATACCTAATTTCATTAAGTGGAGGGGAAATGGGTAGGGTCTTTTAGTCGGCAACTTTTTCTCTTCCAAATCCAACGTAAATGGAGAATTTACGTTCCTCTCATATCTCTGCGACTTCGTTGTACGAAGGAAAAGAAAGTCGAACGTTTAAAGCTTACTCGACGTCGAAAGATGACGCAACGAAAGTTTCAAGAGGATTTGTCGCTGGTATTCGTTAAAATTTCATAAAGCAAGTTCTTTCGCAACGGGATGGACGAGAGGCTCGTTTTTATTCAACCATCGTTTAATTTGTTTAATTCATTTATTAAAAAACTCGGCGGTAAGGGATCCCTTTTACAAGTAGGTTCTACGCGATAAAAGGGAGATAAGCGTCGAGGCTATGAGACACGAGTCGCTGCGAGACAATGAAACAAACACCTGGACTTATACAGGGTGTACTAAAGCTACGCTCGAGTCAGCTAAGGCTTCGTACAGTTTCTTTCCAAGATCGCTGGTCGAGTTGACTTCGTTGCACAAAGCGTCGCCTAACTCACAATCGATACAGCGTTTACGTGGGCAAATCTGGAGAGGAAGGACGGACGGTAGAATAAGAAGAAAGAACCGGAGAATGGTGCGTGTAGAAGGCTTTGATAAGGCTAAGGAGCTGTGGACAGTCGATAAATCCATTTAAGATTTTAAATAGAAGAATAGTCTCGGCAGCCAATCGCCTGGCAGCAAGTGCATAGAATTTCTAATACGATTTCACGAAGCGAGGGAAAAGAAGCGAAACCTTTACTCTTTTGTCGAGTAAAAGCGTCTCTTTTATAAATAAAAACAATTAATCCATCGAAGATATTTTCCGCCGAGCCGATCGTCGTACAACGTAACAAATTCGAAAGTTGCCAAATGTAGCTATTTCGGTGACTGCAAGCTCACGAGGGACTTTTGGCACGGTCGAGGGGATGCAAGAGTGGTCGACACCCTGAAGTAGAGATGCCGTGCTTTCCTACATATTCATGCCAGCCGTTTCGAATAGAATATCTACGCGCAATGCATAATACTCGTAGCGACGTATGAACATTGGACGCGAACCAACATCGACTGTTGTATCTTGCTCTCTTTCCACCCCTTTTGCTCTCTCAAATATGTACGACAGAAACCAAACCGCTTTACCTTTCCGCCCTAGCCCGTTTTGTTAGCCTCTGCGATGTCCCTCGATGTTACACGCCAGCCCTGAAATATTAAATCCCCTTTCCGCTTCGTCATCTTCGAAATCGCCGTTTCGCCGAACGATTGTTAACGCTATATTACTCGTTGGTTAATCACAGTTCAACGGATACGAATTTATCGTTGGTTTCGTTCGACGATTCCATCCAACGTAGACGTATCGTATGGTTCATTGATGTTGGACAGAAAGTTGAGAAATATTTAATGAAAGGAATATTTAATCTCACCGTTCGAGCGGCCGCTCTGCGTCTTCACCACGAACGCGACCAAACGTTCGCGAAGAGTAGACCGAACGTTCAAAGAATCGAACAAGGAGAATTTTTGACGCATCTTTTTGAACATTGTCGGAGCTCTGTTGCGACATTCTAGGAGAATTTTTTATACCACTTTTTTCAGAGTATCCGATGTTCGATTTCTGATCGATTCTGACGAGTGTTCGTTTAACTAATTTTAGTAAAAAATGGAGAAAGCGATCATCATCGTGGTAATATTAATCCGCTAAGGGCGAACGTTGCCATAACGCGCAACATTTCGTTCGCAATTTTCGATCATTTCGCGTTATCATCGGAGGTCTCTTGTTTAAAATCGCGACGACGAAGAGGAAAAATATTCGCCTGCGTGTTCCTTGGTCGCTGTTTCTGCCGGCTAAATTTTACGATTGCATAAAATTTAAAGGGATAACGACAAGAAACGGCAAGATAGCCGAGGTAGAAATTTCACGCGAGCTGAAAACGAAACGCGCCCCGTTAAAAACTCTCGCGCAACGGGTGCAGCCGACTGCACTGCCGGCATTTTTAATTGAAAAAATTAATAACAGCCGGCGGCGGTACGGAGACCGTGGCCTCGACGCGGAAGCCTCGCCCTTCCCGTTGCAAAATTTCGCTTCTTGGGAACGGAAGCGCGTTTAACGAGACAGCGAACTGTCATTAATCAAAATTACGATTTTTTGCGACCCTGAAACTTTTCTCGCCAACGGCAAATACGGAGCGAACCTCGCTGGTGGATGCGAAAAGAGTCCTAGAACGAGTGCTACAAAAAAATCTTAGAGTCCGTAAAATACGCGAAAAGTATTTATATTTTTCTCTTATTTTTCTACCAGTCGCGTCCTGCACGCTTTTGCATGTTATTCGCCCGGACCCTCGATGTATATAAATGGAATTTACTATATTTCTATTCTATCATACTCCATGGTACGTGGGATATCCAAGTCCCGCAGGAAAAGCGATAAAGATTGTTATTACAATAACGATTACTTCGTCTAAAACTATTGTAGTATCGTGGACGAGGGGCCTGGGGGGTGTCGTGCGAGTTATAAAGAAGCGGTTGCTGAGCACGTACGTGGTGGGTCTAAGACGAAAATATGAGGCTAAGACAAAAGACAAAGGATTGCTATGGGACATAAACGAATTGATAGCACTATGAGTTGAGAAGTCAAAGAGCGTGGATTGCGTTGTCAAGATAGTGTTGTTAGCGTTGTTGAGAGGGAGTTGAATCTGTGTTGACGAGAGTTGATAATTAATTATCTAGTTGTCTTAATTATAATACGTTGTTTGGTTTAGTTCATGTTAAATAACCATTGTTTTCTGTTTAACTAACATCCGTTTAATTCAATTATTATTAACAAACTAATTATAATAGTTTACGATACTACACTATTTATCAATTGCATCGCATTCTCGTGTAAAGGAACACTGATAAGATGGATATCGGAACGTTCTTGTCATTTTTCAATGTATGCCGGGCAAATTCTCTGTTCAACATCGTCGATGGCCCTCTGCAGGATCATCGAGTTCCACGGGCCATTATGCCCGTCGCGATTGACAAAGTTGGCCGCGAGGTTGAGATACGGCAGAAAAATTAATGTTCCATGGCGACTCCATCGGCGGTGTCTTGCAAGGTATGCCGCGAGCGTGCGAGGGCCTACGTAAGGGTTGGCTGACGACTGGTGTCGAGTATAAGAGTCTCTTTGCACCCCGTCGATCAATATTCCGTGCAGTGGCGTAGCACGGGAAACTATTTCTTTTTCCCTTCTAACTACTCGCAGACTTCCGAGTCAATGTGACTGGACCGACGAGCAAACGAACCTCGTGTAACCGGATATATAACCAGTACGCGTTCCCGTAATCCAGGGAGTTTGCGGACGTGGAGGACCGTGTGCACCGAGAAACACGAGTTATTAGATCTGCGTTTCATCGTACATTGCATATCGCGTCTTCCTCTTATTCGCATCCATCGTTCGATCTATTACGCGCAGTTATTAAATTTGCCTTTCATCGCAGATTGCGTTCCATCGGGTTCCGTATTTTATTTACTTCCAGCCTCTATATCTGTTTTTCTTAACCCATTGTGAAGGATCGAGCGATGGTTTGTCGTAATATTGGGAATAAAAATTACATTTAGATGGTGGAGCTCTTCGTGAATTTACAGAGAATCTGAAGATGCAGAATTGACGCGTATAATACGACGAATATAAAACATTCGTAGCGCTCGTTATAACGTTTAACAAGATGAAACAGCTCACTGCACGCGTTTTTCACGCCATACGTTCGTAGGATCACCGGATCGCGTAAATATCCGCCGTCTAATTCTACCGAGAGATTCGCCCATTGATAAATGTCAGGAAAACCGCGGTCAACGAGTCGAATTCAAACGAAACATCGCCTGCCCTCTCTTCCATAAAAGTTGCGCTAGCCAAAGCCAGAGATTTCAATATACGATCATCCGGCAAATCCTTCGATCGAAAGTTCACCGTTTTATTTTCTGGCGGATCGTGGCGTTTCTTTACGCGGCGAATATTCGCCAGAATTAACGCGTATGTGCGCGATTTTGCGCGCCGGCAGATCGAACGCTCGCGATATTTAATTGTACTCATCGTGGCGCGCATCGGCGACGGGCGAATTCCCTCGCAGCGCTGCAATTAATTTTCTCGATCAACGCTCTGCACACGAACCGAACGTGTCTAGCTCGTGTATAAATGCCGGACGAGGAATTTCCGTCACGCTCGTCCGATGGAATCGATGGCGTCACAGACGAAAAGAAACCCGCGTATTTCGTGGTGTAACGTGTTTATCGGTGTTTGGGGTAGACGATATATCGTTGCGATAATCAAAAGATAAGCGATCCATTGGGTTTCGATTTTGGGACAATTTTCGGTCGTGATCGTCTATCGCGAGCAACGGAATCGAGACAAACCCGATACAACGTGATATTACACGCAGTGGCTGGTGAAATTGTTGGAACATTCGGGTCGAGAAATTTTTACGAATGTATCGTTACGCGCATTACGTGCGAAACATATTGAAATTTCGTGGCTGGCAAACAGGCAAATTTGAAACCAACTGGAGAACGTACAGAGAACGTGAGTCTCCTGACACGACGATTTAAAATAACTCGTATGTTATTCGTTGTAGGAAAAAACATTTCAAACAAGAGTTGCACGGTGTTTTGTTCTAATCTGCTTTTCTTATTACTTTGCTTTTTTAACGAGATATCAGAGTCACCTTCGGTTTTTTAAATGGAATTTAAATTCCTTTTCTCAAACTCGGATTAAGAAGAAAATGTTGATTGTTTTGAATTACAGTAGCTACAGTGACATCGAACAAAATTTACTTTTATTTTCTCACATCTTTCTATCGTTATCTTTCTCGTCAAGATATTTCAAACGATTATGTATTCCCAAAACTCATACGTGCTAGCTTTCATTTGCGATATGTTCTCTTCCCTGTCGACAGACTTTGTTTATGTAATTTTCAGTAAATCGAGGCACGAGTGTATATACCACGTTAACACTAGAACTACCGATAGTTAACACGAAGCTATTTTTACCAAAACCAGTCGAAACGATTGGTCTTTAAAAAATACGTAACAATAGAATATTTGTATATTTATTGATTTATCACTTTCTTACAGAAGCAATTCCACGTTATGTAGTACATTTTTGGTACTGTTAATCCATCTGGGATTTCTAAATGAAGGTTGACACATCTATAAAATTGTCGAACCAATCGTTTTGACTGCTGTGGTATTTCTAGTGTTAGCATCTAGCGATCGATCCGAAATTTTCCTGGTAACTGATATCATCATATCGAATGATGCGCGGTAGAAGTTTGGGAAACGTGTGGGAAATTATACAAAACGAGGAATCTGGTTAATTGGGATTCGATAAACAGATTGCAGGATTCTTTTACACTTTGACAAGTACCAGTCATTTTCACTGGTATTGGTATAAGTAGCCTTGATACAAAATTATTTTCACTTTGAATACATAAAGAACGAAATAAAATTCATTACATTATTTACACATTATATTGCAAAAGTCATTATATCATTGTGGAAAAAAATATAACACGAAGTAGGAATTCTAAAATAAAATTGTAAAACCAGTTAATTTGCCTGGTGTGACAGTTCCAGTGTTAACTATATAATATCCCGCATAACTTCCATGTATGTTCCCGGAATCAAGAGTTTTGCCAACGTAATCACGACAGTTGCGTGTGATTATAGTGCCAATGAAATTTCAACATCCAATATATAAAAAAAAAAAAAAAAAAAAAAAAAGAAGAAACCATATGGGCAAGCTACATGCCAATACTTTCGCGAGCAACCATACGCGCGATATCCTCCTTCCAATACACATTTCCATCAAACATCATATTTCAATTTCTACTAAACCAGTCACATGATTCGTATTTGCAGCATTCCCAGAGAAACCGGAGGTCTTCCAGCATCGAGCGTGTCGTCTACTAAATAATAAGAGACAGCAAACGAGGGCTACCTACGTTGCGGTCATTGAAATAAACTAGTTTATCTTGTTGACCGGTCAACGAGTTCGATTCCCTTGTCTATGGCCTCTGTTCGAAGAGCGAAAGAGAAAGAAATAGGAACGACGGTAGAGAGAAGAAGGCGAAACGACAGAGCTGCGGAGTTTCCTGGAGTGACGGACCTCGAGGTAATGCAATAACGACTTTATTAGGGTTATCGACGTACGCACGTGCCTCAACCCTCTGACATTTTAACTCTTGGCATGCTCGTTATGCAAACCCCTGTGGATCTAACGACCAGTCGTCGTCTCCTCCTGTCTAGCCGTAGCAGAAGAGCCCGCTAATTGCTAATTACCTTACAGTTTTAATCGATCACCGCGACTACGTATTGTGGTCACGATACGGTTGCTGGTACCCGTTGGTCGATTCAATTTCGTTCGCTTCTTATGCGAGCGAGGATCGTCAGCGAAATTCATTAACTTCGTAAGGTACAGGTAACGGGATAAGTGGATTTGGTTTTCGATTAAACGATGATCATATGCTTCGAAATGAATATTCTGTGTTATAAATATTAACGTTACAAGGGAATTTGTGCAATTTATTTTTTCGGGAGTAAACTCTGCCAGTATATCTAAAGTCTGAATTTTTTCTTGCCTTGCTCGTGAGACGATAAAACTTACGCGAAATCGTTCGAACGACGCGGGGAAACGACCAGTGATTTTCTTCATTTCACCACTCGCCGTGTCTCCGGCGTGACAACCCTAACTCGCGACTGGCCCCGTAAATTACCATCGCGCGTAAAAACTACCGCGCAAATTGCGCTATAATTTAGCGCGTAGAAAAACGCCGCGTAAATCGATGGAGCAGCGTACTTGGATTCTTTTGAAATCCAAAATGCCCAAATCGCGAGTTCCATTCTTCTCCTGCGACGATAAGCAATTTCCGAGTATCGCGCGCTCTTCGTACCTCTGCTCTTTCATTAACGAGAGTAATTCGAGCGCCGTTTACCGTTCTTGGTATCGCGCGATAAATTAGCCGGATAAACACAGTGAAATCCGGCCAGTGGCAATTTGGATACGTGCAATAAGTTGGCAAGTGTGGAGCACGCGCCTGTACGTACGTAAATTCAAGGGCCCAGAAGCCACGGAACGCGTTTATGGCGCAACGTGTTGGCCCACGGAGTAGTTTCGATGGCTGTATCTCGTTAAACTAATTCAAATTGCGCTGCTCCGCCCTGTAAATGACGCAACGAGTACGCGCCACTGGATTTTTGCCACGGCAAATTGTCAAGCCCAACTACCCGCTCGCGTAGAATTGCCGTCGTCATACCGAATTTACGTTTATACGACGTTTCGCTATTGTTGAATCGTGCGAGAGTTGGTGCTTGCGATCGAATAATCAATTATACGAGCGAATAATTAACGGGAAAATTGGCAATTGAATCTTGAAAATGGCTGGGATTTTGTCGCCTCGAGGTTCCCGCGAATCCCTGAAACCTGGCTACTTTGAACGTCCATGTTGAATGATTTACAGTTTTGAGTGGTTTAGATTCGTATGCTCGAGGTGTAATATTTTGAAATTTTTCACATTTACGAACGAAATACTTCGATGTTGAATACTCGACGAACCGGAATACACGTCAGATGCTGCTATTAGGGACGTTGGTATTTTAAATTTAAAATTGTTTGGAATTGAAGTAAAATTTGTCAGGTGGCAACGAGATCTAATTAATTCGATTTCGATCGACGTATTTAAACTTTTCCTTTGCTTTCACCGTACACCATAAGCTGCAAAGAGTTACTTCTTTTCGTATATTGTAGTTGACTATAAAATTTACCTTTGGAGACGCGGTCAAATAAAACGTTACGTTGGGGTGAAATATTCCAATTTATAGTTGCAATATCCTATCTCTATTAATTGCAAGGCACCGCTTTTAATTTAATTGGAAGATAAAGAAAGCCATTATTAACGTTCGATTAAAACGAAACGAAACAGCCACGTGAAAGTTAACGTGAATTTTCGCCGGGTCGGGCAGATTGCAGGTACCGAGCCATAAAGCCAAGCCCGCATATTGGATTTTAATTAATATGAACGGAAATCGTTATCCGCAAATGTGAAACATTGATTAATAACTTTGCTTTTTCCCTCATAACCGGCCTCTCTCGTCATCGCGATGAATTATCGTTGATTTAATATGTATTCATGAATACTTTCATCTTCGATCAATTCCAAACTTACAATTTAAATGATGCAAAATAAAATATAATATTCCACAGAAATAATTCAAGATAAATCAAAAGTTTCCAAATCAAATTGTTCGTCTATAAAAGACATCCGCGTATGCTAATTAAAACGAGAAAGTCGTTTGCCACATCGAAGGTAAAAATTCCTATTTTTTAAACATAATTTCAATTGTTATTTTTATCCGCGATCAGCCACTGTCAAACTTAAACGATCCTTTCTCGATACGTACAATCAAAATCGATCCATCAGATTGTCCGAAAAGCTTCTTTCGTTTCATAAGGAAATATTGGACGCGCAACATCTTTTCTTTTATATTATTTTATCGAATCGCGGCACGATCCATTTTGTATCAATAGAACAAAATTCAATAAAGTATCATAATTATTCGATAAAATAGTATAAAAGAAAAAATATCTATTATTTCCTTATAAAACGAAAGAAACTTTTCGGACAACCTAATATTCATTACTCTAAAAGACACCTACGTTGATTAATAGGAGAGAGGGATTTTCAGACTGCAATAGAAAAAGTATCACGAAACGGAGTAGCACGATAATCTACGATAATCTTATATAATTCTCTGAAAGGGCGAAAAAACAACATGGAAAAAGGAAAGAAACGAGAGAGTTGGAAAAATGTTAGGAAAGTACGCGACGAAGAAGATTCGGTTGGCCATGGCATATCTGAATCTAGTCGAAGCTTTATTTTTCCCCTAGGTTGATGGCGGGGTTGAAGGGGTGGCGCAGAGCCAAACAACGGGGGTGGTTTTCCCGCCGGCGTCTAGACGCCGCGGCGCCTGTTCTCAGGCATCAGCTGCTTACGGAAGTACGGTCGATGCTTGAAATTTGCTTTTTTTTCCCTCTCCCTCTCTCTCTCTCTCTCTCTGTTTCTTCCGCCTCCGCCTCTTCGACTCTTCTTTTTACCTCGTTCAACGATACTCTATCCTGTTCCCTTCTATACAGTTCGTGCTCCTTCGTTAACAATTTCAATCGAGCCTTTCGGTTATTAAAGAAACGATGGAGTGAAGCCGTGGTTACGGAAGGATGGAAAGGGTGGAAAAAAAGTTGAACGATAAGCCGACGCGAGAGCTTCCACGGAATGATAAAGGACGTTCGGGGGCTTATCGGGGACGAAAGTTTATTAAAATCGTGCGCCTTTTTTCGAAGCTTGTTGAGAAGCACCGGCGCACCGGTTGATGGCTGAACGTACAGGCAAATCGAGTGATCGATGATGTTTCTCGTCTTGTCCCTTTACGACTCGAGTGGAACGAGCGCGTGATTAATCGACGAAGATGGAGGGTAGTCGCGCGTCCTATTCGATTCTACTTTGATAAAGCGTAATTATTTTCCTGGTGTTTCCGCTTTTTAATCCGATCTGCTCGAACTTTTACTCGTATTTATTCGTTACTTAATTCGTTTACTTAAGCCGAACTTATTCGTCGGTCAACAAGCGACGAAAAGCCGCAGGTAAATATCTTCGTTGAAATAACTTTGAACGATATCAACGCTTCCCCTTGCTTTTCATGCTACTTGATCTGACCTGAGTCGTCGCTCGAAAAGCAACGAGAATTTCCGAATAAATCTTCGACGAAAAGCGCGTGAGAAGGGAGACGCGCGAATGGTAGCGAAAGAAATACAGGAAGACAGGAAAGGAGAACGAAGAAGTACCATTTAAGATCGTGACGATTTTCGCAGTTTTCTCTCTCCGTTTTGTCGGTATCGGCTCGACGTCGATATCTCGTGGTGCGACAGCCACCGGGCGATACGAGCGTGAAATAAAATTTCCCAGCAATCAGCCACGACACGGTGCACCGTGTGCACGGGCATTTGCGCACGGTCACCCGATCTGGTCAGCGTCGATCTCAAGAGAAGGGTTGCACAATGAAATCTTGTTGGCGATCAGATCAGATCGGCGACAGAGTCTGTCTATTCCGGCGCAAAGGACGACGTGGCGTTGCTCTTTTCGTTCTGCGTTCCATTCGACGCTAGCTTGATCTCGTCGTCGAAATCGCGTCCAATTTCCGCGGCCGGAGAAGAAGAGGGTGCAGGAAGACGCGAGGGCGACGGCGAGGGTGAGACGCAAACGCGCGTACGGCCCTGTCGTCGTATCCGGGGAGCGGATTTTAATCAGTCGATGGCTCATGCGAATTAGAATGGACTAAGGACGGATCGATTTTTAATCTCTGTAAGAGACTCGGGGGAACGCGCGTGTTACATTCCACTCGGCGAACGTTACCGCGTCACAATTTTAGAGTTCGATTATTATCGCGCACGATTTTATATTTAGACACGAAACTTTATTTTCTTCTATTCTCGGCCTTGAAAAAGTCATTGGCGCGTGCTTGCGGTTATAAAATCGATATACGACCCGTGCATAAATCACCGGACTGTTAGCCATTTTTAGTAAAATTAGTCGTTAGAACGATACCACGCGAGCACGATCTTCCGGCCTGATTTCGTTCGGTTAATTTCGTTTTTTATAAATATATATATAGAGCTACTGCAAGATAATGTTCGAACGTGGAATTAAATACTTGTACAGCTCGAATAAACCGATTTAAGAATGGATGGTTAAGTGGATCTATTTGAGAAACTGCGAGACGAGTTACAATACGCGGAAGAATAAACCAAGAGTGGCGAAAAGTCGAAGAAACGGTTATGGCAATTATTAGAAGGATGTTGCAAGACAATTACAGCAGGAATATTAAAAAAAGAAGAAAAGAATCGACAGGGTATGAAAATTAGATGAGGCGGTGATGTCTGCACAAGGGTGGATGAAAAACAAATATAAAATACTTTCTTAGGATTTCTGACATACTGTCCGATTTACATTTCGTTTAAATTACAAACAGTCGATAAATACTATTTTATTTCGTAATAAAAATCGTCCCATCCAAAGTTTTGTTTATTTAAGGGATCACGGTAATAGTTGGATGGATTCGTAGAGGTGTTTATCGCATTGAATAAATTCGTGGTTTTCGACGTTCTACGTATCGCAGAGGGATTCCTTTAGCGATTTGGGAAGTACGGCTAGATTTGCTGGGGTTTCAATTTCTTCGCGATAAAGTCGATATACGTTGAAGAGTTAGAGGACATCGACAGCACCTCTCGCAGCGAGGTGGAAATATTCTATTTACGAGTTATTATATAATTCCTGAGTAATTCCTCGTGTGGTTAATGCGAATTACGTTTAAAACAACTTGCATCTAAATTCTATTAAGATGTCCGGTGACCATGTACAGGTGTGTACACGTAGCAACGTGATACGTCAAAGTCACGTAACGTAATTACGATACTTCGGATACTTAAAATACTCGCGAAACCTATTCAGTTATTTCCTTCTCCTCTTTTACTATTTTCCTCATCCCTTTACTCTTCCTTCCCTTTGTCTCCGCACGATCATCCTTCCGGTTAATTCTATTTTTCTCTCAATTTCTCAGCATTCTTCTACGAGATCTTCTACCGTTTCCTCCCCTCTTCCAACGTAACTTCACCTTATTAATTCATTCCTTTTCCACTATATTCCATTATATTCTTTGGATACTCTGCTTCGCTTTCCTTTCTTAATACCCTGCATTTTCCGTGGTACTTTCCTTTTACTATTCTGTCGTATCGCGACTGTTCCTGTTCTGTCCTTTCAATTTGCACTAGGTGTTCGGGTCTCTCGTACGCGTTGCTCCGAATTCCTCCGCTTCCCTCACCGCCCTTCTCCACGTCGTATCCTTTTCTTTCTTCTTTCCATCTGCAGTTTCTCGAGACCGTTTTTTCCCAGCATTCGAGCACCGTCTCGTTTGTGTCCCTTGCCCTCGATTTCTCTTCATACCTTATTACTACGGCTCTTTCACCCGTTTCTATTCCTTGTCCACTTTTGTTCCTTTCATCATTATATACGAGGGTGTGTTACAGTCTAACCTCGGGACACACCTTATGTACCTTGCCCGCAGGATTTTATATTTACCTGCGAGCAAGGAGGTTGCTGCGCGCGATATTTTCGTTGTTTCTTCCGGAGGTGGAAGCCAAGTCGTCGGCCTGTGAGCAGAGGCTTTGGAAATTAGTGGTACGCTTTAACGACGATCCTTGTGGCTTTTGCAAGAGTTCGATTATTACCTCGTACAAGTTTAAAGAATCGTATTTATATTCTAAGGAAAAATGTGATCTCTAGCCCGTGATATCGTCGTATCAAGGTATACGATCTACATGTACGTCGATCTCATCGTACGTCTCGATCTACGTCACTCAACGTGTGGGCGACATCATCGACGATTGCACGCGATTGTAGATGTTCCGTCTAACGACGAATCGTACAAATAACGTCATCGATGATCTTACACCATTGTAGATTGTACGTTGAACAACGTAGATCCAGGTTGTACGACGAGATTGATATATACGTAGATTGAGATTGTAGGATGAGGCTGACGTATACACGTGGATCGTACACCTTGACACGATGATGTCACGTAGAGATTATATTTTTAGGCGAAGAATACATTTTTCATGGGGTATAAATAAAAACTTTAAACGTATACTTTGATACGATGATATTATCTATACGATCGTCGTAGCTGTACGTTGAGTGATATAGTTGGAGATAGTATGACCAGACTGACGTAGATTCACGATTGTACGTTGAAATGAACACGAGTTGGAAATAGGACCTAGCGAGTTTATTCGTACATTTTGACACGATGATGTCAATCATCCTCGCTAACTTGCTCGACTATAAAGGAAGCAATACAAATAACTATCGCACATCCTCTCGCCATCGAGTACCGGAGTTCTATTTTTTATTTTCCCTTTTATCGCAACGAAATCTCAACTTTATATCACTTCGGAATAACGCGATCGAACGACCACGTTACCATCCACGCGGTATCGTTGCACTGAAAACTCCTAACCGACGAAAGACTTTTCCTATATTTACGTATTGTACGTAGTAAATCCAGAACAAAAGAAGAAAAAAAAAATACAAATAATTTATACTATCTATAATATTCATGGAACTAAGTAACAATCGTATATCGATGCTCGTAGGTGTATTAAAAATTTATTTGTTAATTCCGGAATCTTAAAATCTTCATAATTTTAAGCAATTTAATCAACAACCTTCAAGATGGTAGCGATTAAATTAGCGTTTCAACGATTACACGATCGCATCCTAATTCGTTGGTAGAAGAGTATTTTTTTAGTACACGTGTTAAAACAAAGATATACGTCCGTTCCAAGCACGATTGGTACTGTTAAGCTGATTTAAACTACCGATAGCAGCGTTAGATACGCGTGAAATACAGACTTCTCTGTAATTTCCTCGAGAATTTTCACGTTTAATCCTATTCTTGCGTAAAATGCTTTCGTTCTTAGGAATACGAGTACACAATACGGGGACACCCTGTATATAACGAACTATCGAAAAGTTCGCGATGGATATCACAGCGAGGGTTCGATCGTGCGGGACCCTCGTCAAATTTCTCATAAAATTCTCAGACGGAAAATTACTTCTTCTTGCCGGTTCCTCCGGTTGCTGGAAGGGTGAGGAAAGGGCGGTTGGGCGATCTCGATCGCTCCGCTCTACGAACGGGCCAATTTCAACGTCGACGCATTAATCCATGCGTTGGCTTTCGTTCGCCGCCGTTTTGTTCCAACTTTCGTCAAACGGTGGCGCGGCTTCCACGTTATCCAAAGTGGCCCGTAAAATGCTGCGGGTGCGACATCGGCGTAAAACAATTCCCCACGGGTGTGCCGTGTAGATTAAAGGACATAAAACTTGGCGAAAGCGTAATAAACTCTCCTCTTCCTTTTTTCTTTTCTTCCTCTTTGCCTGCTCTTTTCCTCTTCCCCTTTTCTTTCGGACATCCCGCGTTCCTCTTTGTTCTCGCTCTTCAAACTCTCCGAGAGCTCGTCTCATCGTCCACGAGCTACTTTCTTCTCCGCTCTCTTCGTCTCTCTCGCGGTTTCTTCGATGCTACGTGAAGATTACCGTAACTCCTTTTTCCACGTCTTGCGCAACGTCCGCTTACTGCGCGTTCGCGCTGCAGCAATTTCTGATCCCTTAACGAAATCCGGGCTAAAGTCGTATCTTTGAAACAGATTACTATGGCACTAGGTTGCAAGCTTGCGACGTGTTGCAGCCTGTTGTGTGTTTGTTTGCTGGATAATCGATTCGCTGTGAGGGGAACGGACGGACAAAATATGTGAAATTCGCATACCTGGCCATTGGTGGGTTAGCTGAAAGGAGTGTTGGATATAGCTTTTGGACGAGGTTTTAAAAACGAACAGAGGATGAACGGAGAAAGAAATAAGACGACAAATTTGAATTTTGCCAATTAATTGGTATGACGTGCCTACAGTGCAAATCTAAGGATATATGCGTAAATAAATTTCGTATGCTGTTAACGCAGTTCCAGAAACTCTTCCTTTCTCCTTTATAATTTTCGCGAATAATAGTCACAATTTTTCATCCTGTACTTTCATCTTTCAACTACTCGATTCAGCCGGAATTCTTTCAACAAAATCTAATCCACACAACTGTATAGTCCCCGGCGTATAATTATTATTAATTCATCGCTCTCCTCTATAATTCTCGCGAATAATTTCCACAATTTCTCGTCGTCTATTCCCAGCTGTATACAAATACAAAATTCTAATCGATTAATTATGTCCATAACAAGCTGCACCAATTATCTACGCTAACGAGCGTGCTGAATGAAACTACGAGCAGCGGCGAATATACGAAAGAAAAGAAAGAAAAAAAAAAAAAAAAAAGAAGAAAAGAAAAATGAGAAAGGAAGAAAAATCGAAGTACCTACTCAAAGAGTTACGCTGATGTAAACGGCGTACGTAGTGCGTCGAATAACGAGGCGCATTAGCGTCGCGACATTATTGCCAAGTTTCAGAAACTCTTAAGAGCCTACCGTCCGCGTGCGTTCGAGCGGATCTACGAGCGCACCCAGCGATATCGTAATTCCGCGGCGCGTCGTATTTCCTGAAATTTCTTTTCCATCTACGACCTACGAGTACGCGTTTTGCAACCCTAGTTGCTGTAAAGCGACGAACATGCCATTGGGTTGGCAACTAAGTGATTGCGGACTATGCCAATACCACCTAATGACAAAATCCGCAATCACTTAGTTGCCAAGCCAATACTATATAAATTTCACGATTTAAATATCATCGTAGCTCTCGTTACATCGAGTTCAAGATTTTTGCAAAATGATGTATTCACACAGGTTACACAGGTGGAGGAGAATAGCCAATTACGTGCAATGGTGTACCTAATATAAATCAGCGCAACTGTTTAACTCTGACTCGTTAAAAACTATTAAATGAATTTCTTAATTTATTTACATATTCTTAAATTATTAAATTCTAAATTGTTAAAACCTGATAAATGTATATCTCTGAGGCGGCTAGTTCGTCGGTCGTTACGAACGTTAAGAATAATAAAACGATCTTTCGCTCGTCTTCTATGAAAATATAACGATACTCCATATTCGAGTACTTGTTTCGTATTACAATTTCAATGATTTCCGCTCTTTTTACGTTAGTTCAATATCGAAAATTGTTCACAACGTTACGAGTATAAAGGAGCGGCCTTAAATTCAACGTGAATGTACGACATTCGTGAAACTCTTTAGAAGAAGTTGCGTTGCGATTCGTTTCGTAAGAACGACGCTCGAGAAACAAAATCGTATTCCATATCTGACTACCTGCTGCCTCTGCCATAGAAATAAAATAAAAAGGGGGAAACGTTGAAAGCACTCGCGAAATTTAATGACTCGACGCTGGTCCGGATAGATGGCACATAGTTCTAAGCCACTAAATCCGTCACGGCGTGGCGCCGAAATAAAAAGCGTCGCTCGATGCTTTACGACGCTCCTGCACGCGGTTTGCCGACGAGGAAATTGCCACTTTTCCAGCCACCGGCACTTCGGATAGCCGATTGAATGCCTATTGTCGTTTCGTGGCGAGAGATTAAGGAGAGAGTTGCCACGGAGGAACAGCGAATTCGCGTGGCTGATTCGTTAACGCCGACCAATTACGAGATATTTTAGGGGATTTCGATGGGGTGACTTATGATTTTTCTCGCAAGATTGACGGCGAACGTTTTTGTTTTTACAAAGAGGTTTAATCGAAGGACAAAGGTGACTTTTTTTAGAATTTTCACCGCAAGGATTTGTTGGAATTTCAGTGGCAAAATTGAGAACAAATTGAGTTCGTACGTGCATTTTAAAGGGAATAATATTTTTCTTAAAGAATTTTCTTTTTTTTTTTTTTTTAGTGATACTTAGCGGCAAAGCGTGACTGGTATCGAGTACGAAAAAATAATTTTGTAGAAGAGAAAATTTAATTACAAGAACTTCGAATGTTCACCAAATGATTACCAAAGAATATTAAATGCTTCTTTTTCTTGTTATTTTTACAAAATTAGTTAGCGACGTTACGCGAGGTCCTTCCGTGGTTCCGCAGCCCGGAAGTGAAGTAGTCGGACACGAAGATCCGATTACAGAGTTGCTGTAAGCCTGGAAGCACAGTTTCGTAGTGGCACTAAATACTCGTCGCTTTATGGACACTCGACCATGTCGAGGAGCCGTACGACGTCGAGATAGTCCTCTGTTAATATTCCTACCTTGTAGCTCCGTGTGTTTAGCCCCGACCAACGAAGGAAAGAACTTCGTTGTTCGTTTCAGCGGGTAAACTTCCTCCTACAGGCGGCTTTCCTTTTTTCCTTATCGACTAGCGCTACTCGCGTTAATAAGAAAAAAGCGATCAAATTTTAGGGAGCGTATTTTATCCATCTTGAAAAAAGAGAAGACTGTTACTTTCTTAACAGTACTTAACGGTATCGTTGCAAGAATTTCTCAATTTCTACGTTTCTCAATAATTTCTATAAATTTGCGATAACGGAGATAGAAGAATTACTCGTTGAGAAAAATGCATCACGTGGAAGCGAATTAGTGAATTAGTTGACTGTTTTTGACGAGTACACGAAGAAATTTCAATATTCCGCGTTACGACGAGTATACTCGTCATACTTAAAAAGTGGTTAAAATTGACTGTAATTTAGTGCGATTTAGTAATAGCGAAATTGGAAAATGGAACGGTCATTTCGTTACAACTTTATTCTATGTTATAACAGCTACACGTACTTTGTGTTCGACGAGTGTACTCGTCATCGCCTACCTTTTGCGACGCGTTTTAGGCACGCAATTTTCAAAGAGATCGCAACAGTTAACCCATTTGCATCATGGAACTACTTAAGGGACCGTTTGAAGGCACCGACTGACGATTAATTCCCATCACTGCGCGCGGTCGGTCATAGATGCAGTAAACGACGAATTCTTCATAAAGTTTATCGAAAATTTACTGTTCAAAACGATTGGTAGACAATGTTACCTCGCAAACATCGCATCTTACGTTCTTTATAACAGAGGAAAAAGGTAAAAATTACTTATTTAATAAATACATTATTTAGGTCAAAATGGAAATCACGCAGATCGCGTAATAATCCGCGCTTGGTGATAGAAGACGAAGAAACTACCGTCTACTTCGAAGAAACTGCGCTTCTCTAGCATCGATCAACAAATAAAAGATTACCTTTTATTCGAAGAAATATCACTAAAATTTTACTCGCAAAAATACGTTGCATACGTACCGATTTCGATACTCGCATTCTGCGCTCACACCGCGCAACAATTCACTTATCCAACTTGCAGATTTGCTTCATCACGGAAGATGCTCCAGTATGTTAGAATTTAATCTTGAAGTTAAGATTAATAATCTGTGGAAGACACAATGTTTATGTTGAAATAATATTCAGTGATGTTTATTAAACAGAACTACACAACCAAATGTATATAAGCGAGTGATATAATTAACAATGTATGGAGATCGTTGATTGTTGGCCAGTTACTCTCAGACTAGACTTAGGTAGTGACCCATGACCCCTTAAATACTTTGAACCCTACTCTATATACAGTAATGAGTATGACCTGTGTAAGTGTCCTGTTCAAATGACTGTGTGGGTGTCTGTGTAAGGGTATTGTGCCTATGCGTGAAATGTCGTATTCCAACACAGTAAAACAAGGCCGTCGAACTCTTTAGAATTTCGACATGGAACTGTTTCGTAGACAACAGCAGATCCTCGCGGGGCTCGAGTGCCTCGTCAGAATTTCGCCCACGTGTGAAACAATGGTCGTTATCGTGGTGTTCGTGTTCGATTGTGCTCGGCGATCGGAGCTCAGTAGCCCCGAAAGTGGACCGGTGGAAAGGGTGCACTAGAGCTTGCGCGAGTCTTAAAGCACAGCTCCGAACGCCAGTTTTAAACGTTCGTCTGCGTTGCGCGAATATTCTGCCGGTTTGTGCGGTCTTCGACATTTTCATTTTCATCGATCGACCACAGTTTCCCGGCAAACGACCACTATATATATGTCTTTCGCAAAAATTAGAGTAATAAAAAGTAATTCTCAATAGCGTAAAAAAATTGCTGTTACGCGATCTTATTTTCCCTTCGAAAAGTAAGAAAACTATAGGAAAGAGGAAAGATAAAAAGGAGATTCCAGGGTTACGTTTATGTAAACGACGTAATACTGCGGCCGATATTGTATCATTAAAGAAAACTTGATCTTTTATCGAAGCATAATTTTTATAGCTTTTTCCTCCATTCCTTCTTGCATCCCCATATTATCGTTACCATCGTTCCATCATATTTTTCTGCACGCGTCGTCAAACAAATAATCGTCTTTCTGTTCGTCTAAATTCGAATCTCCGTTCTTCGTCGTCACAGATTATCGAGATAGCTAAACTAGATTTTTTTTTTCTCGCTGAATTTCTACGAGACCTACCTATATCATATATACATATATATAGGGATATATTGAACTTTAGGAAAATCAATTTTGTTAGTTCGTTTCATTTTGTTTCTCGCTGGTAAATAGCCGATATTCCGATGCAACAGCGGCTTAGTTCCCACTACCGCGGCTTGCACCGATTCGAATTTCTGGCGTATTCAGCTAGCCGCAAGCTTAACGAGGGCATCGAGCTCGTTACCGGCCCGATAATTAGACGCTAGTCGGCATCTGATTACACTCGTCACCTCGTTTCAAAATTTCCACGGCTCCTTCGAGACGGCGCCGCTAGATAAATAAGAGGATCGAGCTTCTCGATGGCGATATCAGCGGCGAAGATATTCTCGCAGCGATACATGCGATTATCGAGTGGAATAATAGACGAAAGCAGGATTATCGCGAATTAGCGTTTTTACGTCGACCCGATTACGCGTCTCTTTGCTACATTTTGTATCATAAACTGTAGAATGGCTTTTGTCATTAATTTGATTGATTCACAGATGAAAACATAGATTGGAACGTCGACGATCAAACGAAATTCTTAATTATCTGAAATCTAAAGTTACATCGTACGTCGACCCTGGGGATATTTAACCCTGACAGTACGGCCATTTCCGGTTTTCATTGTCCCGAAGGATTTTGGGAAACCGCCACGTATATATCTCAGACTTACAACCATCCGCGAATTCCCAAATTCCCATAGCAAACCGAACCATAAATCCACGCCGAATAAACCGACATACTTGAACGTGGGCTTCTTAATCTGCAAAAATTGCATAAATGTGACATTATCGTGGCAGTTCGTTTGATGTACAGACAAATGTTTTTCTTTCTTTTTCTCTTCCCTTCTCATTTCCACGTGACTCGAAATTAATATTCTGTTTCGACAAATATCATCGAAATATACAGGGCGTTCCAGACCTCGATCGACAAACTTTGTTAACGCGTTTGGGAGGTGACATTTTGAACGGAAAATGTTGCACGTAGGCTGATCCTTTCTATCGTTGGACAGTGGAGGTATAAAGTAAATCATTCTTGTTGTTATCATCGAGAAAAGAGACGAATATTAAAATATTTTTTGATAATTTCTTCACGAAAAAAAAAAAAAAAAAAAAAACAGGCAAAACGGCAGACTCTATCTCGGATATGTTATCGTTGAAAAGGTCTGTACTTCGTGATATATGTACTACGTGTATTTCTTGATCTATCGTAACACGAAGAGAAGTTTCGAAAACTTTTTTACGCCACTGCATTTTCAAAATGTAGAGAATATTCGAAGGGATACAAACGCGAAGAAGAAACGTTAACAACGACAGGGTTAATTTTCTTTTATTTCCTTTTTCCTTTTTCCTTTTTTTCTTCCTGCTCTTTCCTTCGTTTTCTCTTACTTATCATTCCTTCCTTCCTTTCGATGTCACTTTCCCTTCCTCTTTCTTTTCCCTGACCTCCCCTTCCTTCCTTTTCCTCGCATTCCTTCCTTTCAATGTCCCTTTCTTTTCCCTTCCCCCTTCTCACTGCTTCCTTTCCTTCCTTTTCCTCGTATTCCTTCCTTTCAATGTCCCTTTCTTTTCCCTTCCTCCTTCTCACTGCTTCCTTTCCTTCCTTTTTCCCGCATTCCTTCCTTTCAATGTACCTTGCTCTCCCTCTTTTTCCCCTTACCGCCCTTCCTCCTTCTCGCTGCTACCCTTCCTTCCTTATCCTCGCATTCCTTCTTCCACTTTCCTTTCCTTTCTTTCAATTTCCCTTGCTCTCCCCTTTTATCCTCCCCATTCCAGTGCCCTTCCTTACCTTCCACCATATGCATAATATCTCAATCGAATCCAAAAAAGGAAAAGAACAAAAAAATTCGTCCACGTAAAGGAGCAGCGTGTTCCACGAGTCGACTAACATGAATGTCGAAAATAAAAGGGGGAAACGAACGAAGAAGGGTTGCGTACGACATCCACACCATCGTGTTCGTGTATCCTCGTATACCGGTAAGATTCATCGGTGCGGATTCGCGGCACTTACACGCGCGCGTTCGGAGAGGTTACTCGCGCGGTCTATGGAAGCGAAAAGAGGGTTGAGAGGTCTCGTCGTAAAGACGTCGCAGGCTGGGAATATCACGTGCGAAGCTAACATGTCCCCCGAGAGCAGCAAGGGTGTCTCCTATGTGTACATAGCCGGTATCCAGGGACGCGTGCACGATCAACTTCCTTTTTCAGGGACTTGGCAATGCACACTGCGCGTATCCTGTGCACGCACAAGCTGCACCGAGCAACTCAAGTCGTCTATTATCTATACGAAATAATATATCTGCGCGTAGTATCATATCTCTATATTTATATTAGGTTGTCCGAAAAGTCTTTTTCGTCTCATAAGGTCTTAACAGACGAACAGCAATTTCTGTTTTATATTATTTTATTGAATTACGTATGATCCACTTCCAATGCATAATTCAATAAACTAATATAAAACAAAAAACATTGTGCGTCTATTATTTCCTTATAAAACGAAAGAAACTTTCCGGACAACCCAATACATAATACACCGTGTAATATCATCTATAAATATAATAAATAAAACGGTAGAAGGCTGGAGCCTGGACATTGAATGAAAATAAAAAGAGAACGAAAAAAAGAGAAACAAAGCAGTCATCGAGGAACAGCTCGTAAGCTACGAAGGAGAAAAAATTAATTTTTCCAACTTTCGTCCTTCGAATGCAAAAATAACATACAGGTTTCTCATTCAGAAAAATTCATCTGTTTAACCAGTCAGCTGTTGCGACCATCCTGAAAACTTTGAAAGACCTGTACCTAAAATGTTTTTTTTTTTATTTGCGTTTATTTTACAATCAATTCTCGTTAGAGAATTTTAAGTAAATTTATCTGACGTGATACTATGACATAATTAATGAATTTTTATAATATGTTTGATTCTACTTGAATCTAGTGCTTAGATCTAAGGTGTAATGTCTGTTTAGCCTGCGGATCTGTTCCGACGTGTCGAGTAGTTGAGTAATTAGAAGGTTTTGGTGGTTGTTAACTCTTATGCCATGTCTATTGCTGAATTTTGATATTTCTTCTTTGACTGTGGGTACCTTGAGGTCGTGGTGTATCGTTTCGTTGGTGACGTACCAAGGTGCATCTATTAGGGATCTTAAGGTTTTCGATTGGAATCGTTGGAGAATTTCTATGTTGGAATTACTTGCTGTTCCCCATAGTTGGATTCCATAGGTCCAAACAGGTTTTAATATGACTTTACCTGAAATGTGTCGTATAAAGTAAGCGACGACGAGTATACTCGTCGAACACGGAGTATGTGTGGCTCTTGTGATATAGAATTAAGTTGCACCAAAATGACCGTCTTATTTTTTCACTTTATTGCTGGCAGGGCTCGTCGTAACGCAAAATATTGCCATTTCTTCGCCACGAGTATACTCGTCAAAAACAGCTAACTGGTTAAACATCGTTGGTAGTTTACGAAGTGGAGCGAAATCGCGGGCAGAAATCTCTAGTTCTTGCTATTTCTAAACGTGGCTCGACGTCGAGTCCCCGCACCATTCCACCCTTATGCCACTCGGAAAGGATCTAGCGAACCGGGACGCGCGTCCTTGCCACAAATTCTTGAATTTGCGGTTTTCCGTTCGTTTAAGCTTCTTCTTTTTTGGGAACGTCGAGATTCTCCTAGGATCCTTATCAAGAGCACTGCAACGGTGTGTCTGTGTGCGTGTGTGTGTGTGTAGAAGTACAACGGAAAACGTCGCATTCACTGATCTCAAGCTTTTTGAAATTGCATCGTACTGTGTTTAGATCGAGTGATAAATTCATTGAAGAGTATGCGCGTTAGAAAAGCACGCCATGAAATTGGAAACAATGTCGCGTCAGCTATTGTCGTTCCTTTGAAATCAAGCAATAATTGACAAAATTTCAATTCAAAATTTCAATTCAAATTTCAATCAGGCTTGAGACGCGAGAGAATAATTTCAAACGAAGTAATCGTTGAAGCTATTAGATGTATGAACAGAGGAACGCGTGGATAAATTGCAAAGTAGAAAATATATTTTAATACAGAAGTGTAAGTGCAAGTAGTGTTAGCAGTGTTACCCTATGACCGAAAGCCGAGAAGCCATTGTGACGCCAACCACATGAGAGACCAGGCCGCGCTTCGGAATCGATGGGATGATGACGGACATAAAGATCTGGCGGCACTCGGCGACGATGTATGTCGCCGAAGCGAAGTGCCTAACGAACCCTCGATATCCCAACGGTCCTTTCGCCGAATGTTCGAGAACGCTTAACAAACGCGTGGATAGTGGGGATATTGAGGGATGACAAAGAAAAGGAATCAGATTCCGCCGAAAGTCAAGTTGTAAGAGCTTCGGTCTTGAAAAGTCGCGCCTAGAGTTCAGAAGTAAATTGTAGCCAGTGAAAAACAAGCGTTGAGAAATAAATTCTCTTCTTTTTCTTTTTTTTTACACCTTCGATTCCCATTTTTTATTTTACGTGACACCATCGTCGCCTGTCTACTGTCTATGGTTTGCCTTCGTCCCAGTCGATTATATTGAGAAAACTAAAATAACCAGATGTAGAGTTTTCTTCTTCAACAGTAATTATGCTCGTTGTTCATATTGGTAAAGTGCGCTTAATATCTGGAACGTCTGGTGTCAAAAGCTTCTTTTGGTTTTTAATGAAATTAACGTTAGAAAAGCAGGAGAAAAACAATAGATATTATAGCGAAAGGTAATAACGACGAAAGACATGAAAAATGCGTTCGACGACAGATTTCCGAGCGAGGCTGAAATATTGGGTTGGCAACTAGGTGATTGTGGATTTTGTTATTAGGAGGCATTGACAAAATCCGCAATCACTTAGTTGCAAACTTAATACGAGTAAGCTAGTCATTTGCATTCGACGAAACATCATTTCACGCCTTCGCTCTATCGATCTCTCGTTAGCTGCTCGCCGAGATACCGCAGCGTTCCGTGTCAGGCGTTGCTCCGTATCATCAGACACGGTTACCCTGTAGGTAGTTTCAAGCTACTCGACTAACATAGAACAAGCGTAGAGACTCGCGAGGAACCGCGTATTTCGAGCGAAATCACCGATAGAATAGCGATAGGACAGAATTGAAATGAATTTGAAGAGAGATAGGTCGCAGCGGTACGATCAACGATTTTAAAGATAAAGCGACTACGAGAAAAATTCGTCAGCGACGAAACGAATGCGGATCTCGAGCAAACTACACGGTTTACTTTCGACCCGCGTTTCCCGTCGTTACAAATTCGTGCTTACAAAAGATTGACAAAAATAAAGAGGCGGAAACGAGCGGATAAAAAGGGAAGAGAAGAGAAAAAAGGAGAGAAAGAAAGAGGCGGACGCGATTTTCCTCTTTTCCGTCTTCGAATCTTAATTAAGGCAAGGATAACGAACAAACCGGATATAACACAAAAGCGGAAAAAGAATAATGCGCATTGTCAGCCGTTCTAACAATGAAAAAATTCATCGCGCTGTATTTTATCTCGCTCGAACGGAAGATCGTGAGTTAGTTGTCCATGCCCATCCTCCACGTTCGTTTCTGTCTAGATGGAAAGTAGACGATAAAAAGGACGCACCGCTCCGTCCAGGAGACGGTTTCGTTCGTTCCAACAATTGCTACCGATACGAAACGCTGCTACGCGTTCTTTCTCTCTTTTCGTCCACGCGCCGATCGTCCTCGTCGCGTGTGCGCTAATCGCTCAGCCAGTCAGCGTCTGGCGTTTCCTACGCCGTGCATGTTCCTGCGTTTATAGAAAATTTGAAAGCGTAACATCGCACAGGATGCACGCCATACGAGAAAATATACGAAACGTGCAAACTATTGGATTGTCGCAAAAGTTTCTTCGTAATCGATGCGCGATGTTCTTTTATATTATTTTATGAAATAATTGTGATATTTCGTTGAATTTTGTTCTGTTGATACAAAATGTAATTCAATAAAACGATATAAAAAAGAAAAAATATCGTGCATATAATATTTCCTCACAAAACGAAAGAAACTTCTCGGACAAGCTGATATAACGCTGTTTGCTTGGTAGGTAAATTTCATTTTCTTGTAATTGCGAAGACGAAGAAGAAGTGGAGGAACCTAAAGGATCGAGATTTTCGTTTGTTTTATATTTAACGTTACACCTGTTCGGTATCGCTGTACCGTGAAAGAATCCTTGCCACGTAGCTGCGAGACGACGAGGAACGACATGGATGTAAATCAGATGTTTTTAACGCGTGAATTAAGAGACGCGCGAGAAAAAGATATAATTACGTATTTTTGCATTATGTCGTTAAATAAAGGCTCGGATACGGCGCACGGAGTAACGCGGCGCGTACAATGTTTTGTAAAACGTGAATGGAGCCTCAAGTGGAATTTCATGTTTTAGACGTTTCACCGACAAGGGGAAGGCCAAAATTATATTATATTTTACAGTTATCTCCATTGTACGCAAGCGAGTGGCCAGTAACAAAAGAAGAAAAGCATAAAGACGTAATGGATCTACTACTTCACATTCCACCGATTTATCACGAATATTTTAATCGTGCACAGTTACAATATATATGTCGAGTTCTCATTAGGATTAGGGGCACGTAACGAATCTTCTTTTGGATTAGACATTGTTGTTATGCAATAGAGAAGATATTTACTGGTACAAATATGATTATTACAGAATTTGACAAGTAACCGTGACCATTAGATACTCGAGATACTAATGACAATGATCATAGGTTCAATACCGAATCCACGGTCGACGGGATAGCGAATGCGTTTTCTTCCAAAGTCTAAGTCGAACTGAACTTACTGGTCCACGATTCAAGCGTAACTCAACTTACTTGCCCACGGTACAAGTAGAACTCAACTAACTCTCTCGGTCCAAGTGGAACTACGCTTATATACTCTTCTCCGTACTTCTCTGTACCCCTCGGGTCAATTATATTTTTAAGGAGAGCTATACAATTACTCCATACCTCTGCTAGGTAAAAACGTCCATCCCGTGATCATGGCTACGTTTAGCGACCCGTTGTGTCACTTCGAGCTCAAGTCTACTGCCATAAATCTCGGGCACACGTAATCGGATTAAATCATAAACAACTACTTCTAAGTTTTGTTATTTAGGTACAGCTATAATGAAAAGTGTAGACTAAAGTATTGGGGATCTTCATAAAAATTCCAAAAGAAACGTCCCGATGTCCTTTCATCTCCGACAAATATATATGACACGAATAAATAAATAAATCTGGTTGCTTTTAGCTCGTTTTCCTAATACAATTCATAATCTTCTTGTTGCTCTAAGTTACTAATTAGCGGTATATATATAACTTTGAAAATGGTATAAATCTTTCAAGTATTTAAAAGACGCGTGTTCGAACAAATTATTCGTAAAACTGTAAGTGTCGTATTAGAAGATCGTGTATTTTACGAAATATTTCAATGCATATCTTCTTCCACCAGTTTCATGATAACCGGCGTAATTATATTCCGAAAAATATAAATTTGCAGAGAAATTCGTAGAAAACGACGAATAGAAGTCGTTTCTCTTGTTCCCTGTCGCTTTCACTCATCAACCACCGCTAATTGCAAGATCATCGGAAATCTTGCGAGAAAAATGCGGATTAAAATGAGAAAAACGGATCGAATTATCGTGAAATATAACACGACCGCGTTATCCATCCACCGTTTCCGCTCGTAAACCAAACGAAAATCCTCGAGAAATATTCGAAACACATACACGTAAATCCATGCAACTGTTTGCCAAGTCGGATACCGTAAAACCATCGCCGTAAAACCATCTCACACCCGCGCACGACCGTGCGAACTCCATAAACACGATTTCCAAAGAACAATAAAGTTATTATATCATTCCTGGCCGTTCTCCTTTCACAGCTTCGAAATCGTTATCACACACATCGTGCCACTCTCGTATCAGACTTTTATATCCGCGTAGCTTTCGCAAATCGGCAAAAGTTCTTTGTTGCGCGAGTCTTAAGCAAGCGAGATCGGCTCGAACGTAACGTCGCGTTACTCGGCCGAGAAATCCTGGCCCGGATTCTCCAGCTTTGGATACTCGAAAATTCGGCATACGTTCGATGGAAAGCGTCGCTGAAACTGCAATCACCAGGGGGTTTCGATGTCAGGGTTGACCGGAAATGCGCGTAGAATGGAAAGTGCTTCGTTAAGCAAAGAGTGTGTGCGTATGCGTGTCGCCTTCGTTACGATTTTCAAGAAAATCGTATTGTCGGATCGGATTGTGATTTTGGTAGCTGGCTGGTGTTTCCTTCGAATTTGTCGCCTTGTTTTATACGAATCGATCGTGATTAAGGATTCCCGCGAATCTTTTTCGAACCAACTATACTGAACTGGCGCGGGAATAGATCTTTTTGGTATGCAAATAGCCAGTCCCGAAGCGCGAACGTATTTCTTTCTTCTCGTTGTTTATCGATTCTTTACGCTGGTCTTGTTGAAATGGATTGATCAATTTCGAGTTTGAAGCCTCGTTACAAATTTCTGCAGGGATCGAGACTGAAATTTTTGTTCCATCGTTGGTTCGTACTTTGCAGCGGTAAAGCGTAATCCACCTTAGAATAATAATAATTATTCTGGATGCAAAAGGGTGGGGCGTTTAATTAAACGATTTTGTATCGTGCAAACTCTCCTAGGATTGTTATATAATGTAATATTTAATTAAAACGATGCTGACTCGGCTGTTCAGAGTTTCTCGCAGAGGTAGATTTCATTAGAGAATAATATCAATTGTTCTGAATTCTCCGATGGCCGACTATTTGATTACAGTAAAATATTTAGTAATTACACCTGTCGCTGACAGTGAAATATTAAATAGCAAACAGCAATTATACCCGATTCTTCATACTTTCATCTTCTTTCCTCATCTAGTTTGCTCCGAGTAATACGTGTCAAAGGCTACCATCGTTTGCTAAACACAAGCTGCACTTTCATGTTTTTATATTACAGTGACATACTGCGAGTAACGAGATTGGAAACGTATTAAGCGTCCTGAACGCTATTAAGAATGAGAAATAATTAATACAGAAATAATTAAATAAATAAAGAAATAAGTTAAAAATAATTGCCAAGCTTCTAAAGCAAAAAGATCACGAGAGCTCTACCGCAAACCCAAACCGAATAAAGCAACGCAAACGACGAACGCTGTTTATCAGGTTGATTCTCAAGCGTTGCCAGTGTGTCAGCCTTTTCTCGGCCTCTCCTAAGGGGGTGTCCTTAACCAAACAATAGCAGAAAAAAATGTGAAATTGAAAATTTTGGCGGGTTTAGGAAAAAATGTGTTTAAAAAAAAAAACTTTAAGGTGTTATAACAATTATTTAAATAAACTTTTTGACGAACTTCTTTAATTCACCCAGAAGAAAAATACATAATAATTTAATCCTTTTTTGGTTCTTTGTTTCATTCAAGAATTACAAGGTAGGTCTTCCCCGTCGATTGAAGACCGCAGTCCATGAAATAGGCTTAGAAATCTGTGATAATATTTTTTTGTACTTTAAAAACAATTTTTTGTATTCGTTAAATGTATATAAAACCATACCTCAAAATTCGATAACTTCGTTTCTTTCTTTCCCTTCTAAAAAAAAAAAATCACAAAAAGACGGTGTTTTAGAACATTCTAATTCAGGACACCCCTTTAACGAAACGTTAACTCCGCGAAACGATACCAGTACGAGCACGGGTTAATTACCCCAAAAAGAAACGGGAGGAAACGCGCTTTGTTGCCGCGAACTCGCGAAATTCAGGCCTCGACTATCGATCTGACCGCGGTTTCACGTTCCTTGGCGCCGCCGATCGAAGATCAAACGTCGTTGCCAAGCGCAGTTTCTTCACGCGTACCGATACGATGCGTACGATTGCCGGCCATAAGTATTCGTAAAAGGTTTCTTCTATTTTCCTGTTGTTAAGTGAAATCGCTGCCTTTACTCGTTCAACCAGTTACCCGTTTCTGACGAGTATAGTCGTCACGAAGAAATGACAATATACCGCGTTACGACGGTAATGAGATTAAAAACTAAAGCGATCATTTCGTTACGATTTATTTCTATATTGCAATAGCCACGTCGGGCTGCGTGCTCGACGAGTATACTCGTCGTTGCTTACTTCTTGCGACGCGTTTCAATCAAATAGCCGCTGTTACGTACGTCGTGACATACAAAAGTAAAGTAAAATTTGTTGCTGTTTCGCGATAATCGCATGCAGTAGCAGGTGTCTGTGACTTGCGTGGGTGTACGCGCGATTCTATCGAAACAGATGGGCGGCGAATAAAATAGGAAACCGATGATGTTCTTTAAACCTATCAAGTTCCATGTACGATACGCGTGCATTGAAACTGCGTGGAGAACTCTCAGCAACAAGTACGTATACATCTTGACGTTAACGACGCACCGTAGCAACATTCGCACTGAACTGAATACAAACTTCAACGAATGCCTACTGCAAAGGTTTCGAGTTTCGATCGAACTGGTTCAAAGCATGTCGTTGTCTCGAGGGCATCGTCGAAGACGGTGCGACTTGTTCTATGGATGGAGACACGTATCGGGTGTTTCGTACGATATATTACATATATATATAACGTTGGGACATTGGGATTGGTCTGGATGCAAGGATCATACTTTTGCTCATAATAAAACTCGAGGAAGTTAAAATCGATATTTTTCACACCTTGACTTTTTTCCACGTATTATATAAAATCGATTTTAACCCACACCCACACAGGCATTTGAACAGGACACTTACACAGATCATACTCATTACTGTATAGAGAGTGGGGTTCAAAGTATTTAAGGGGTCATGGGTCACTACCTAAATCTAGTCTGAGAGTAACTGGCCAACAATTAACAATCTCCATACGTTGTTAATTATATCACTCGCTTATATACATCTGTAGTTCTATTTAATAAACATCACTGAATATTATTTCAACACAAACATTGTGTCTTCCACAGATTATTAATCTTAACTTCAAGATTAAATTCTAACAACAGGCAAAAGTACGGTCTTTGCATCCTGAGCGATGCGTCAGATCTCAAGGTGTTGGAACGATCATCGACTTGACAGCTCACGAAAAAAATCACCTACTAGCAACGAAAGTTATTTTTGAACGACAACGTGGACGATTACGTTCTGGAAGAATAAAATTTTATCGAAAATGAAAGGAAGCTTGCGACTGAACTGCTTCTCCAAGTTAATTCGAGCATTCGTAGAGTCTCGAATCCCTCTCAGCAACATCTCGTTAGAACCGGACCAAGTTTCTAATTTACACTGTATCAAACTCGCTACCTAATCGTAATACGAACAAGGTACCTTCGCTAACTCCAAAGTAGGTGCACGTGCTCTTTGGTCTCCGATGCATACGGTATACCCTTGTGGCGTAGATCTCAGGATGCCTCGACTTATCTCGAATGTACGAGCTCCGAATTGCTTCGAATATTGATCGGAATCCGTGGGCCCTTCAGGGAGTTGTATACGATGCTTCAATATGAGTACCGGTCGGCGGATCATTAAACTTGGAACGCGACGTTCTCCATTTATTCCGCGCTGTGGACAAAGTGTCTTCCGATTCTCGTGTATACGGTGTTTCGTAACGCGTAACGAACGCAGGGAAAAACGTGTGCATTCTGTTTCATCCTTTTTCTTAACATTAGAACTACCGATAGTTAACAAAACCAGCCGAAACGATTGGTCTTTAAAAAATACGTAACAATAGAATATTTTTATATTTATTGATTTATTACTTTCTTACAGAAGCAATTCCATGTTATGTAGTACATTTTTGGTATTATTAATCCATCTGGGATCCCTAAATGAAGGTTGACACATTTATAAAATTGTCGAATCAGTCGTTTTGATTGCCGTGGTATTTCTAGCGTTAGCATCTAGCGATCGATTCGGAATTTTCCTGATAAATGATATCAGATATTTGAAAAACGTGTGCGAAGTTGTACAAAACGAAGAAAGTGGTTAATTGGGGTTCGTTTAACAGATTGCAGGACCCTTTTACACTTTGATAAGTACCAGTCATTTTCACTGCTATTGGTATAAGTAGTCTTGATACAAAATTATTTTTAGTTTGAATGCATAAAAGTCAAAATAAAATTCATTATATTATTCTTTTAGTTATCGTTGCGAAACTCGTTACATCATTGCGCGAAAAAATATAACACGAAGTAAGAATTTGAAAATAAATTTGTAAAACCAGTCAATTCGGCTGATGAGGTAGTTCTATTGTTAATTTACTGCAGTCAGGCCGTGGATTCTAAGCTCATATTTTTCTTTTTGTCATCGAAGCGTCCTGTTTTGCGGCCAAGTTTTCAGGACAGAAATAACAATTAAAAACAAGATCGCACATAAGCTCCGCTCCCCAGCGGTTTAAATCCATAGAATTTAACACAAAAAAATAAAACACAAAAAATTGTAAAGACGCCGAGGCACAATACAGCATGGCTACGTCGTACCGTCGCATATCGGTACTTTTGCTTAACACATCTTATTATAATTCATAGTTTATTCTGAATTACTCAGATGTAATAAAAAAAATCTTGGTACAATAAAAAAAAAACAAAAAAAAAAAAACATCTTTTTGTCAATGCTAATTTTACCAGACCCGGTGGAATAGCCGGTTTCGAAATTTAATTTCAAATCGTACGTCCATTGTTATTTCTCCAACTTTGTGTAAATTCTTACGTTTTCCGATTAATCGCTTTCCCAAATTTTGATAATGTGAGAATTTTTAATTAAATTCTGAAACCGGTCGTTCGACCAGGTCCGATAAAGTTAGCGTTGATCGAATCGAATTCGCCTTCAAATTTTTCATACGTGCATGAACAGCCGCAGTCTAATTACAACAGTCTGCATACTTTGGTCATTTGGGATGTCAATACACTCGTAGAGGAATCGAAAAATTTCAATAAAACACGGTAGACGCGGCATCAGATACCGTACAGAAGCTCTTCGTTTATTCTGCTCTCTTTTACGAAACGTTTCCTTCTACTTCGCTACGTCTAGCTACCGGAAAGTGTAGAGAAAGAAGAAAAGAAAGATACGATATCCTTCGGATACATAATTCGTTACGAGTCGAAAGCAGTCGACACGTTTTCAGAAGTACAGTAGAGAAACTTCGTTTATACGAACCCATTAACAAAGGAACAAAGTCGGTTCACATAACCAGGTCGTTCGTATAACAGGAGTCCGCCTATTTCTCCCCGCCGTCTATGATTGTTCGTTCGCATAATAGGAACTCGCATCCTCTACATAAGAGAATTCCACGAAACGTTTGTTCTTAAATACATAATAATGTGGCGAACTAGTATCGACTGGGAGTACGCATGCTCCTACTCCACATACGTCTTATTGTTGGACGTTCGTATCAAGAAATGGAAAGACGCTCGCCGGTAGTTCGTATTAGGTCGTCCGAAAAGTTTCTTTCGTTTTATAAGGAAATAATGGATGCGCAACATTTTTCGTTTTATATTATTTCATCGAATTACCTATGATCCATTTTGTTCTATCAAAATAAAGATTATAACGTCTGACAGATTAGGTTTCATGTTTGTATAAAGATGCGTCGTTGTAAAAGACGTGTCTGTGAAAGAAAGACACTTTCCGGACAACCTGATATAACAAGAGATCAGCTGAAGTTCGGATAAGCGGCCGATACTAAATTTCGTTCGTATGAACAAAGTTCTATCTTATATTTATGTACGATTTTAGAAAATTGGAAAAGAGAAATTTTGATAAAAGGAGCGAAACAACAGGAGAAAGACACGGCGTATCCTTTGGATCTACGACGCACTGTGATTGAGGACCAGTCGACGCATCTTGAGAAGCAAGTTCCCAAAGCAAGTAACGATAGACAGAGCTCTTTCAATTTCGTGAAACAATTGTGCGCGATCTCCTTCGAGATATCACCTTCAACGACTCTTCGCGATCTGGCTTCCGTGACGTCTAATCGATATTTGTCTCCCTTGTCCCGATATCGTCCCGCTTCCTCAGCGACGATCCCTAACCATCTCCAAATTGATAGCAGAAGTACCCTGAACCAACTTCGCATTTGGAATTACCTTTGGAGAATATAAAACCACCAATTTCTACCCGCCAAGGAAACGAGAGACCAGAAGAGAAAGACGCGACATCCCCTGGATCGATAATTCGCAACGATTCCCAACCTGTCGACGGATCTTGAGAAGTAACTTTCCCGATAAGATAACCGGACCTCCTTCGATCGACGCAACGCTTCGTCAAACAACTCGGCAAACTCGTTCGAGGCGTCGCTGCGAACGACTCTTCTTCGCGATCCGCCTTCCACCGCGTCTAATCGATATTTGTCTCTTTTATTTTCATCGCGTCGTGCTTCGTTGCTCAACGACGATCCAAAACGTGCAGCTATGCTCGAGCACGACTTCGGAGAACACGGAAACCCCCAAACTTGCGCGTTTCTCTTCGTCGAAGAAGCGGAACGAGAAGAGTACGACACAGCATCCCTCGGATCGATAATTCACCGCGATCCGAGAGGAAACTAGGCATCTCGAAAGCCATCGCCAGGGCTAACCATAACAGTGTAGGGTGCACGGTGCAGGCGTAGCACGCGGTTGCAGGGAATACGGTGCATCCGGAGGTTGGCGCAGGGGAGGAAGAGACCTCGTCGCGAGCTTAATGATGTACCGACCAGCGAGACAAGAGGGGAAGTGAGCGCAGGAAAACGTGGCGGGAAATGAGAGCCTGGCAGCCGTTGATATGCATTATGGAACGCTGTATCGTTATTGTTTCCCATTCGTTTCGCCGCTCCCTCGGCTTTCTCCGCTCCGACCCCGCCGACGTCGTCGGCGTTCTGCCTTCGACTGCTCTAAAAGAACTCTTCTCCCGGCGATTGCGTGGCATCGCGTCGCATCTAGCGTGCTCGGGTTTAGGCGGATCCGCGGATCCAACAACAGAGACACGTGTGTTTGGCTGTTTTCAAGGGGGTCGAGGGGGCGGCTGTTGGATGCACGGGGGGACAGTGGGATGCGTTCGGATCTGGCGTTTCGAGGGATCGCTGCGGATTAATGGATCAAGAAGCGTAGAACGCAAGCAGACTGAAGTTGGGGTAAATTAGAAATTGGCAAAGAGTGGCGGGGGAAATTGGAAACTGGCCAGGGTACAGGGAAAGTTTGGAAATCGTAGGCGTCCGAGGATTAGGCTGTCCGAAAGTTTCTTTCGTTTTATAAAGAAATAACAGATTCATTGTAAGTAATAGATGAATTATGTAGGATCCATTTTATTCTATTGGAGGAAAAATGAACGTTCGATAAAATGGTGTGGCGGCATTCGACGATGGAATTTTCCGACGGCTTCGCGACACAAAGCGCTATACCGTCAAAGCGTAAGGCCGACGATGCCTAATGTACCATCGATATCTCTACGGTCCTTTCGTCGAATATTCGGAAGGATGCATACGCGGCAACGGTCGCGGACGTCTAACAAACGCGTGCGTTATGGGAATATCGAGGGGCAACAAAGAAAAGAATCCGTTTGGTTTTGAACAAAAGATTCATTCCGTTTCGAGCAGCGAAGTGCGAAGGGTCTAGCGCATCAGCGAAGCAAACACATTCGAGAAGCGTGATTGTTGATTGTTAATTGTTGATTGTTAATTGTTAAATAAATTTTATTGTTGAACTTCGAGAATATTTCTTGCGCACTTACATCCAACACCACCTCAATGGTATAAAGGAAGGAACGTTGTGCATCTGTTGTTTCCTTATGAAGCGAAAGAAGCTTTTGCGACAACCTAATACATTGGGAATTATCGATGGACGATGGTTTGGATAGGTTTGCGTAAGTCTGTAGGAGTTTGGTAAAATTCAAATTTGTAGTTTCACAAGAATTTGAGGGAATCGGGTGCTGGTCCTTACCAACCAAATTCCTTCATCGAAGTAAATCCGAAATCGAGTTTGACCAAGTATCGAATCGTTGCGACGCAGCAGGAGATTTCGGTTGTTTTTAAAGACGAACGAGAGTTTACATAGCGGAACAGTTCTACAAGATCCGAAGAGACCCGTGAACACTAATTCTCTTGCTACGAAGTAACCTTCAGAAAATCAATTTCGCCCATCTATCTTCCATTTACGTGTATAAAATAGCATAAAATAAAAATCCCCGATAAGCGTCCGTATGTTCGGGCTAATCTCGAGAACCACCGGAAGAATTCTGATACGTCCCTCGTGTAACAGCGTCTTAGCATATTAGACGTTGTCGAGACCTCGCCATTTGGACAATCGATGCCGTTTTACATTCACAAAATCACAAAATCAATTCGCAAAATCGTCGGTCCTATTATTAAAAAAGATCGTGTAGGATGCCGGGCGAAAGCATCGCTATAATTTTACCGGTGATCGCTACGAATTCCTTTATTCTCAATTTTCTAATTCAGCTCGATATCGTGGGGAAAAAATGAGACGATATTCAAAGACGTAGCTCGTGCGATATGCCATAGCACGAGGAGCACGAAGCCGAGGGAAGTCGTTTCATCGTTGCATTCTCCGAAGCGTATCGTTACGCCGCGCCGGCGACCTGGAGATCGTTTATTCGTACGGCAAGAGACTCGGGCTAACTTATGCGCAATTTTATACGATCCATGCCCCGACGGCAGTCATTTCACGTTGGGGAGACGGCCACGCGACGACGAGTTCGTTCGAACGCCATTGAATAGAGAAGTTTTCGCATTGTTCGCCTGCTTTCCCGGTAACCCGCCACGGCATTGCCTGCCTCCATCGAGAACGTAACCGAGAAACGAATTTCCCCCGCACGGTTTCGGGAGCACTCGGCGCACCACGTCATCTTACTTTCAAATCCGATGCCTCGTGTTCGCACAAAGGGCAAAGTGGTTTGACAATTTTCTCTAATTTGTTGGTTTCGAAACTCTCCTAGCTGTATTTTCCGTTTTCCTTTTTTCTTTGGTAATTTAGTAACTTGCTTTGGATTAAATTTCAGTTTGGTTTAATTCACGGTGGCTACGAAAACACTTGCCGATTGATCATTCAGTCACGTTCTTATCAAACTCTGCCTCTGGACCAGTTATAGCTCTTTGAGAAACGTGTACCTAAAATGTGTCGTAAGAAGTAAGCGTTGGCGAGTATACTCGTCAGAGACACAGAGTAGCTGCGGTTGTTATAGCGCAGAGTTAAGTAATAACATAATGACCGTTTTATTCTTTGATTTTATTAGCGACGGGGTTCGTCGCAAGGCAAGATATTGTTATTTCTCCGAGTATACTCGCGAAGAATAGCTAACTGGTTAATTTTTTGGAACCGGTAATGTCATTAGGTTCTCTGTGCAAACGTATCTTCTTTGTTTCTACGTGTATACCTAGTATCAGGTAACCGCCTGTCGTTCTAAACGTACGTATTCTCACTGACGGATTCATTCGTTCACCGTCGCAAACCATTTTATTTATTTCAAAGGCGAACGTTATTAAATATCAAAGACTTCGTTTAATTTCTCATGCGTCAAGTTTGCTAAATACGAATTTAACTGGGGGTTGGGATTTTTCCATAACGGCATATTCGACCAACCCTTGTTTTATCGAAAAACACTTCTGGTATGCGAAAAACTCGACGCGTTCAACGGCGGAAATTTCATGGAGGAGGCCTGGAGCAGTCGTTATTCGACAAATTTTTGTATACGTTCGACCGATGACGATTAAATAAAATATCATCGACGCGACAGTTTCTCGTTCGAAGCTTCCGATAATTTCGATGTACGAACCACGCGATCATCGGTTTCCCGTATGAAACGCGATATTTCAAAAATATCGAATTCTCGCATGTCGAATAAAACGAACCAACAACTTGTACGATCCCTATTTGAATAAATAGAATTTAACGCGAGAAAAGCGACTGCTCTTGTTCGACCCACTCGCGGAGAGACGCGTTCGCGAGGAAGTACGTCAACGGGAGTCGTAAATTCCTGCTACGATTAGACAATCGACGCCACGAAATGATCGATCCCCTATTTCGGTTAGGATAATAGAGGTAGTTAAATTTGAGGTGTAGTAGTAGTTGTGATAGTGTAGCGTTGCTGGGGTACTGCTGCTTTTCTTCTAATTTAGATGTTGTGGAAAGAAAAATCGGAAATTCCGGTCGCCGGGATTTGAACCCGAGTGCCGAACGTTTCGTAACCTAAGGCGCTAACCACTGCGCTGTCGCCATCCGACAGGTGTTAGTGTCGTCCGATGGTATTTGCTATCGAGTGCCGCCACAAATTAAATGTGACATTGATATAACAAGTTATAAATTACGGTTTATTCCAACAACTTTGTAAAGAAGATAGTTACGCTGGTGCGTATGTATAAGCTAAGTAGGTGACTGATCTAGGGGTGGAATCCCGGTCAAGAGATGTTGACTGTTCTGAAGATGGAAAATCAGTGAAATTCGGTGACGATGCTGTGGCGAAGGAAAGCTAGGGATGGGTGTGTCTAGCGCACGGGACCATCGGATTTGTTGATGACAATTTTGGCTAGGAAAATGAGGGCAATACACATTGCTTCTGATTGGATAATAAGAAGGTTGGTGGACTAGGAAGGGTCTTAGCCGCCCCCGAGAGAAAGTTGCTAGCGAAAGATACCCGTAGTAGACAATAAATGTAAGGAACACTTGAAATAAGAGATACTTGTCTGGTCTGAAGGACCTTAACTATGAAAATGCCAAGATTTATGGTGGGTTTTTAAGGCTATTGAAGGTACGCGATAAGTGTGTGTGGACATCTGGCTGTCATCTTGCCCACGGCGTGGGGCTTGATTTTGTAGAGAGTCACCGGACGTAAGCTCTATTTATCCGAAAGTTGCCATTATCCGAGCGCGTTCGTCTCCCTGTAGGTTCGATTACGACAGATTCTACTGCGCTACAACAAACAGCGTGATAACGCGTTATCAATCGTAAGACTTTACAGTCGTAACTTTAACATAAACCCTGTCGGTTCGTTAAGCTTTCGTCGATGCGTCATCGTCACCTGTTTGTCGCATTGTTACCTTCTTCGTTCGTCCGACGGTTCATCGAACTTGTCCAATTAATGAAGTTGGAACGAATTGGAGTGGAGGAACGGAAACTGATATGAGAAGGTAGAAAGTTTATGTAAGTAGGTAGAGGACGGTAAACCCAAGATCCGGAGAATCAGATTGCGAGATGACGAACTTGGAAAATGAGAGAAGCAGGGGAATTGGAACGCGATTCTCACCGATCGATTCCCATGAACGATTATCGGCGAATATTGGAATCGTGAAACGAAAATATATCGGATACGTGAAAATCGATAAAAAATTATACGGTAGCGAATTTGCGACATCATTTTCCGAGACTTTTTCTCACGGAAGAACTCGATAGTACTCTTCCGGGCGTGAGCGATTCGTTGCGTGACTCTCGGAGGAATAAAAGTCTGGAGGAAAACTACGAACGAACGCTAGTAGTATCTACTCCCCAAACTCGACAAAAACATATGATCTCGCCTCTGAAAATATCGAGCAACTTGATCGCGAAGGGAGCGATCCTTCTTCTCGGGGTGAGTGTTGCGTTGCGCGACTTTCGAAGCGATAAACATTTCTCAAAAATCTACGAATGGGTACGCGCGAATACACCGCAACGTAGTCTCCAAACCTACCGGGGAAATCTGACTATAGTTTATTCTCCAAACTTGTCAGAAAAATGTGACTATCATCTACTCTCCAAACTTGTGAAAGAAATCTGATTATTGTCTACTCTCCAAACTTGTCAGAGAAATCTGACTATCGTTTATTCTCCAAACTTATCAAAGAAATCTATCGTCTATTCTCCAAACATATCAAAGAAATCTATCGTTTATTCTCCAAACTTATCAGAAAAATCTATCATCTATTCTCCAAACTTGTCAGAAAAATCTGTCTGTCACCTACTCTCCAAACTTGTCAGAGAAATGTGACTATCATCTACTCTCCAAACTTGTGAAAGAAATCTGAATATCATCTACTCTCCAAACTTGTGAAAGAAATCTGACTATTGTCCACTCTCCAAACTTGTCAGAGAAATCTATCATCTATTCTCCAAACTTATCAGAAAAATCTGTCACCTATTCTCCAAACTTCTCAGAGAAATTCGACTATCGTTTCTTCTCCAAACTTATCAGAGAAATCTATCATCTATTCTTCAAACTTGTCAGAAAAATGTGACTATCATCTACTCTCCAAACTTGTGAAAGAAATCTGACTATCATCTACTCTCCAAACTTGTGAAAGAAATCTGACTATTGTCTACTCTCCGAACTTGTCAGAGAAATCTGACTATCATCTATTCTCTAATCTTATCAGAGAAATCTATCGTCTATTCTCCAAACTTGTCAAAAATATCTGTCTGTCACCTATTCTCCAAACTTGTCAGAGAAATCTGACTATTGTCTATTCCTCGAGTAAAGCAGAAAAAGTTGACTCAGTGTTTCATAATTTCGGGGAAGAACTCGATCGCGAGAAGAGCGACGGTGCTTTCGGTAGTGAGCGATTCGTGGCAGAGGCGTCGGGACGGCGCGTCTGGTCGTACGTTTCGTGGGCGCCGAGTAATTATCTCGATCTTAATCCTGAGAGAGCAGACGGGGTCGCAATTTCCACGCATTCCTCGGCCGTTACATTAAACGGCTTCCGGGTTCTGAATGCCAGCGGCGAGGCCATCCTCTTTCACCGGTAAAAAATTTCTATTTATCCGTGCAGACTGAGAAAACACGCGAAAAGCCGAGAAACCCCGACCACGAGAAAAAAGAAACTTCATCGAAATCCAGCTGAGCTCGATATATATACCAGCGACTATTCAGTCCATGAAACAGACAGCAGAGGAGACGAAAAGGACCCTGTTTACCGCGTTTATCATTTATTCAAGCGGCACCGGCGGCATACCATACGCATTGTTCGTCTTCTTTCAGAGAAATCGATGCTGGCTAAAGAACCGAATGTAAGGATTATTGACACAGATAGGGTGGCTCGCTTTGTGTCGCTGTGTTTGCAAATTATCGCAAGGTATTTGAACGTGTCTGAATAGAAATGAAGGATGCAGACCTCGAATCGCTTTGTCGTAATGGCGAAATACGCGATAAACGAGAATTAGGCTTTTCGCGAGATCGATCGACGATCAACTTCGCTCTTTTCACGCAATTTTAAATCGATCGGGAAGCGTTAAAAACATGTTTTCGAAGCTGCCAATCCGATTCTTTATCGCAACAGCCTGACATGGGAGGAGAATCGAGCTTCTGTAATGCTAAGCCGACTGGCTTCAATTTTTGCGAATGCTTCGATCGTCACAGGCTTCGGCAATTATCCGAAAGTATCATTCGCGTTCCAACGGAAACGAAAAATACAGATCCGAGTATTTATTGCGACGGAAACAAAGTCTACGAACGTTATCGATAGATACGAATTCGTTCGCCGTGGAATCGCTATGCTACGAATTCTTCGGTGTAACAGCCAGGTATTTCGCGTCATCCACCAAGATACGAGTTCGTTGGCGAATATTCGCGAAGTAAATGAACGTGTTTCCAATGTATTCTACGTAAATTACCGACGAGAATCGCCGAGAGAATCGGCTCGTAACTCGCTAATAATTCTTCACAAAAAAAAAGAAAAAAAAAACACGAATGATAACAAAAAGAAAAGGAGGAGGAAGAAAGAACGACTCACAAGTATCTTGCTCGCCCATAACCGTATAAATTCCCAATAAACTTGCTGCGAGTTGTTCCAAGAAGTCCGTATCATATTATATTTACCGCAGGCTAAACAAGATTTACAACAGCCCGCTCACAATATCAAGGACTCTATAAAATCCTACGAGAGATATCGCTACCGTTTCGTGAACACCGTTCGCGCTTTTGCTAAATGTATACCAAGGCTCTTGTAGATCTTGGAAAGGCGGGCGAGGGTGGCGCGAGTCGGAGGCCACTTTATTCAGCCAAAGTTTCCTCCGATACGGTAAATCGGGTTCCTGAGGTGTAGGCGCGAACCCGTAAGGTAGCCTGAATTATTTCAACGCGTGCTTGATTTAAGAGCAACGGGAGCGGTCTGCGAAGTTTAGATTAAGGGCATAAATGAAATCTGAGGCGAGAGGGCGCGACCGCGAGCCTTCGTTTATTCTCTCTTCGTTAATTTGTTGTTCCCAAGTCCGTAACCATTCCGCTTTATCATCGTTAAATTTCCTAAACGAGGAAATACAGCGGCGAATCGTCGCGGACAAGACCGATGGGCCAGACCGAGAGGAGATCCCACGGAACAAGCGTCTTCCGCGTTTCCACCACCCATCTTCGTCGGCGTGAACGTTGCCGACGACGCAAACAACGTTTAAGGGAAATTCGTAAGTGTACGAACGTGGATACTCTCGGAGAAACCGATGGCAAAGCAGAGGGACGATCGGAAAGGGAAACAACGAAACGAATGGAAAACGCGATTGGAGGAAACGCACGGAACTAGTGCACTTGCTGGGGACGTAGCAGGATATAGAAAACCGTGAATAATGGAAAATACGGAACAAGTTAAAGCGAGCGAGGATAGCACGTGAAAGAGGATGGAAGAAGGAAAGGTAGGAGAGATTAAGGGAAGGAAATGTAGGAGGGGAAGAGCACATGAATTTTAAAATCTCGCTAAAGGCAATAGGAAGGATAGATCAACCGAGACTAACTGACAAAAGAAAACATTCTGCTACAAAGAAAGAGGATACAGGCGAAGAATAGGGAAGGGGGAATGGGGGAACGTGACTGGTACAAAAACGAAAACATAGGATGCATATTATTAGAATGTTCTTTGTACGAACGAATAAGAGCAGCGAATAAGAATTCGAAGGAAAAAGAAGCAGCGGAAGAGACACTGACGATGGAGATTGAAGACGATGCCAGAGCACCGCATACAATTGCGCGTCGTCTTTTCGCTCTTTCCTCCGCTTAAATTCGACTGATTTGAAGAAAGTTAAAGAGAACGAAGTATCCATATCGTTGAGATAAATTGTAATATGCGCATCGTTCGATGCTTAAAGGATCGACAACTTACGAAAGTATACAGTTACAGGTGAAAGACTCGAGTAAATCTTTCTTCAAATCGACAAAATCATTCGCTATTATCTAACAATAAAAAAAAAGGACGAAAACCGGTTTGAATATCAAGTAACAACGCGTTGACACGCGTTCAAGCAACGGAATCTCGCGATTTGTACGCTCTGACGAAGTGAAATCCAGCGTATTGAAGAACGTGCTCTCGACGTCCGACTTATCGCGGGCCATTCTACTGCGGCGGACAATAACTCGAGAAATTTCTTTCCTTCCCTCTTGTCGTTCTCCGTTCAATGAGCACCAGGTGGATTTTTACAAAAGTATCCTTTTTACCGGCAAGACGTTCGCTGCGTAACGACCATACGGCTCAACCGAGAGAGAAACGTTTTCCGCGCCGTATCGTCAGCGTTGGTGCGCACAGGCGCGAAACTGTCGCAACCGGTGGCGCGTGTTCTCGTCTCAATTCCCGCTTCGATACGAATGCGAAATAATTACGACGGATCTTGAATACGCGTGCACCTTTCTTCGTATTTCGCCGATTCAACGTCTTCGTCGCGAACATCCGAACGTTTCCTTTCCCTTTCACGACCGATCGTTATAAATTCCCTTAGAAAATTAAGCGAGCAGGAGGAGGAGAAAGTAAAATGCGCACAGAAATATCAACCTAACGTGCCGTGATTGTTCTCTTGAATATCAGGTTAACCAGGTGAGGGTTTACGGCTGAATAAGGGCTTATATCTGCAATGCGAAACACGCAAAGCTGACAAGCTGTTTTCTTTTTTTGGAATCTTCTCTGATATTGTCTTGCGTTTTCCTCTTTTATCAAACGGGACAAGCGAGCTAATTACTCTTTTATGAATATCGTTCATGGATAGATGCGATGGAGTTTACCAGCAGAATCTTCCAAATCTTTCTTTGGTATTGTATTAATTTCGTGTTACCTTGCTATCGTCACATAGTAGGAGTTGAGTGGATAATTTAAGGTACAATACCAACTTGTTGTATAATAGCATACGTTATTGTAGTATCGTGGACAAATGGCCTAAAAAATATCGGGTTAAACAATATTGCGAGGTCTAAGTGCCGTTAGGTCAAAAGGGCCTGGCAGTTTTTACCGGATGGTCGTCACATGAAGAGTCGAGTGGGATAGTCGTGAATTGAAAGTCGAGTCGAGTTATGAGGAGTCAAGAGTTGAGTTGCCGAGTTAACTATTTAGTTGCCTTAGTTATAGCACATTACTGTATTTAGTTCACGTTAAATAACCATCGTTTCCTGTTTAATCCACTGTAAATAGATCTATCGACCAATAAAGTTATCATATAGGATAGAAATCATTGGAAACCCTAATTTCTAAATAAATAAAAAAATCCTATATTATTGTGCCTAATTTAACGAAATACCAGCGAACAACGTATATGTATGCGAGTACGTATATGATAGACGTAAGAAAGCGTTATCGCTTGCTAGTAAAAACATACTTACTGCATATAAAATACATAAAAGAATATACAGTAGGTAGATCGTACGTTGTACGAAGCTTTCCCGAGGTGTCGTGAAAAGTGCCGTAACTATTGTAAAGTAGGACAACAGAAGCACGTCGTGTAACATCGCTCTTAAAGATACCTATAGGGCGTACATAAAACGTAATAGTTCACTCCAACACGAACTTCAACGTAGAACTACACTGCTCTGTCAACTGTTGAAAAAAGAAAGTACCTTCGTAAGTGATAACGTCGGTAGATGAACGTAAAGTAGAATAATTGCACAGCGTGTAATTTAGAAAATTCGAACTTCGATTGATTCGTTGCTAAAAACTTATTACCTTTATGCAGGAGAATTTCTAGTTGATTAAAATTAATATATTTGACGGATTAATTAATTATCAATTATATTTGACGTGTACATTCGTCGTCGCTTGTATTCGTTTACGTACTCCATGACCTAATCTCACGAGACATTTCTAAAACTAAATTCCGCGGTTAAGTGGTTAAATAAAACGAATGATAATAATAACGTTTCGATGGACGCACGAGCGACGGAGACCTTGAAACACCGTAAAACATACACTCGCCGCCTTTTCATCCGACATAAACGAAACAGGTTACTGTTTACCAAAGCTTGGCATTCGCTGCTGCCTACGTGCGCAACTATAAATACTTGAAATTTTCCAGGAAGTTGCCGCTGCTGCTTTGCTCTAGATTTACTGTCCGCTTTCCATTACTTTCCTTTATCCCGCGATGCGCCGCTCGTTCCACGAGGGATTTGTAGACCTTTTGTCAAGATCTTCGCCGTTAAATGGACAAATGGCCCCACTCTTCTGGCCGCCTCTTTCTAATCAATACGTATTTTATACGATTCACTTCCGGCGTTGCGATCTCCCAAATATTTATTGCTATTCGAACGGATTCGATACCTTTCACCGTTTTTTTCAGAGTTAAAAAGTATGTTACGGACCGACAGAGCACTCTGGAAACTCGTTCACGATCCAACCGATATCGCTGAATTGAAATTTTACAAATTTTATAAGTTGTACGAATCAGAGGTGATCCGCGTAACTTTATTTAAAAAATGGTAATAATAATTTAGTTAAAAAAATAAGTGTTCTTAGAATTAAGTTTCCAAGATGTAGCTTAAAATCGACGAGTTTCCAAGCGTGCCACTTTTCTGCTAAATCGACGATTTTTCTTTCGACTCTGCTGCAGTGAAACTCCGTTTTGAACTGTCAGAGAAATTTTTGTATCGGTCGGGCGTCTTGCAGGAGAAACACGACGCATGGGAATGTATAGAACGATTAGATAATCAATAAATAATTAATAGAGTAATACAATTAACGAGTAACTCGTGCTACGATCGTTGCGTGTACAACACGAAAGAGGTTCTATGCTATTTCTGTATCGTTACTGCAAATCGATCATACTCGCGTATTAAAAATTATCAACGAGTTACTCTTCGATAAAATTACGTGGAAATTGGTGTGTTCAACGTGGAAGCTCGGGTTTGCACTGAAAATGGCACGTGGATCACGCGCGAGCGCAATTAAACACGGCAAACAAATCGTGGAAGTCAGCGAATATTTGTCTCGAAAACGATCTCAGCTCGTTAAATCACGCGAAAACTGCTGCTTCACATGGATTTTCAATTAACACGCACATGCGAGAAGCGCATATAGAGCGCAAAGAAGCTTAAAAGATTAAGCTTACGGTATAATACACGACGCAATTAATTTGCATACCTCACCCATACCCTTTCTATCGTACGAACTATTTCATCCACGTACAGGTATAGGTACAGCGACGTGCAAAAGTTTAGGATAGATTTTTCCCTCGATCTTGGAACGCAAGCTGAAAGATGTGATTGGCTAAAAACGTCCGCACACCGCTCTGTACCAATTAGAATGAAAATATCGATTAAATCTGGAAATATCGAACGACTATGAAAGTTGATAAACTTACGTCATATGGACGAAGATAGAAATGTGGAGTAGCTGCAAGGTCAAAGTCGCGGCGCGGAGTTTCCACTAAAAATGGAAATTTATTTCCAGCTGCTACGGATACGAAAACGTAAAATATTCTCGAAGCAAAGACGCGTGTGACGAGGAGAAAACACGTTGCCGATAATCGATAGAGCAGCGCCATTGGGGAAAAGACGTGGAAAATCCTTGACCATCGATGTTTACAGTATTTCCACGGTGATCGTTTACAGGAAGCTATTTTGCAACGCGATGTCGTCTTATTGCACATTGTGATCAACTTCTCGCTAGTGATTTTGCTTATCGTCAAAGAAAATAGTAGATTATTCTATTTATTAACAAATTTGGTCACAATCAGCGAAGGATAGTCGAATGGAAAAATAACTACGAACGAAAGTAACAAATTGGATATTTTTAAATTAACGAAAGTATCGGTTGTATGAAAATTTACGATACATAAAATTACGAAATTGTATATATGGTGAACAAGATAACTTGCCAACGCTACAAAGTTCCTTCTGCGTGTTTTAATATCGTAACGTAATTAAAATGTCACCGAGGATGATTTTCATCAGAAACCCAGTTTCATCTAGTTCAATTGACAATTATTATTTGAATCACCAGCAAAATTCGGAAAGTAAGAATACGAAATATATGATCGAATAAGTAGCAACTATCGCAGTATCGAATGGAAGCAAAGACCTAATAGTAGTTGCGCCAGTCGGTTCGTGAAACTGGCGTTTCCAAGTGCGAATTTACACGCAAAAAAAAAAAAAAAAAAAAAAAACTACAATCGGTACTCGTTTGTCCGCAAATCGTCCACATTTGTCCAAATAAAACTTCCATTTCCCCGCCCATAAAAAAAAATGTTATCGTCAAATGACAATATTTATCATCAGCATCAGCATTAACACATCTCATTGATTCGTAAACGGAATATGATTGTCCACGATTTGTGCACGTTTGTTCGACAGCAATTTTCGTTCGTCGAGTTTTCAAAAGTACTGCGCCTGGTGAACATTTTTATTGATTTTGAAGTCGAACAAGATTGGACAGGCAGCGTGGACAGCCATATGCTATGTTAGAAATCAATGGAAAAGTTTCTGGCTTTTTTATTAAATTTAGTGATAGTTATTTTTGAAAAATCGTGCAACGAACATTCTCGTCGAACAAGTCGTGGACGAATCGATGAAAATTGTTCGTGGGGCCGGCAATGACGCTGATCTTTCAATTTTCCGTTATCCTTTCCCCGAGGGACCTAAAATTTTCATTAGACAAACACGGAGAAGTCGCGATGAAACGAATACCGTCGATCTTTTCTACAAATTCGCGCTTGCGTGTGTTCAATTTTGCAGCGTCTGCGAAGCTGAACACGCGCGAGTGTTAACTTGTCAGAAAAACAACCAACCAACCAAAAAAGAAATAAAAGACAAAAATAAGCATTGAAATACAATACTTTGGCACGGTAGCTTCATCGAGAAGATTCTCGTTCATCGTCGAATGGTTGAAAGGGTAAGAAAAAAGGACGATGCTGGTCACGCGAAGCGCCAAGAAAATAATCGGTGTGTACCGGCGTAACCGACAGGATAATTGTACGTACGTAAACGTACGCGAAAGGTATTTCACCGTGCGGGATTTCTGGTTGAGAGGGCAGACCTCCTCTCCGTTGGGTCCGCCACGAAAAACCATAAAATTAGAGGTCGAAAATTGCGGTGTACCGCAACGACGAAAGATCCGCTCTGTTGCTACCATTTAACCACCTCGTATATAGAAGTATCTAGGGATATTGGCGAACGACGAAAAGCACTATGGTCGTTGGCGTTGTGTTTAGCAGCGGACTGCAAGTAATCGCGAATCGTTTCGCAATTTTCTTCGATGGAGAACCGAATATGGATTCGCTATGAAAAAAATGATAAGAATTATTCAATGTATTTTTACGCTGTTCTCCAAAGTATCGTTCTTTGCTTTATATTTCTTTATTTAAGTTAAACGTATAGGGTTGGAAACGGACAATGAACGATTGGATAATATAATATAAGCAAATGGATGAAAAAAAGGATCTTGGAAAATTATCTTTTTGGAAGGCCGATAGGCATATCTGAATTAAACGAATTAAAATTCCAAGTTGATACGTACGAGGTAGAATTTTATAATACACGTAGCGAAACGTCCGAGAGATAGAAATTTTTAATTCGTAAAAATATCCGCTAGTTTGATTCTCAAACAGATTTAACTCGTTTAAAAAGCTTCTTGTTTGACAAAGATTTTAATCTGATCAAAGAATTTCAGATTCGTACAAATGGGATTTGATTAATACCACTGATAATCTCTGTGTTAAGACACGATATTTCTTAATATCTTCTTAGAGATCGGTTCCTCTATTTATCTCATTTCGTATCATTCATTTCCCTTCCAGTCGTTTACTATACACGTTTCGAGATCGAAGCTAGTCTTACGAAAAATGACTAAACTTGCGATGCAGTTAAATCCGACAACTAGAGAACTAACTTAATGTCAAATACGAAATTACGTTGCATTCTAAGAACAACTGACTTTAGATTCGTCATTGATTACTCTTCGCGAACATTGTACATAAACTCTTTGGAGCTTTCAACCCCTGCTTCTTAATATTCTGCACAAGTTATCATTACTCTTAGAAGATTACAACTCCCAAATACAATTTCCGGCATTTAATATAAACTTGGAGAGCTCGCAGAGTAGAAGAAATTAAACAGGAGATTCCACGAACGTGAGGGAAGCTTGCAACGAAGTTGAAACGAAGTCGAAACTTTCGACGATCGAGAGCGAGAGTCTACGCGATTCACCATTGGCTCGCGATCGTTCCGTTTCGAGAGACAAGTCGTGGATTCTCGTGTTTCCCAGGTGTATATGCATACCTGAGCGTGAATGTCGCGGACAGAACCCGGCGACGTCGTTGGGTATCGCGTTTCGACGTAACGTAAGAAGCGTGAAAACGAAACCGGACGTTACACTTGCGGAGTAGAAACCATTGTTGTATGACATAACCACAGACCGGGTATATCGTCGGGTAAGAGTATTGGGACACTTGCAATTTTCTCTGAAATGTTGAACGATCTGTATAATAGCTTGTATAATAATAAAATATTTCCATATATATTTTTATACTCTGTAATAACCAATACTCTATAATAACTACTTTATTTATATATTTCTATATAAATAATAGAGTATTTGGTAGAAAAGACTGTTTAATTTAAAAGAAACATTACCTTTTATCGTGTTCTACCTTCCTAAAAGGGATATCTTTATGAATAAAAATGAGAACGTAACTAGAAACAAATCGATTTTACGTTAAAAGTTTGTAATATAAGCTATCGATAACGCAGGAACAGTGAAATATACGATCAAAGGAAGAGACGAGCGAGGCTATTTCGAAAATGTGTTTATCGCAAAGGTTAAATAAACGCGCAGTAATGAAATGAAGTTGGTAGAAGGATACATGTAAATGCTTACAAACTCGCAACGATACGCAGTTAATAGCTTAACGACGTGCTTTAAGCGTCCGAGGTTACGTGCTAATACCACAACTTTCGACAGTACAATAACATTCCACATGGCATAGGTATACCATGCGACTCGGTTGGCAGCAGGTGGTACAAGCTTGCGCAAAATATTTTCCTGTACATTTGCGCGTGCAAGTTTAATTCGATGCGACGAACAAAAACAGACTAATGTAGTTTCGAGAAACTATTTAATTCTACTATAACTACGTATAAACGATTAAACAAACGGATAGTAATTGAAGGAAACTGATAGGAGTATACAAATACTTACGAAATAGCAGAACGTCGTATCGGCTGTCAATCGCCCCTGACATCATACGGTATTGTTATTCTTTCGTTGTTATCCACGCGTCAGCCAATAATCTGCACGGAAGATTAACGATTGAAAATGATTAAAATCGATAATATTAAAATGACATAGATCCTGTGTTAAAAGTTGCCAACCGAAGCTATCGATAATCGAGCGATATACATACGATTAACGGAAGAATTATAAACTAACCTCCAAGAACTGTTTAACTTTATTACACTTAATAAACTCGATTAACTATGCTTAATAAACGATTAGATAAACGTGTACTAACGAACGAATGCTAATAATAGCGTATAAATACTTACGAAACAGCAATGGAAATACGTAACACACGGTAATAGGCAGAGCGAAGCATATCGAGCAAGGTTACACATCCGAACACGACGATTTTCGATAGAACAATGGCACCCCATGTTACAGATACGTTTAGTAAAGTGGTGGGGAGGTGACACGAGCTGGCACGCGACATTTGCGCGCGCTAATTTAATCTGTTGAAATAAAGTGGAATATTTTGTAATCATACGTTATACGAATATACAAATACAGTCTTATAATTAGTTTACATATCGTTATTAATTATAACATAGAATTTGTTAAACGGTAAACAGTAAGAAATTCTTAAGGTAACTAGTATTATATTTGATTTTTAGATAATTTTATAATATCACAGATGGCTTTTATCTTCGAAATACCGATAGAACCGGGAATGACTTTAACCGAATATTCCATATCGTTCCTATGACAATTCTAATTTCTCTAATACACCTTTACCCCGTAATCGACGATAACCGCAGAATGAGAAAAAGCGAAAGCAACGAAGAACTCAATTCCACGTACGTATCTCGCGACTCTGGTATCTCCGAAACCCTTACTTTTCTATCTTATCTACCGCGCGAGTTCCATCGCGCAGAGTAAAAGAGAATAAAACAGAGGTACAAAGCGCGTAGTGTACTGAATCGTAACAATCGTTCCAACTTCCCGACGTCCGCGCGGGGAAATTAAATCAAGCCTCGCGACGAACCTGATAAATTTCGTTGGTCCAGCGAGGGGGATATTTTTCTCCGACCCCCTGCTGGCGGTCGACAGGCCCATTCAATACGTCGAATGCCGAGGCTCGCTCGCTGGAAGTTCTTATCTCGTCGCGGTCCCATGGATACGGTTTGAACGGCACGTGATGTTATGGGGAAAATTGTGATCCTCGTCTGGAGGCACCGAAGGGTCCGGTAGATTCTCGTTATGGAAACCTCGGAAACCTGGCGGCACCATTCTACGGATATACACGGGGCAGGAGGGATGCATATGTACGGGTGCGAGCGGTTCGCATTGATCGCCTCTGGCATCGGTTTCTTCGATTACGCTGAAACGTTCCGAGAAAAAGTATATCCTGTATCGTTAAACCGCCATGTTCGCCGGCAATGGCGAGGCTCTTTCGCAGAAATTGGAATCGGTTGAACGCACGACTGGTTGAACTTTCTTGTCCTCTTTCTTTTCAGATTTTAATCGCACGTCTATTAGTCGGGTATTGGTAACGATCATGCTACGATCTTTGGCAGCAGGATTTTTTGGTTCGTGCGTCACACTACCTTAGGTACATTTTAGTCAGTACCTTCATTCCTTTTAGACATCCGAGAGCTCGATATAGGGAATCTGTTGCGACAAACCGCAATTGGGTTGAATATGAGAACGATTTCTTCTTCTTCTTATCTCTTTTAAACGTTGATGTCGGCTCGCTGTTCGAAAGACAAAAAGTATGTAATTAGCTTCGAACGCTTGGGAAGATAAATTTCTTGCTCGCGTAAGTTCATTCACCGTATCGAACGATCCTGGATTCCAAGATAAATTCAATAAAATAATCTTCTACCTTTCGATCCGTCGTATTAATCGGTACAGTCTTCGAGCGTCTAATACCTCTGTGTATGATCTTGGTAATTAATAAACTCTGCTGGCGTGCGTAAACATCGTTACAACCATACACGCCTCGCAATTACGTCAAATGAACGAACAACATGGAAATTTGAATCCTCTAAATAGGATGGAAATTTTCAATAACCAGGAGTCGTGCTATCTAGATGATATTCAACGTATCGATTTCTCAGTTAAATTAGGACAACCCTGACGATTTGGAGATACGAATAAGGGGTTGTAAGTAAGAAGCAGCATGGTCGAGGAACAGGTACCGTTTGATTGAGCGTATCGGGTCGGCTAGGTGGGTAACGATAACGGTTACCGTTATGGTCTATTCAATGGTTCTCCCCAACCAAGTGTTACACTGTTACAGTATTCCACGTGGTTCCTTCGTCGGGGATCGTTATTGCACCAGCAGGAATTTCCCTCTTGGCGTATAGTTACACGTGTTACGATTCACGAGGGCCTGAGTCTCATGGGTGGTACCAACTCTTCGCTGGCATTTTCCAACTTAGTATACAGCGCGCGAAAATTCTTATTTACGAGCTTCGATGCGACTCCAATCGCTTTTCGACGTTCCACGATTTTTACGCCTTTCTCTCGCTCTGCTTTTTAATACCTCGGATCTCAATTGCGGGAAATCATTGCAGGTAAAAATGTACACGACGAATGCAACGCGATCTGTAAAAATATTACGTATAGGACCAGAATATTTGTCAGATGAAACGAACGTGTGTCTTTAGTTTGCTACTGACTCGGCATTTTTATCCATTTGCGTTAGATTGTCTCAAGAGTTTCTTTCGTTTTTTTTAAGGAAATAATAGCTACGCAACATTTTTTGTTTTATACTGTTTTATTGAATCGCGTACTATTTTGTTCTATTAAGATAAAGAGCGCAACGTGTGACGGATTAGGTTTCACGTTTGTAAAGGAAAGACGCTTTCGGGACAACCTAATAGCAACATAATATTCTACGTTGTCGCGTTATCGCGTTACTAAGGAAATATTAGGAAAATGATTAAAATAGGCTAACAAGATTTCTCTCAAGCCAGCGCCAACTCCAACTAACGCCAGAAACCGTTTCACAGGAAGTAACACGGGTGTAATGGAATTCTAGCGGTTTTATTACAAATTCAACATCGTTCAAAAAATCAAGAAAAAAGAACATCGTATTTTCACGATGCAACGAGGATCGTCGTTAACGAGCAGAGATTTTTCTCTGTTTCACAGAGGGAAACGGCACGGGCATACGATGGTAGAGACGATGAAAGGGGTTTGGAAAGTTGTACGAATTAAAGAAATGAAGCGGTGCTGGCTGACGTTGGCCAAAGAGAATGCAATTATGAACTTTATTTTATGCCTTCGTGGTCGGTGCGCTACGCTACGCAATTAACCCTTTGCGTTCGCCGGATAACCGGACTGAAAGTTTACCGTCGACGCGGATATTTCATACGGAAAACTTTCCGTTGCGGAATTACGTATTATTAGCAAATGCAAAAACTCCTCGCGATCCACGCTTTGTTACAGAAATCACTGGCTTGATTGCGTTCTTCGTCGCGTCCACGTCACCGACGCGACGGGGCAAGAACCATCCTATTTCGACGTTTTACCTGGACACAGTTGTCCGATACAAATTGTACAAATGACTTTCAAACATCTCTTCTGTCCGTTCTACGAAAAAGAAGTCAATCACTAACATTCTATTTGTTTTATCAATGAAATATTAGCGTGTGTTCGATCTATCAACGTTCGATAACCAGAAACCCTGTCTTTTTATGCCTCTTGAACTTTCCTCTTGTCCAGTGTACTGAAAACAGGGTCAACCGATATTTTGCCAATCTTATCAATGATATTAACACTTTGACTGCCACGTTGGTCATTGGTGACCGGAGCGCTTGAATTTCTTACAATTACAAAAATTGTATTTCTTCTATCTATTTAGAAGATGCTTTGAAATAAAAAGTGCCCCATTGAACGATTAAACATTTGTATTAGAACATCAATAAAAAAAAGGAGAACGAATCTTGCATTTAACGGTGCACTGTGTTTGCATCCGTATCTTTGAGGGGTAATCCGCGAATATTATTATAAACACAGCTTAGAAAATAATCGTAAATGTTGCTTTATAATCGTATAATTGAAGTTAGAAGCGTGAACATACCTTACTGTTATATATAGAATAAGCAAATACCGTTTATTAATATCTTCTACACGTTTCAACGATATATTCTGCATGTTTTGCTTACGACGAAACAACGAAAGCGAATGGTTTGTCGAAATAAACGAGGCCTCGTTATAATACGTCGCCAACAACCGTTACCAAGGCACCACGGTGATCATCCGTGACCACCAATAAGATAAACGGTCCATTGGGGAAGAATGTTGCCTTACATCGTCAATTTATTATTATTTTGCCATTATATGTTTTGAATAATAAAAATACTCCCGTAGTGTGCTGAGCGAAACGTGTGATTTCGGCGTGGCAGTGTTAATGCGTGTCTAACCATGTCTAATGTTTAAGAATCACGACCGAACAAAGAGAAACGGAGAGGAGCCGTATCCCTTGAAAGCAGTCTGGATATTTTGTTCGCAGGAGACGAACTTCCCTTATAGAGTCGGTCATATCCCCGGCAGCAGCGCGCGACAATCTCGGTTCAAGGAGGCTACCGAACAGGATATTGCTGACGTGTTCCTCGACTTTAAAGTCCAACGTCCGCGGTCGATAGCTGCCGCATTGTCGGAGACGCCGGAAGAATGGTGGTGGATAAGGGCGCGGAACGTTATAGGGTTTCAATCGGCCACGCAACTGTTAACCTTTTAGATGCAGTGTGTTCTCACTGCAAAGAAAGATGCATTCACTTTGGTCTTTTCTCTTTTACTAGAGTGGATGAGAAGAAAGTTTAGAGAACAATGAGTATAAAGAAGCATGATTTCTGGTTACTAAACGTTAAGAGATGGTTGAATTATACATTTAATATCGTTATTGACGAGACTGATAAAGTATCGGTTCATTTTTCTTTTTTTAATAGAGTGGACAAAGGGAGAGTTTAAAATGCGAGTAGCGCAAAATTCGTTATTACACAAAGGCAACAACATACGCACGCTTCGTTCACTGATGAGGAAAAGAGATTACAATTACGTACACACTAGACTGCGAAGACCCACTAAATATTACAATGAAGAGACAGCGGATTTTTATGCATTTTTACATTTTTACGAACGTAACTACAGCAAACGAAGCTAAACAAAAATTTGTTTCGTCTACCAAATATTATAACACATACTCTACGCCGGATATTTTCAACTATTCGTCGGTCGTACAGAGACTCGAGATCGTCGAAACTATTATTTATTCGTTAAGAATGTTCTAGCACGAAAACGACTACAACTAACTCCTTTTTCAATTTAGAATTTCAATTATTTAGAAATATCGAATGATCTTGATTCGGCCAGAGACTCTTTTCCTCGTGCCACCCGTTCGATCAAGCAGGTGGTAACTCTATAACTTTGAACCACCCCGTACACGTGCTTCATCGCCAAAGGGTTAAGAACCTTGACGAGTCGGAGTGCCACTCGAGTCGACGAGATTAGGGAAAACGCGTTTCTATCGACCAGCCTTTTGTCGTCTGTTCGCCGTCGACGACTTTCGTTCAACTTTCCGTTCGTTTATCGGCGATCGAAGGACCGCCCAGTGATACGATTCCTTTCCAATGGAAGTTTCGCCTTCGACGAGGCCACTTTGTAAATTGGCTACGAACCGCCTCCACTGTACGAAACTCGCGAGTGTACCGGTTGTGGCCCGGGCGCCAGAGAAAAGTGGTTGATTTTGTCGGATAGAGCCGATACTCGCAACAAGTTGCAATAACAAAACGAGCAACTCGACCGGATGGACTCGATGTTTTTTCCTCGAGGATGGCCAGCTAGATTTGTTTTTCTCGTTTCTTTGCGCGGCTGTTCGCGCGGCTCGGTAAGAGCGAAGCGGAACTTTAAGATTCTTTTGGTTTGTCGCAGTGAATTTTGGAGTTTTTTAACGGGAGAGGGGGAAGATTAATAGACAGGTTTCTTAGTTTAGTTTGAATCAGTTTCTTTCTATCGCGCGAACTCACAGTGCATTTTCTTTGGAAGACACGTACTTGTTTTATGTAAGCGCATTTATACGTTTTCAGGAGTGGATTTATCAAGTTTAAGGCGGAGAGAATTATTTTTTTGTACTTTAGTCGCGTTCCTTTGAGACACATTTAGAATATCAATAGTATCGAATAGCAGCACTATCTTACTATTTTTCAATTGTATGAGGCTCACCTTTTTACTCTATTTTTTGCTATTTCTTCTGCTACCATTAATTACCGTTAGTGTTGTGGCAATCAATTACTATCACTTCATCTAACTAAAAGCTTACACAGCAGCGTGCTTCTGTTTGCTTTCTACGGCGCCATTCTTCCCCTACAGCTGGTAATCTCCTATTGCGCTTTTACCACATCTTATTCTATCCTTTCTTCTATAATCATTAATTACTATTTGTTATACTAATATTAATTATCCACAGCAAAAAAAAAAAAAGATTCTCTAGTCACGACTTCATCATTAACCGCAGATAACAATCTTTCGTCATAACCGTCCCTAAGTTAAATCGAGATTTCTACATTAATAACGATTTTCCCTCTGAAAGCGAGAAGGAAGAAATTATAGCCACTCGAGACTACAATCTCCCGTTATAAAATATAATGAAAAGAATATTATAACCGTGACAAATTATCATACACCCGAAGCTACAATCTTTCACTCTAATCATCTCCAAGTTGGGGACGGAAAATCCGATTGTGTCGGGTTAACCGGAACGGGCGTTCGCGGGCGGAGAACGAGATCTCCACGGAATCTCACGTTCGTTGATCGCTGAGACGTATTCAGGAACGTGTCGCGTTATCGAAACGCGCTAAGTGAATCTCGGGTATAGCCGACCGTTGCTCCGCGGGAGATACAAGCATGTCTGTTGGCGAAGAGGTAGAAATTGCCACCGGGGACCGGCGTGCACGCGAAAGCAATCTATTCTCCGAGCCATGGGAATATCCGCCGTCCCCTGCCTTTCGCAGATCTTCCTCGTCGCCTTTCTCTCCTAACCATATACGTACGTATACATATAGCACGAGCGAGTCTTGAATCGCGGTACAACGATCGTGTATGCATCCCGTGACGTCCGTTCGATTCCGGATATCTCCTCTTCTCTATGAAATTTCCACGTGCGAAGTTCGAGTTGGCTGAATTGGACGGCTGAAATTACGCAGTCGAAAAGACGAGCAAATAAAGATACAACACGGCTGCAAGAAGCAATGGCGCGTACTTTTATCCTCTAACGAAGTGGCTTTCTTCGCAACAGGTTCCGCGTTTCCTTTTCGCGATATTCAATTTTTCCAGTCAGACGCTACGAAATGATGGGAAACTTACCGTCTCCTCGGGCTTAATTATTATGTGGCGGCACTCGGCAACAATGTATATCGCTAAAGCGAAGTGCTTAAACGCGTTCATAGTGGGAATATTGAGGGGCGACAAAGAGAAAGGAATCGAATCCGATCGACACTTAAGTTCGAACCAGAGAGCGATAAAGTGGAGTTGTAACCGGGCAATGAGATTGACTAGCGAAACCGAGAACGATACGTGACGCGATCAAAAGAAGACTCTTGTTAATAAATATATTGTTGACCTAAACGCCGAGTGATTATTTAACGCACCACACCCAATATAACGCTTCAATTATTATCATTTATTACGTAATTCTAAGCCCTTTGGCTTATTTATTATATTATATACTATATATATTATAGCGGTTTGGCCTACTTGGTAAAGCACGTCACAGAATGGGAAGTACTTTACGAAGTAGACCAAATCGCATACTCTTTCGCTGCATGTTATATTTTTCTGGCCTCACCTATGTTCTTTGCGCGTCACTTCCGTACTCCGTGTCTAGCCTTATCGTTGACATCATTCTATACTTGTATCTATAATTGCAAGGTTTAAACCAACTTGTATGGCGATACAGCGATATAGCGGGCTGTATCGGACGAACGACATCTCCGCTACTTTACGGTCGCACCATCGCATCATGCGTAACGTTTCACGATATTCGCGAATTCGTATTTCGGTCCATCTGCTCTGCTCAGTAAGCGTAGGTTCCATCCCCAGGCACCGTATTTTCAGTTTGACCGGAGATACCGGAGATACGAAAAAATGTGACGGAACTTGTCGACCGTATCGAGGCTTTCGCGCATCTGACCTCGCGTTCCGGCCTTGAAACGTGCCGCGAAGGTGACGTTAAAATTTCCAAACGGCTCGCTCCCATATGTTTCACACGTACATGAAGCTTTCTCGATAAAACGCTTCGGTTTCATTCAATCGGAAACGTTTTCGACGAGTGTGTTCGTCGCCGCTTACTTTATGCGACGCATTTTAGGTGCACAATTTTCAAAGCGGTCGCAACAGCCGACTGGTTAATTGTCCGTACAATTCCCCGCCTCGCGTTTCTGAATTTTCTTCGCGCAGAAAATTCGATCGCTCTCCGTAATTATTCGTACAATTTCCCCGTTGGCCAACCAAATCCTCCAATCGCCGTGTCGCAACGTCGTCTGAATCTCATAGACCGGCATCGAGTCGCGTTCTGGCACATGTCCCGACCACGTTCCTCGCGAGACCAGCCCCAAGTGTCGCGCCAGGGTAGCTGTTCGCCTTGCAAAAAAGATCCGCGGGTTCAATTCCGGTAGATTGGCCGCTTCGTTCGAACGGCCAGCAACCGTACCCCGACGTTCGCGACCCCTTTCCTTCGTACCCCTCTTTCCAGCCCTATCCTCGTCGCAGCCGCGCTCTTTTCTCTCCCTCACTGCGCTTAGAGCGTTTTCGACGGAACCTCTGACCCTTCCCAGAGGACTCGCTACTATTACGAGGAACTGACGCGCTGCGAAGCGTGACCTACCTGTCAACTAGTACTCGTCCTCGTTACAAGCTTCCCTTTCTAGCTGAAACACGACGTCTTTTTGCGTTCAGCGGCGAAATGAAATTAGCCGGCCGCTGCTACGTTGCTGCGAGCGTTGTTCCAAGGGAGCGGGGAATTTGGAAAACGCTGGAATTACAGTTCCTTCGAGGGAGTTGTGGCTGCTTGGAATCAGACGATTGTGAGGTGAATCGAGATAATGTCAGCGACAAGGGTCGCCTGGACGTCGTCACGAGACAAGAAGAAATAATTACAGCGGCTATGCTACCGGCTACGGACGAGAGAGATCGAGACGAACGTCAAACTGACAGTCGCCAATGTATACAACTGTTTAAAAGAACACGCCCTGATAAAGAGACAAACGAACAAACAACAGAGAGAGAGAGAGAGACGACTCGAACGTTGCCAATAAAGTCGTCTCGGTGGAAAGACCGTGCTATCTTCTACAAATAGGAAAGCGCCGGTCAAAGCGAGTTGCCGTTTCGGTTAACTGTTAGTCAACCGCACCGTAGATGGAGAATGAAACGAATACAGCAGCGCTAAGCAACGCATTCCGGTGTATTGTAGTTCTTTTTTCTCTCGGTACTGTCAGAGTTCCAAGACTTTCCCTGTACAACAAAAGTTACTTCCCATAGAGTTTTCCTTATTTTTCAGGTAATTGGGTGATCCTTTTGCGTCATTCCTGCGCCACCAGGTTTTTTTAAATCTTTACAATCTTTTTGCTGCGATTAAAATCCTTTGAAGGGAGGAAGGAAGTTAGGGGAATGGATAGGTAAGAAAAACAAACAGCCTACCAAGGAGCAAACTAAACTTTCACGAACCAGTTCACCGTTCGCAGAGAATCGTTCGATGAAAATTTCATATGCTATGAGACGATTATTAATAATATTTTTGCCATATCAAATGTAGAAGATGGGCTCGCGTGGCCGACGCACAGACCAAGGAAACATCGATCGTTTTACTCGTGATATTCATCGTGATAGGTGTACTCATTTAGCGATTCTATTCCATCAAAATGTTTTTACTAATTATTACATCTATCGATTGGCAACTAAGTGATTGTGGATTTTGTCATTAGATGGAATAGATTGGTATTGTCAATATATACTCAGACCTTGCAATCTACTAAGTAAACCGATATTGGACGACAGATTTTCGTCCATTGCTAATTACAACTTTCTTATCTCTGCAGATTACCCCCACTAACTTATTTACATTTTACCTCGGTTCTGTGAAAATTCAACAACGACGATTCGTCCCTTTTACAAATTACTCTTTCCAAATTTAATTTTTACCACGCGTAACCCGAGTTACGCTACAAAAACGTACAGTGTACTTACTGTACGACTTTCCCCTGGCAATTTATGCGACGTGCGGCACTGGCAAATCGTTAAGTACGTGGAAAGAAAAGGAAAAAGAAAAGATACGAAGCTGGCAATTGGAGAAGAAGCGTACAAATATGTCCGAGACTGCAATTTAGCCACGTTTTAGGGAATCCTATCGTGTTCCACCGTTGTTTACGAAAGTTGGAAAAAGGGATTCGGACTAAATTGATCGAGTATGACGATAGAAAAATTTCGTCTGGCAAACTCGCTCCGGTAGACCCGTCTCGTTACGAATTCGAGCTAGTCGTTTGCCCTTCGGAGGTGCGTTCGGGCGTCGAAGGTCGAGAGGCGACAGCCTCGGCGAAAAAACTTCCGTCGCGTCGCGAGAACTTTTTTAACCTCGTCGTGGCAGGGTAACGACGTTTGCCGATCGTTCCTTCCGTTCTTCTAGCCCCTTCTGTTGGCCCTACGGTTAAGGGAACTTTAATAAAAACGACGCATCCCCGTGACGGATCGTCAAACGATCGAGACGGAAAACGAAAGTTTAACGCACCACGCCACATCTCCGGAATTCTAATTGCTTCCACCGATTGATTTATCGACTGCTCGCGCGAGATTGATATCGTTTCCTCGACATTTCAATTAAAGGCGCGTCTCTGCAATCCTTCCCAGTCCCAACACATTTCACTAATGAAAATATCTTGTTTTACTCGAGATATCTTGTCGAGTATCGGGTAAAGTCGACGTTCTTTCGACCACGTCCTTGACAACGACGCTCCATCGTAGCCGCCAAACGGACGAATTCAACGACCTACGGTAGCGGACAAAAGAAAGTTAAAATACAAGTGGCGCGAACCGATGTCATAAAGTATCGTACTTTAATCTCGTTCCTTTAACTTTAGGTAGAATTTGCGTCAGTCGTCTAGTTGCCGGGATTCGAGCAACGTCGTAAGAGACAGGCTGAAACGATGCAAACGGTAAATTTGTCAGACACGTTCTGCCTACGAACTTGGACAACCAGTGTCTGCCGCCGACCATAACTACTCTGATATTATGCGAACACTGAATCTCACGAGCTTGGAACGTAGGAGCATCGCCGCTGATTTCATTTACTTTCGCGGAACACTCAACGGATATGTTTACTATTCAACGATTCCTGCTGACATTAACATCCGCGTGCAACTGAGGGGATGTCGTCGAGTATCCTCCTACGTTCTCGCCTCGAGTGTTTATTCCTGCCGGTTTGAACACATCGATATCGTCGCTAAATTATCTAACCCAGCCAACGAGTTCACCGATACTTTACATTTGTTTCGCCATTTTAAGCGTAACATTCGTTTAATATACCGCGACGAACTTGACCACTGGAATAATATTAGGTCGTCCGGAAAGTTTCTTTCGTTTTGCATTATTGATGTACATTGACGCACAATATTTTTCGTTTTGTATCATTTTATCGAATTACGTTTTTGTTTTATCAAGATAAAAATCACAACGTTTGACAGATTAGGTTTCATATTTGTATAAAGATGCGTCGTTGTAAAGGACGTGTCTGCAAAAGAAAGACACTTTTCGGACAACCTAATATTACGCAAGTCGTCGTATCCCATATGAAATGTTTACATCAAATGAATAAATTGTTGAGAATTGTGGATCTTAATCGCCGAAATAAAAGTAAAGGAACACCAAGGTTACACTTAGAATTCATATTAAAATAGTTTTAGATTTGTTTAATAAACGATTTCCAGGATCTTCATCGATATACATTTGCACCCGTCTCGGCGCTCTCTTTGTCTCACCATCTTCTATACCACACTGCGTTTATCTGTCTTTCGAGACGCTATGCACACACATCCTTCCATACGCTCGTATTCACATACGCGTATCACTACTACGCGGCCAATCTAGTCTAGCACACAAAATTGTACATATCTCGATATAAATAAACAACCGAATAAAAAGTGGCAGGATTTTAGAAAATAAGCGACTCAGCATAATACGTACTAACCTACTCTAAAATACTGTGACCGTCGGCAACACGATGGAAGATATCTGACGCGAAAGTTACCAGACAAATTACTTACAAATCACAAATTTATTTTCGTCCGCCACTGCGCAAGATGACCTTAAACGTCGAAACGAATCTCGAATATACGATATATGTGTACACGCATGCTCGAGTCGCGATCCTAACCTTGGAATCGTGATCAACCCTCTTGCACCTTCCACCCTCCTGGCCACCGACAGAAATCGACAGGGAAAAGTTGGAGTGTTTCGGGACTCGTGGAATCTGAGCAACCTCAACCTGGCAAGATAAACGCAGGAATCCGTGGACATGGGTTGCGCCTGGGGACTCGATTTCAGGGCTTCGGAAAGCCCCGCGACTGCCTCGGAGACCGGCCCCGTTGCAGCCACTGTGTGCGGTTCATTTGAGCGAGTTACGCGATTAGCTTTCGCGAACCCTTCACGGCTGCTCGTTTAATCTGACAAACGCTGGACGACGTTCAACGTCGATCCTCCGCCGTCTCTGCGGACTTCCGCTTGCGCTTCTTATTGGGACAATTAGCGATTGCGCCTCTTCGGATCGGAAGCACTTACCGGCCGGAGGAAAGACGCTGGATCTTGGGGAATTCGTTTAAGTCAGCGGTTCTCAGCGCCAGTGTCTCTCGAGGATTTTCTAGATTTTCCAGAGTCTTCGGAATGATTCCGGTTGGACTCGGAAATGATTACACCGGAAGGTTGTATAACGTTACCGTAAAACAGGTCGGTGGTGATTCTCTTCTTTTCATCGTCGATGGGGCAAGTTGTAATTACCGCGGAAATCACGTTTTTGCTTCGACTTAAGGCTGATACACACGGTACCGTGGATTAATCGTAGAGCGAACTTTGTTCGTTTAGAGTTTTCGTAACGTTAACAGGAAAATTGGCAAAATCGCTCGTACATTTTCGTATTGACAAAGCAGACCAAGGATAGAGGCTTAGGTGGTGGTAAAGTAAAAATAAAGTGGAGTAGGTGAAGAGACAGAGCGATTGGTCAACGAAGGAGCGAGTTGAGAAAGTACGAGATAAAACTAGAAGAAAATGAATCTGAAAGGAACTGTGACAGCCAAATGCATTTCTAGGATTTCACGAGTGCGAAATTAAATAGACAACGATGGTAAATAATTTCATATTACGATGTAAAACGAAAGCGAAGGTATCGAAGAAACGAAAACGTTCTTCTTTCGAAGTCTGCGGAAAGTTTAATTTCCTTTTACGCTTACGAGCGTGTAATAAATTACGCGTACAACATATACGATAGGCTGTCATTGGTTTGCAGGTTTCTAACAATCTAATAAGTCTAGCAAGACCGTGAATTAATAGCATTAATACGTTGGAACAATCTGTGCTTGGATCAGATGTAAATTTATTACAAGATATAAGAAAGGATGGGTAAGTTGCTTATGCATATTTATCACGTTGCAAGCTTGCAAACTGGATAATGGGAAGTATCGCGTAGTTCAATTAGAACGTCGATTTGTAAAACGGAAGAGGTAACTTCGAAAAGCAACAACAGGGAAACTTGATAGTCGTTGCGGCTGCGAATAATTCGCGCTCATTTTTCACTCCAACTTGGCGCGTAATGGTCGATGGAAGTTTGTTAAACAAACGTTTAGGAAGAGAAATCCGTGTCGTTACGAAGGGATATCAAGTTGGAATATCGTCGGCCATTTGTTATTTCGAAAGGAATGCTCGAACATTCCTCGATGAATCAGAAATGTTTGTATTTCTGTAATTTATTTCGCGCGATTTGCGAAATTTAAATTCCTTTCCTTTTATCCACGTATAAACATAATTCTAGCAACAGTTGAATTAAACGTTCTACTACGTTCGAATATGCTATAACCCAACCGTCGTCTCTCGTTCTATTAATCTTCTCGTACAAACCTTTCTTCAGCGAAACCAGAGATTTTAGTTTGGTTAGTTTCAACGTAATATTACGTTGAATTATCGCGAAATTCGTTGACGAGCTACGCAATCGTAACATTGCGTAATCGGTGAACAGACTTTCAATCGAATTTAATTTAATCGTAAGATTAAAAAGAGACATCCTTTCGCGTTAGAAGGTATTGAGAATTTTGGATCTTAATTGCCGAAATAATGGTATAGAAACACTAAATTTACATTTGGAACTTATATTAGTATAGTTATATATCTATTTGATAAACGATTTCAAAGATATTCATCGATACTCACTTGCGCGCGTCTCACCTTCTTCCATACCAGACTGTTAACTGAACAGTTTACATTCCTTCGTTTTCGAGACGCCGCGACACACATACCACACGCTGATATTCACACACAACTATTACTACTACGTATATCTCGATAGAAGGTTTACAAGTCTCAACATTTGCTATATTAAAATTGTATAAGTATTAATTATAAGCGTTTACAAGTACAAACGTTGTACAATAAGATTTATCTGAAAACTCGTCCGACGATGATTCCGATTGCGAATTATCCGAATTCTATGGAATTACGAGCTACCTTTGAAACAACATCCGTTTAACGTATCTACGAAAAAGCTTACGGGCACGTTCCCTGGAAAAATTTCTTACGCAAACTTAATTGCAGAAGAAAAGATTCCGAACACGCCGGCACTGTTATTCTTGCCGAAACATCGTCACGTGCTTCGCCTTAAAATTATCTTAAATGCCACCCCGATCTTAATACGACGAAAGTAAGCAAAAGTAGAACACACAGAATACGGAACAGCTTTAACAGAGATTCTACCGGCCCGATCACGCATTCTCGTTTAACAAGCGCGAGTTTAGGCTGAGTTTAGGCGAAACTTTTCGTTCGTCAATCCGTGGCCAGAGACCACAAAGAGCATTTGTTAACGAAGCCGCATTTGCCGAAGGCATCGGTACGGCTTAACTCGTTCGTTGGTCGACCATTCTCGATTCAAGACCAAATGTACCGACACGGAGATTCACTTAGCGAGTTTAATCACTCGGGATTAACCGTTTCGCAGATATGCAAATGTAATCGAATACGTCGCTTCTCGTTCTTATTTGTGGCGTTTTAATACGTGGCTATTAAACGGCAATTAAATGCCATATTGTTCAGAAGTCACGTTGACAAACTGCGTAAATATTTCGTGTCCACTATTTTCAAACATATTTTTACTTCTATCTTTACACACGTTGGTTCTTTCTGTTCGGGTGAGGGCCAACCATTAGTTGCATTCACGCTCGTGGCCTACTTTTTCAATCAGCAAGCTTAACATCTTTCGTATTTAACGTCGAAAGCTACGCGAAAACTTTGACCTCGGAGCTTATCTCTTACGTTCCTTATTCTCCGCGCCTTTAAAAATCACACCCTCGCGGCGCCCAAAACTTCCACAACGCACAGAAACGAGATAAAGTACGAAATTTTAAGAACGTAAAATACAATAGTGCGAAGCATAATATCTGTGCAGAAGTATTACACGCTTCGTGTTTCTGTAACTCTGAATTTCCCACAAATAGCAGCCAAATATTCCTCTCTTTCTCTTTATATATATCTCTAGTATATCTATATCTAGCATATCTGTCTCGCGCTGTCTAAACAAATATTTTAATTTATTTTTAAAACCTATGCACTGAATTTCAGTAACTTTTACGCGACAAATTTTCTCATCACGCTGCTAACGGTCATCTATTCCGTGATACGTAAGTACCACATTTATTCGTCGTTCTTATCAAATACAAATCCAACGTTTCGTAAAATTACCGTGTGTTCCTGTACGCCTCGATCCATAAACTTCCTGTTAGTCCGGCAATTTTAAACGCTAAAAATCGTTGGATCGGTAACGCGCGCGTGTTAACCGATCTTCTCGCCGTATCTCCGTTCGCACGTCGGGTGAAAAACACGCGGCTATCCCCTGTGGTAAAAAGCGACCGCGAATTAAGTACGTCCTTGAAGGGTCCATGACCAGTGTCGAGTATATAAATTCGAGCTGGTTCGAGTCGAAATTTTGCGGGCGCCGCGCTTCATCGCCGCCGATCGAATTAAAGTGGCCGCCGATACGGGGACAACGAAGTGGAACGCCGTTGAATATTCATCCAGCCTGGATTCACTTCGCTCACCGCGGGGTTGCCACGAGGAAACCGGCTTCCGACCGATCATCGGGACGGCTTTTTCATCGGAACATCCAGCCAGGCCCGTCTTATTGCTGCCACTTTTGCGGTGTAATTGGCCCGCGCGACGCCACCGATTCAATAAACATCGCGTTACGTTTACCTTTGCCTCGTTCGTTTCACGCGTGCAATTTCCTTTCTACGGAATTTTCATTCCACCAGACAACGTATCGACTGAATTTTTGAAATTAATCTTAATCCTTCGTTCGTCCGTGGCAGGTTTCTCGCGCGAGATTTATTCATACAACGCGTATAGGAAAATGGAATTTTCATAGGCGCAGAGAGCGGCTAGACGCTCGCGTGTGTGTATTATGTGAAACATTTCGAAACTTCACCGGCACTGCGACGAGACGCGACTGTCATAATTATACGGGTAAAATGTGAATCCGATCTGGCAATGTGCGTGTATATATAGGGTGTTCACGTTATTAGTGTTCCCGGCGTAGCTTTTTTCGTAAACGGAAGGCAAGTAGAAACGAGGGAAAGATGAAAGGGGAAAAAGATGAATGGCTGGAAGTGAACTGCGTATTCGCGATAATATTTTTCTCGCAAGTGTAAAATTGCACGTGCATCTTGCACGAGACCTTCTCTCTCTCTTTTTTGCCTATATCAACCTGCCTCCTTTTTTGCGTATACATCAAATGCTTCCGTCATTCCACCACGATGTATTACGATAATACGATGGAAAATTGACCGGTTTAAAAGACTTATCTCGACTTTAATTTCGTCGAATTTATCGTATTATTGTGCGAGACGAAGGAAACGTAAATACAAAGAGTTACGTTGCGTTACGTCTTTCCTTGTACGATGTTCTACGAGATTAAAATATCTTCCGATCAGTTTTCCATCGTGCTACTCGGATACTCTTTTTCGTAGAATGAGAACACTCGACGTATACAGAGAAAAGATTTTTTACAGAGAAAAGATAAAAAAGTAGCGCAACTGTAAAAAGTGCACGTGGATTTTTGCACCTGCGAAAATGATGTTATCGTGAACATGTGTAGTTGACTTTGGACTATTCATCTCTTCCCTGAGCCTCGTTGTTGGAAAGTAATAGCCTGAATATCTTGTATAATAGGTACGTAGAAGTTACTGCAAATACGCATTTGGCGAAGAATTAATACACATTCTGAATCCCATGAACTATCGCGTTAGACACGTAACAAACGAAGCTCGTTAGTATGCCAGATAATCGCTTGTTTGCACGCTTTTGTCATCTCCGCGAGATATACATTGGGTTGTCCGAAAAGTTTCTTTCGTTTCATAAGGCGATAATAGATGAACAAGAATTTCTGTTTTATATTATTTTATTGAATTAGGTACGATCCATTCCGTCATATTTCTATTACTATGTTCGTACATAATTCAATAAACTAATATAAAACGCATTATTTCTTTATGAAACATTTCGCACAACCTAATACGTACACGCGTGCTTGCGCTAAATATCTTGTAGCTTATGTACACGTTCGCAGATTAGTTTGCAACTATATCAACGTAAACACGCTAGTCCAATGTTATTAGAATGCTAATGAAGTTCCGAAACGTTCCGTATAACGCACGTAATACGCGCGAGTGTTCGAACCTTCCACTATTTTACAAAATCCAACAAGTTGATAGATCCGTCAACGTTTAGAGTCTCTCTGATCGACTCTTTAACGTTTGTAACGAGCAAACGATGTGGCAGGGCGCCGAAGAAAGAAACAATCTCTGCCGAGAAACATGCAGAAGCGTTGAATTTTTCAGCTCGACGCGTAACGAGATTGTCCGCGTGTCACAGAGCCTGCAGACACTTTGCGCGGTTCGCCACGCTTTTACCACGCGACTCGCTTTCAACGTCGTCGTCGTCGTTGTCGCGATACGCCAGAGCAATCGCGATCCCCTGGCCTGTCGAACTGCTGCACAGCCACGAGTGAAAGCGTCTAGCTTCGCTCGCTCGCTCGTCGTGCTTTACTAGCCCCGCTCGAATCCATTTAGCGGCAACCCTTGTCTAAACTCGCCATCTACGCTCGCCTCTCGTCGAGATCCGTCGGCCAGATATCAGCCAGCCTCCCGCAACGGTGAATCGACGCATTCCGCGTCCGAGGAATAGCATCAAAGCCCGGCGATTCCGCCGACCGAAATTAATTTATCGTCCTGAAGGAAAGTTTCCATGCAGAAGGTTCGGATTTTTGATAGAGCATAGATGTCTACGTAAACGGTCTACCTAAACCAGGCCACACGCCGCGGGCAAAATGGCATCCAGATGTCTACACACATCCCTACTGCGTACCTTCGATAGTCTTAAGGACCCACCATAAATCTTGGCACTTTTATAGTTAACGTTCTTCAGATCAAACAAGCATCTTTTATTTCATATTTCTCACGTGTTATTTAATTAAAAAATCATACACATACCAAACATATTTAAAAAGCGTTAGAATTTTAGGATTTTTGGATTCGGGAATTTTAAAACTTTAGAATTCTTAAATATTGAAATCTTACAGTTGTATAAATTTCCAGCGTTGAAATTTTAGGATCTCAGAATTTCAAAGTCTCTTTCGATAATTCTGTAATATTCCAGACGTTCGGCAGACGTGTCGATCTGAATATGATTTTTGAAATTTCTTATTGTTATAGAGGATGTCTCTTTTAACTTTATCGTCTGGAATTTGTCGCTTCGTTCCTCAACTTGCTGCTGAAGCGTCTTTTAACCCTTTGCACTCCCATTCGACATTCTTTCGTGTCCACATTTTTTTGTGAAACGTGCGAAAGAAATTTGGAAATTGTTTCAAGATATATCATACGCTTAAAAATTAGAAAATACGACAATAGTGTGAATAAAACTGATGTCTAATTGGATTCATTTCTCCCTTTATTCATTTAAACTGTCTTATTTTTTAGTTGAAGTAAATTTCAAATAAAACACTTCAAAGCGTTGGCAGCTGCTCGTAACGAAATTGAAATAAAATTCGCAGTGCAAAAAAGGGTTAATATTATGGAGAGCAAGCGAGATATTTCCAGGTGATAAAGTTAGATGGGACGTCGAGTGTATATTACTTTTTAGAAATTTTCTTATTTCTATATTCATTTTTTGAATCTACTGTTATTATCTCTATCGTGTTATCGCGATAGATGAGTTTACTATCGCTGTGAAACAACATCGATCAACCGTATAGTTTGAAAAGCCAGGAAAACGATACAACAAACTTTGTCGTTTTTAACTTGCCCTGAAATCCACTATTATTCGTGTCATCTTCTGGTGACGAATGATCGCGTGCAAGTAACTGATTTATTTCTTCGGAATCGAATATCGATCGTGTAGATGCGTTTGTATTAGAAAAGTGTCTTTCTTTTACAGACACCTCTTTTACAACGACGCATCTTTATACAAACGTAAAACCTAATCTGTCGAACGTTGTGATCTTTATTTTGATAGAAGAAAATGGATCATACGTAATTGGATAAAATAATATAAAACGGGAAATGTTGTTTATTTTATTTCCTTATAAAACGAAAGAAACTTTTCGGATCACCTAATACAATGAAATTGAAAAATTGGTAAAAAAAGGATGTAGCAAGAATCGACTTATTATATATTAGCTTTTTTCTGAAACTGCAACAAAAGGAAACTAGAAATATAATATAATATATAGAAATAAAAATAGGACGATAGAAATTGGAAAATAGAATAAGAGGAAAGAAGAAAGAGTTTGGAACGAAAGTTTGAAATCGGAAGAAGGTACGGTACGATCTGAACGATTCTGGAAATTAATACCGATCGTTATTACGCGAATGAATACCGCGCGTTGGAAAGTGCGGCGTAAGCTCGGAAGGTATTTAACCTTACATCAGGAAATTACTCGTAATAGCGGGCATAACGCCGAAAAATGTTATCGCTGTTCGCACGCGAATACGATTTTTCGTTGCGTTATATTATTGGAAAAACAAAACTGTAAAAAATAAAGACCTAATATATTTCCTTTTCGTCTATTTTGTATGCATTAATTACGCGAGCCTCGGCTTTTATCAAATACTTGCGTGAAAATGTTCACCCGAAACAACGTTTAACCATATCGTTCAAACGCGTTTAAAAACATTTTACGCCTGCTAAGCGCGGATTTTACGTTTCGTTCGTATGATCCGACGCCTCTCTATTCCAAATTCCCCACTCTTCAACCGAAATTTTACGTTTTTCAACGATTCTGCCGGCGAAAATGGTCGTAACTTATCTCGTTTATCACATCTGCATAGGTTGCTGTTACTTATTCGCTAGAGCCCGGATTTTTATCCGCTTCTGACAAATTTGTAGCTGGAAAAAAATCAGGCGACGCGCGTAATATACGAAAATGTATAAAATATTCAAAGCGAGGTACTCGTCGTAAATTTAGTATTGTAGCAAGCGAAACAAATTACCATGCAACTTCCATTTCCTCGGTCCTTTTCGCGAAAACGTGAAATCGCACGGAGAAGTCCACGGTCTACTTATCGCTTATCTGCACAGAGTGGCCAGGCTCTCACGACCGAAAAAAAAAAAAAAAAAAAAAAAAGAAGAAGAAGAGAAAGACATTTACCGTTCTTGACGATACGAGAAATTGACAACGACTAAAAATAGAATCTATTAACTGCGTTTCTATTTCGTTTCACTTTGGTATCTAAATGGATCATCTCGAGATGGAGAATCGGCTATCTTTGAATAAGCAGAGTGAAGGTAAATAAGCGGCGAGTCTTCCACCGTTTCCTTCGCATTTCATACTTTTGTCGTAACTTGCTGAGAAAGCTTTAAACGACCTACGTTTACGTAACATTTTCCTCCTATCTACGATAGACTCGTATCTACGATACACCGACAACGTTCGGCCGTTGAAAGCCAGGACACCCTGTATATACCGGAGCCCGGAAACGAAGGGAAAATTGCGTTGTTTAATTAGAACACCGGATCGCCAATAGGTTCTACGAACAAAGACACAAATAATAATTGAAACGGGCGATTTTCTCGGTTCATTTCGATATTACAGACTCGAACGGGTCGACAAACGCCGTTATATCCGATGATTATTTCGACTTGTCGAAACGAAAGGGAGAAATTCAAATAGCGCAACAACGTTAAACGCGTTCTTAAACGAGTTAGATACTATTGCCGTGTTACTCGTAGCAATTGCGCGATATTCAGAAAGTTGTTTCATTTCGTTTTAACCATCGGGAATGTCCTTTAATATCCGTTAAAACGCCGGTGAAAACAAAGTCGAAGATAGAATCTAATATACGGCTTTGTAACTTGTTACGCAATCTCGTTTTAGAAAATGGCCCCACCCCGTCCGCCTGTGTATTTACGTTGTACGATTTTCAGCGCGCGGTTTAATCGATTTCACCGGGGCTGCACCGCCGCCCACGCGAAACCTGAAGTTTAATGCTGACGCACGAACAAATTCCACTTTGCGAGGCGAAATCGCACGGAGCATCTGGAATTCGTCCGATAACAAATATTGATTCGATACTTTTCGTGGCTGCCTGGCGCTTCTACGCCGGTCTAAAAACGTCAGGATTCTCCAACGTCAAAGCATTCTCTCCTTTCGTCGAAGGAAGGTTATTTTACGCGAAGCTCGTGGTCGCGGCGATTTCGCGTGGCGATCAGATCGGCGATATCGGTGACTGCGTTGTGAAATTTCTACCCAAGAAATGGAGAGATTTGAACGAGAGATACGAAGTTTGTCTGTCGAAGATACAGATCGCAAGTTCTCAAGCTTATCGGAGAATTACGAAAATCTGCTTCGAACTTGTATGCAATTTTAGAAATTCTTTTAATTCACCAGAGACTACCATAGAGAAATTTCGACGATTCCTTTGCTCGATTCGAGGAATTCGAAAGTCGTCTGCAAGTGGGAAATATTCAGGAAATCGTCAAGATGCACGGAATCGGCGACTGTTTCACATAATCGTCGATTGCCGAATTTGCAAAATACGCGCAAGCGATAAGTCTACTACTTCGATGCTATTCTCCGAACTTTGCAAACTTTCGATCGCAACATCGATCGAGATCTACGGAATCGTCCGATAAAATTATCAAAATACCTGAGGTTCTTCGATTTCGAAGGTACACGGAAGCGACAGATCGCTCGTTATTCGCGCGAAGATTCTATCGCTTCGGCGCTATTCTCCGGACTGAAAGGCTTTCGTTTAAATAGAAAATCGGGAAATATTCCGAAGGAAATATGTAACGAGGTATAGAATCGTCTGGCAAAATTTCCAAGGTATTCGACGAAAGACACGGGGGAAAGAACCGGGTAGACTCCTTTCCCATAAAACGATCGGTCGATTAAACGGTTAATGAGCGGACGAGCGCGCGCTTACGCGCATAAATTTCCATCTGGAGGGTTGGAGATGGCGGTATACACGGAACAGGGGACACGGACGCCGTGTGCATATTTTAAGAGCTGCGAAGACGTATATCAAAATGACGCCCACGCTTGTAATAACATAATCGGATGACCGTCGCATTAAATCCGACAGCCGTGATATAAATCACGATAAATCGCCGCGTTTTAATGACACCGTGGATGCTCGCAAACACAGCCTCCAGGAGCGCTCTACTTTAAATCTTTCTCGGTGACTGTTTCTCTCTCGCGTTCGTACATACCGCGTTTAGAAAGAAATATACCGACGACGCTATACTAAATCAACGACTTAAAATCGATCAGAGACCTCTTGTACGATCCCAGTGCCGCGGACCAAATTTTAATTAGCGTCTAAAATTAACCGCACTCTGGTCGACCTTCTATTGGCTTGGCAATTAAGTGATTGCGGATTTTATCGTTAGATGGTATTGACAAAATTCGCAATCACTTAGTTGCCAAGCCAATATTACCTCGCAATCACCGAGCGTCTCTTTAGTCATACATACACATATAACACGTACCGTATAATTGCATCGTTATTTCAGAGAAGCGACATTTCTCTAGACTTTCGTCATTCGCGTTTTTCCTATTCCTTCGAAAATTCAATTTTCCGACACAAAGCCGCTCCTGTCGTCCTTTTTGTCCGCCACGCGTTCCATTAATTCCCTAATTTGGTCTCGTTACCGATTCAACGAATTCGTAGTTCGATATACAGCATAGTTTTGGTATAAAAATAAAGCTACGCGAAATTCGACTGAATGCGAAACTGAAACGAAACCAGATCGTACGAACGCGAAAAGCCTTAGAACGCAGAATCAAGAGATATCGTACATAAATGTTGGAACGATTTGTTTGAAAATTACAACACGTCGGACACAGGTAACCTTTGGCTAGCGAAAGATTTACGTTTGTCGACGATCGCAAGCAGCCATCGATGAGTATCGTGTGCATCGGGGTTACCAACTCCGAAGGAGGACAGCTGCGACCAATAAAATCCAAGGGGACGTTGTTTAGATAAGCAAAGAGATGCTACCGTGTAGAAAAACAGGAGAAAAAAGCCTATGACGCAACGTGTTTTACGTTATCATCGGCAACCAACAGGCGATTCGATTATTCGACCGTGTTTCACTGGGATATTTCGGAAAGTGCTTTCGTAGATTCCCCTGAGAGTTTTAATAACGAGAGCATATTTCAGGCAGAATGCAAGTGTTTAAATAATAAAGAAAGTACGTAAGTATATCAGGACGAATAATTAATCGAGATCGTAAAAAGTATGGTCGTCGAGAGATCTCAAGGGGAATTGGAAAGTTTTTAACGGTGAGAAGTTTTTCGGGTTTACGTGCCGTAGAAACAACAACGGAAAGTCTCCTTCGATACGTTTTCCATAGATTTTAACGTATGTTTCGCGATACGGTTATAGAGATCGTCGATCGTGATTTGGAGGATGCTGCGGTAATTAAGCAGACTTTAATGAGTTCGGAATGACGATAAAATTTTATCGTTATTGATAAGTACAGAGTGTTACGCGTGACTTGTGTTTTATCGTCGGTGGCATAATAATACGGTTGAGGAGGAAGCTGCGCGTTTAAAAAGAGCGATATTTCATTTTCTATCTTTTATCTGTTTCTTAACACGTTTCTTAACGAAGAATTTCTTTCGAAACGAAGAATTTCCGAGCAGCTAAGAATCCTCTTTACACTCGCATCCGTAGAAAAATCTTCCGATCTCATCCGATAATTAGAACACATCGGTATCGATCTTTATATTAACATCTCTGTTTCGCATAATGCCTCTTGTTGTCTGAATTAATTACATGGTATGCCACCTTTTAAATCTTTTCTACCGAAAACTCTGTCTTTGAAATATCTGATATGCAATTAACTTATTCTACTACTTTGCCTGATTTCTTACACCGATATATCGTGGTCTTCAAACGGAAACACGTCGTGTAACTCGAGGAATTTAAAACTATTCTGCTTGCAAATAATTTTTAATCGAATCATTTACTTTTGAATACCATCATTATTTGGCAATTCGTATCGCCACTGTATCATTCCCAAAATTCTCAAACAACTCTCGTCTTCGTTACATGCAAGTTTCATACAATTCGTGGAAACTTGGAAACTCGCCCATCTTCAGCCGCGATTCCCTCCAAAACTTAAAATTACTTTCCCCTTATAAAATACTATTTGTTTCTCGACATTATAATCGCAGGCTATGCGCAATAAGCTTCGCACACGCAGCTTTATTTACAGATACGTTGAAAACTCAGTCAAAAGCTTCGGTCGGACAGTAGCACTAACGATAAATACCAGTAATCTCCAATAATAATCTTAATTGTCTAAATCGGAATGCAACTTTCTACGATAAAACACCTGCCCGCTCAATTCCTCGTTACTACCATTTCATAATTCATTCGTCGCTGCCCCATCCCCGAAATTTCCTTCTAAAAACAAAAAAGAAAAAAAAAGAAAAAAAGAAAATAAAAGGAGAGCAATAAACCAGTTCTCTGCGCAAGAAAAAAAGCGCCACGAAATTTCATAACTCCTAACGATCGTTACCGCCAATTCGTAATTCGTACCCTCCGCCTGGTCGTCCTTGAAATACTCGAAATTACGCGCGTCCAAGAAATGACTTATCCAAAGAAGCTAAAACAATGCGTCGTTGAGAGTGTAGAGTTCACCGGGGGAAACCCGGGAGCAAACTGGAAACCTCCCGTCTCATCTGCAATTCCCTCAAAAACTGGACGATTTACGCCGAAGTACCGGCGCACCAGGTTCCGAGTACCAGTTTTTCCCCGCGCGACGACCAGCCGTGCTCCGCTCGACCGATTAATTAAATCCGATTAAATTACACGCCGGTTACAAGGTTTGCGAGACGAATCCCAGAAAATTTGCAGCCGCGTGCGCTCTTCCAATTTCTTCCGTTTCTTCTTTTTTTCTTTTTTTTTTTTTTTTTTCTACGGCGCGACGCACGAGGTGAAACACGCCGCTTCCGGGAACGTTCACCGACCGCGGCCACGGTTTCCGGCGTGAAACGCACGCGACCGTGATGCGTCGTCTACTCGCGTAATAACGCGCTCAAAGGCGAATTCCCGTGGTTCCCGTGACCATTGCCGACCGTTGGAAATTCGTTTACTGCCGCGTGCGCGTCGCCCGCGGACGAAAATGAGACGCGATTTATGCCAGGCTACACGGCAGACCAACGTTTGTGACCTGTGTAAGCTGAAGGTAATACAAAAGCTTGTGGCACGCTGCATGGTGCAGCGAGATTAGCGAGCTTTACGAGCAAGCCCGAGTGAATTTAGGGCGATTCGCTGTTGTTTTTGGCGCTGTGCTCGTGCGAACTGTGAAATTATCTTCGTTTTATCCTGGGTTGCTTCTGAACAGATGGATTTTGTTAGTTGACTGTTTCAACGAGAGAAACGGAGGACGATGGGTGTTCTGATATCTGCTTCCGTTAATTGTCGAACGTCCGATGATATTTCGTACGCAGATGTTGTCGTCGCTGTGCGCAATCCGTACATTTCAGTATCTTCAAATTTCCCATAAATATGTGAAGCATTGGCTATCGATGATGTTATAATTTTCATTTGGATTCTAAAGTTATCCGGCTTTCTCTTCAACACCTCCAATATTGTATTAAGTTGTTTGCGTCACGTTATTTTATTCAATTATCTACGATTCATTTTGTACTTTGCTCTATTACTACAAAATGGATCACAGACAATTAATATGTAAATAATAAAACGAAAGAAACTTTTGAGACGATCTAATAATACACACACGTATATACGTAGCATAGTACCATGTGAGGAATACCGCGATATGAAATAAACAGGGTAATCAGAGGGAAGATGCGGAGCAATCGTAAAGCTGGTTCTACATTGGTCCAGGAGCGTCCTGATCCAGTGATTCAGTCCGGCAGCGGATTGTAACTGGAACAGCGTAAACGGTGTCCAATCGTTTCAGTACAGTGTCGTCGAAAATCTACTTTTTCTGATCCATTGCCAGTACAGACAACAGCTTTCGAAAACGGTTCGCAAAAGACTGGAACAACGTAGACATCGTTCGATCTACAGTCGAACCAGTGAAACGTAATTACTTGATCCAGCCAAACTGGACTAACGTAAAACCAGCTTATCTCCGAGTCTACCCGGTATATGTTGGCGCAATTGTATCTACGAGTTCTATCGTTACGTCAATTGCTAAAGAGAATCACTTGGCATTTGTTTCGACGAATACGACATAGATAGGTCGAAGAAGTTAGGTCGCGACGTCCGTAAATATTTTCCTGTCGCTTGATATCTCGTATCGTAAGAAGAAAAAAAGAAAGTGTTATCGACAGTGGCGGCTTGTTGGCTGAAAGAAGATATTTCTCTTGTTTATTCTGGCTTTTGCATAAACGATTGGCGTACGATTTGTCTTGCTCCTTGACGAGCTTGGCATCTTCCTTCGACTCGTGCCACTATGGTAAGTTTCAACTTACTTGTTTCAGTAAACAATGCGTATTTGATATTTATCAGTAAACAATACGTGAGAAAATCGAACAGAAGATAATAGGCAAAAGGTGATCCTCGATCCGCTATCAGCGTTGAAGGATAGAGCTACGAGTGCAAATGAAAAAGGACGCATGAACTTTTGGATTTGGAAATGGCACCGCAATGAGATTAGAACGTCTGAGCAGTAGATCCTTTACGTTGCAAATGTATACCAACGTAACCAAATGCACAGGAATAAGATGGCAGATTAGAGAAATTAATAGTAAACGAGGAGAATCCTTGTTTTCACGAGCTAAACGTCTAGTTTTTGTTAATCTAGAAAAGTTTGTGTTTCGAACATACAGTGTACGATTTAGGCAACGAATAAAGTTTCACGTGTATGAAATTCTGTACAAATTTAATGAGAAGCCTTTCTACAAGAATCATCCTCTACCTGAAATCTGGAAATTCAACAAACCCATCCCTCTCCGTTGCAAACTAGAACACAAAGTAGTCACGCTTGTGTATATTAAAATTGGTTTTGTAAAATTTGTCTCAAGCTCCTTAACTCGAAAGAAGCAAAACTTTCTCTCAGAAAATTCGCCAACTCCGTTCGAACAACGCGACTTGTAACCAGCTGAAACTACAATGACGAAACATAAAGAGAAAGTTGCGATGATGCTTGCTGGTAGCTCTATGATTCATCGAATTTGCCTTAATACCGCCCACGCTAATCGCGTGTGCGCGAGTATATTTGGCACTTTTTAAAGGTAAAACGAGCTCGTGACACGGGCACACCTCGGATCTGCTGATCTTTCCGCGTGTACCGATCACCGCGAGAAAGGCAGAGTGTTTGCGATGTTGGACGAAACGGTTCCGGTTACCTGGGCCACGTTCTCCGTAATGGTCTTCGAACGTTCACGGTCCGGTCACGCCTAGGAGCATTGAATAACGTTTGAACGGACCATGACTGACACCATGACTGAATTGTTAATGTAATCCAGGCCGGCGGCGTATACTTTCGATTTTAACCGCAGATAACTTTATTGGTATCTGCGGTAATCTGCAGCGCGAAGACTACAAAGGCTTGGCGATAGCGAAACGAACTAATTCACGGTCTGTGATCTTGTTCGACTGTCTGATATTCTCGGCTGTTTATCGCGAGAAACGATGTCGCGATAATTTCGAGATAACTTTAACGATAATTTCACAAGCGAACAATTTCAGGTCGCGAATGTTGGTAGTTTTGTCATTTTCTTCTAGACATTTGTTGAATTACGTGGCAATTTTTGGTTACGTGTTAATTAACTCGCGACCGTGGAATTCGTTTTAAACGACGAGAAAGACGCGATATATCGTTAGAATAGTATTAGAATAGAAATATTATTAGAACTGTCCGAAATATTAATATCGATAGAAATATCGTTAGAGTAGGATGTATGAAGAAGAAGAAGCCTAGGATAGGTTTATGTTTAATAGGTTTAAGCTTCATTTGGTTTCAGATTGTGATCTACGTTCAGCTTACTTTTGCTTTTAATTCTAATTTAGTGCGATTATAAGGGTAGGAAGGTAGGTTTTGTGGCGAGTATATTGGTATATAAGATACGACAAGATAAGATATCGCAAATGGAGGCGTAGCCGGAAGACGTCAAAAGCCGGAAGGTACGGATCACAAATAAATAAAAATATTCGTTGAATCTTTGTGAAACAGAGAATTCATTTCCTTGGAAATAGGATAAAAATTAAGATAAATCTGATAGAAAATAAAACATTTTATTATAACGCTAGTGTTGCTAGTTGTTTGCCACGGTAAAGGTTTTTACTAAAATAATCATTCGTTTTTGTATTACCGAAAGAAATAGCAAAACAACAAGGAATTGAATTTATTTAAATTTAATTTCGTAACGTGATACGATAATAAGATAAACACAAAGGAAGAACGAGTATAATAAATGACCGCTAAAATAAGAATAATCTAGTTCCTCGTTTCTTCTATCTTTGAAATCTTTTGTCCTTTTCCTTTTGCTTTCTCTTGTATCGCGCTACTTTCCTTCGCTTTATGATTCATTCGTTTCCAACTTTGCCCGGTTCAGCATGATTATTCTCTTCAAGATTATCATCTTCCGCGTATAAAATTTATTCCTTATAATAAATCCAGTTCCCATTCAAGAACTACAAAGCGTTTCATGCAACTGAATTAAGCCGTAGCCATAAAATCTCCTATTAGGAAAATATATCGATATATTTGTGAACTTTTCTTGCGAAGCACAGCGCCACGAATTTATCATATTCCTTTGCAAAATTAAAAATAAAACATTCTGTAAACCGACTCCTTCCGGCTCAACTACCTTAAGATATAATATAAAAAATAAAACAGAGAATGCATAAAAACGTACATCGGATCGTATTTCAAGCGAACACATACGTATCACCGTATTTAAAAAAAAAAAACAGAGCTGTTCTTGAAATATTCGGAACGCCACCACTTCCGGGACAAACACGCGGCGTACCACGCGATGCATCACGCAAAGCCACTTCAATCTGTCCCATAAGAACAAAAAATCCATAAACTTCGTTCTCTACTTTTTGCCAGTTTAAGTCTACCTTTAAACCTGGCTTAACCCAGTCGCACATTAAACGTCCGCTGCGCGTATTAAAACAACAAAGCAAATCTTCTACGTTATCCAAATTGTCATGAAAAATTTGCCGCGTCAAGAACGATTTCGTGGAAGCAATAAGAGAAACCGGATGCATTTCACGAGCGGAATTATTATTAATCACGTTCGATCGATCTTCGTCGTGCTTTCCTGGTCGGATGACCGCATAGCGTAAAATCGAGCCGATGACAGCATCGTGTCGCGAAAGAATAACAAGCTGAAATTATTTAAAATTCGCCGCTCCGAAGCGGAACCTGTTCGTGACTCATCGTAACAAGATGCGAGGGTAATAAAGCTGCGCCTCTATCAGCGCGGCGGAAATTAGAATGCAAACCGCGTCGCAGATGGTCTCACCTTGCCGATTGTTTCCGGAACAAGTCATAATTTATCGTCCACCGGATCGTCTAATCCAAATCGTTCGCTCGCGTCTTAACTCTGTACCTGTTAGATTCCTCCGAAGAAGGTCGATCGTTGGTTAAATGCTGGTACGACGCGCCGATTTTTATATTTCATTCTGCATGTGGCAGCTATTGCTGATACAATGAAATGGAAAAAGACAAAGTTCAGTTACCTTTTATGCGTCACACGATAGCCTCTAATTTGTGCAACGATGTTCGCGTTGTGGCGAAACTGTTGCATATTTGACGGTGCTTTATATTTTATGCAAAAGTAGAGTATAAAATCTTTCAGCGGACGAAGAGAAAGCAATTTCATTTAGTAAAATATCGTAATGAAATAACGAAGGGAATGTTTCGTAATGTTGCGATACACGACATTGTTGTTGTATTCTACAATTACTTTGGAGTGTGTCTTAGTCGCAAATGATACTCGTGTGTCGTTATTGCTACGAAATGCGATAATAATCCAACGGGCAGGCATGTTGGGGACGTTGGGAAACTTTTACAATGGAACGATTAGATACGGCTGAGGTACTATACTAGCAATGCGTTTGTCTCAAAATTCACAAATCGCAGTTACGTCGTTATAGCTGTGGAACGGCCATATATTATTGTGACAAAGGATCCAGTACTTTCTTATACCTGTAGACTTTCAAACGGTAAAATACCGCTAATTAAATTTAAAAAAAAAAAGAAGAAAAAAATGTGTACAAATGGAAATTCGAATCTACTAAAAGGTTTTAAGATTCAGCTAAGGGGAAACCCATCGATGATTCGAAAGCTTCCGAAGAATTTGGGAATATCGCACGATAACGAAGAATGTAAACAAGATTACGGGAAGGATACGTGAAAGAACCGAAGCTGAGTGAGTAATCCACCGCGCGGTGAAGATAAAAGTGGTCGTAACAATAAAGAGTAGTAACACCGGTTGCAAATAGCAAACGGTCGAGGTGATAATAGGAAGCCGAGAACCGGCTGTGCCTGGTGATAATGTCGGAAATGAAAAAAAGCTAAAAATAACGAATCGACAAACTAATTAGAAGAAACGATAATTGGAACGATAATTGAAACATCCAACATCGATTATCGCGCTAATGATTACCCGCTGTTGAGATATAGATTTAATAAAAAATCGAAAATTCTAGACACAAAGACAAAAGAAGAAAGGAAGCGATATAAGAACGATAGAAAGTAATATAAAAATTGCAATAGGTAAAAAATCGCTCAACAGCAGACGATAGAGTGCAGAAGTTTTCTCGTCTCTATCATTTTCGTTAGAACTTTGTACATTTTACAATTCTGCGTGTCAACCGAATTACAAAACTTCTAGCGTAACAAGTTCAAAAGTTCGTGAAACTCGCGAAAGTTAATTCGCGTCGGGAAAATAAATTTGTCAAACGTTAACGAGACAATCTCTGTTCAATAATGGCTGGCATTTCACGATCGCGAAGATCCGAGAAGATCGGAACAGGGCAAGTCTTGTCCTTAGTTATCGCCAGGCTCACTGTCGAACTGGTTTCACGCAGTTTCAGGCAGTATAATTACACCGCGTATCCCAGGTGGTCTTAATAAATGAATACCGTAATAAATGGCCGCGTGTGTCTCGCCTAGCAAGAAGAGAAGGTCCCGTATCGAAGGTGTACTTTCTTTTATTCTCCCTTTTTCCCAACGTTGCTAAAAAAGGATGGAATGCTCGATAATTGCACAATATCATTTTTATCCCTACTGGGTCCGAGAAACGTAGTGCAATACTCTATCGTTTATGCGTGCCGGATTAACCGACCGCTTTATGCGATCGCGCAGGATTTACTGTTAAACGATCGCTATATTTTCCGCCGCGTAAACATTCACTTTTTATTCGCTGCGCTCCTACGATCGCATTGCGGCTTCCGGTAGAACGTGCCTCGAATATATTATTGAGAATGGAGAACGATTAATTCGATGCGACGGCAGATCATTTGCCAGAAGTAGAATCCTACCGAGGCTCGTGTTTTTGCATGAATAGTGGAAAAAGGAAAGATCGAAGTGTACAATTCTACGTTTTTCTTTTTCGTTTTTATAAACGCGGATAATCAATATGAATGTAAAAATGTTGAAATTCTGTTATAATTATTCTTTGATACGGACGAGTATTAGCGAGTGAAAGAGGAAGGGTCGAAGAGGCAATTCTTCTTTTCCTTTCTTTTTTTTTTTTTTTTTTTATAAACACGTGTAATCAGTACGATCGTGAATTTCTAGATCAGTATGAAACTACGTACGATTTATTCAATCTTGTTTTTGTAGGGCAGCGAAAGAAGAGCGGATTAAATTCTAGAATTTGACTTGCGTCTCTTACGGGAGACACGATACTCTGTCGAACTCTGCTGTCGAGCCAAATGAACTCTATTGTTTGGTCGACGGAAGCAGATTTTGCCGAAGGTATGGATTTCACGAGATTTGTAAAACAAGGAGGAACAAACGCGTAAAATTTTACTTCTTTTTTTAGATACACGTAATCGTTGTTAAAATTCTAAATGGATATAACAGAAGGATATTTCCTTGAGAAAATAGAATTTTTATAAGGACGTTGTTTCTATCTATAGAGTGGTATAAAATGGTAGAATTTTGAAGAGGTATTTGCTTAAATAAATTATTTATCAGAATGAAAAAGAAGCTGCGCGTGACTTTAGGTAAAATAATAACATTTTTAGTACGTTTGATTTACTATTTAAATTAAGTTATAAGAAGATAAAATTGGAGTGAAAAATGAACATGGAGAAGAAAATCTTCGGATTATTTCGAAGCTAGTTTCTTCGTTTGCGCACGGATTATGTCTGCCGCGCTGATTTACTTTTCGAATCCGTGTTACAATATTTACGCAGGTTTGTTAGGTGTGTAAATAAAAGAAACTTCGTTACGAAGGAATCGTAGAAGTACGGTGTAGAAGAACGTGTTTCTGGCTTTTTTTTCAAGTAAAACTAGGTTAATTGAGGAGAATAATTGAATTTAGTCCGGCAAAAGACTGAAAGGATCGCGCGATAACTAAATTTTTCTACCTCCATCGAATAGTCGTTCCATAAACTGTTTACGAGTGCAATCAAACAACTGCAGCTTCTCTAAATCAATTTTCCATCTATGCATCGCTCTTCATCTTTACCACATCTCGGAGAGAGAGAGAGAGAAAGAAAAATATTTCCTAACTCGCAAAAAATATTTTCTCCTCCTGCAGTAAAGAAGAATATCTATTAAAAATAAATCGAACTCGCACACCTAATTGAATGTCACTCGACTAGGCAAACGGATTAACCTTTAACTTTTAAACTATAAATTACGATCTCCAATGAAGCTACCTTGACCCTTCGCTAAAAAAAGAATCTGCGAAAGTTCATCACATTCTACATGGACTCTATTATATAAGATAAAACAATAGAAAAAGCAGAATCCCTTGCATATTGCGACCAGTCATTCTCCGGGTCGAAAGTGGCAGGATCGACGTTCGCAGCTCTTTCAGCGCAGCCTACATTTGCATAGTCGCTGGTCTCGCGAGAGGGTGAATCCTTGGCGCAGTTTACGTCACTGACGTCGGATTCGTCGCGAGAGACTCGGTCGGCTAATCCTCGGTCAGGCTTTACCCTCTTTAAAGCGCGTAGATTCCAAGGGGAAGCCCTGTGCTTTCAATAGCTTTCGCCATGGTATTTATTCCTCTTCCCTAGAAAACTCGAGAAAAAGCTCGAGGAACGACGAAAACACGCGTGTGCCACCGTGAACATAACGACCCAGTTTATGACTCGAATTCAACCGCGTGAAAGAAAGGAACGGTGCAACTTGAACGACGTAGGTAAGAGCGAGATGGATAACGAAAGAGAGGAACAACGTAGGGGAATCGTTAGCGAACAAGGACGTTGTGGATGGATCAGGGTTGCGAGCGACAGGAATAGAAATAGGGAAAGGACGCGGAAGGAACGAGGATAAAACGACAGAATGAGTAGGAGGGAGAAGGTTTTGAAGCAGAACACCCGTAGGACAGCTGAGACCCCGGGATGAAGGTAGGAGAGGGTCGAATGGGAAGCTGGTGGTAGGGGGAGCAGCGTGATAGGGGAAGAGTCCTACATGGTTCAAACGGAGAAGGAAATAGGAGAGCGCGAGTGGCGGGGATAGGTTGGTAGATGCAGCGGGGGGCGGTCGGTGGTGGGGGCAATAAACACGCCGGCGCCTCAGTATCGTCGCGTCCATCGAGAGAGTCGGTTCGCGACGAGTACGGTTTCTCCTCTTGATACGGAACAAAAGCTCGACCGGGGTCGATTGCGATTCTCTACGACGAAAATTCGGTTCGGTTCGCGGCAAGGTCACTCGTTGTATAATCCGTTTTTCACATCGTTGGACGCGTAATCATTCGTTCGTACAGCCATGATAATACCGCGTTCCTTCGACGACGAGGGCTAGCCTTGCCCTTGAAACGCCAGCCGGAGTTTCGAGTGGCCGACACAGCGTAACGCGCACGACGACGTTCCACCAGCTGTGCGCCGGAATCGCGGCCCGCGTGTGTGTTGTGTTCGACGTTTTTCTCTTGTTTCTTTCTCTCTATTCGTGCTAGTCCCCTTTTATTTCCTATCGTTCGCCGTTCTCCGTGATTATCGTGACAAAGGAAGATCCCGTCGAGAATATAGTCCTGTGTTCCTTCCTTTCTTCCTTCTATGCGTTTATCCTTGTTCGGTTTTGTTTTGGTGTTTATTGGTGAGAATCTACCGGGACGATAGGAACAAAGGGACGCAGCGAACGGCTGTGAAAGAGCAACGCAGACGGACAGAGTGTGAGAGAGACATCGTGGTGTATCGATTGAGAGTGGAGCTTGCAGTTGACGTAAGTCGATGAATTTTGTCCTTTGCGAGTAATGATCCAAGCGATGACGTACGTGTACGTGTACGTCTACGTCTATGTATACGTGTTTGTATGTACCCGTACGTATTTACGTGTGTTACGACGCGTCTTTCCTCGGAAGCGTATTATATTTTACGTAAGTCACGTAGCTCTACGCGCGCGGTGAACTGGTTTTCTTCTCTCTCTTGTCCTGCCGCGTTTCGAGAGCTTGAAATAGTCCGACGCCAGAGAGAAGTTCACTGCCTCCGCTCGATTGTGTCATTGAGGTTAGACGACGCGACGATGCGATTTCTTCGCGATTCGTGAGACGCGCGCGATTGTCTCGAAGAAGTCTCGACTGGGCAGCCGTCGTGCCGTCTCTATGGCTCTCTGTGTGCGTGGGATTTAAGAGTTCGCGTCAAAAACGATGCTTGTCAATTTTTTTCTGGCCCTTTGAGATTAAACTGATACTGACAGATACTTTTGTTCAGCGGATATTCAATTTTCTCCACTAACGAAGTATCGAATATATCGTGTAATCTTTGTCACTGTCATGGATGTTATTTATGATATCACAGATTTGATACTATAAAAATGGAAACCTGATAGAAAAACGCTTGATTGGAAAGTAAGGTTATGAATAGATACTATTCGTAGCCACCGTATGTATGTATATGCAACGAAATATGAAATTGTCGACTATCGTAACTACCGTTTTTTACGCAAAATATTTCTAAATTTTACCGATTTGAGGCGAATATTCTTTATGGAAGAGTGATTAAAAGTTTCGGTAATAAAAGGAATCGAATGAAAAAGACACCTTTTCGCGCGGAGTTATTAAAGCCTCCATTAAAAGGGGTAAACTTTCGACAAATTTTCGAAAGTTTAATGGAAACTCACTGGGAACATGGTAGTCGTTTGTGAAGAAGTTGAATGGAGTGTTATGTGAATAGACCATCTGGTCGGAGGAAAACGTGCGGGTTTCGTATATCCGACGCGGAGACAGCATTTTGAAAGCCATATTAATTTCTTGTCCGGACACCATTCTTTTTTCGCAACCTATTCGCTATTCCTCCATTGTATCCAAATCGAAATCGCTCAAAAATTTTATAACCATTTGTTAGTCGATACGGTACGACGACGGGAAGTGTAATGAAAAAAACATGAGAATATATATTCTTTCAGGAACACCTACCCGTATACAATGGTTGAAATCACATGAGAAAACACTCGAGTACTTGTATTACAATCACATAAGCGTTATAAAGAAAGTATGAAAATAATTAAAAGGCCGATAACATAACGAGAACTTGTCATCTTTCTTTTGTTATGTATTCTTTTAATAACAATTTATTTTTTAAATTATCACACGTTTTAATAACAAGAAACTAGAATTCAATATGGTGGAATCGATATTGTTGACGACTAACCTTAATTTCTTTTGCGAATACATGCCGTGGAAAGTCGTAGAAAGTTCGCACTTCCATTTACGATGAAAACAATCTGCGTTGATTTCTTTGAAGCAACGATAACAGTGAATTCGGAGAAGACGTTACGATATTGTTTACGCGAATTACTTGGTTGATAATAGTTTGAGAAAGAAACGGTTGAAAGTCGCCACTTAGAAAGAGTCGCCGGCCGCCGGTCGTTGGCGTCTTTTGCACATATAATCGATCTCTCGTTTCGTGCAACCATTCGATTCGACGCGACGTTCAATCGTAGTTTGAATTTATCGTCAAGTAATTAGCCGTTAGCCGTAGAACCGGATACGTTTCCCGTTTTAATTCGATTCGCTGTCCTTATCTTAAGCGCTCGAATTACGTTATATTTGTTACAAGTACATAAATAAGTACACGCGTCTGAAGTAGTGTATATCGACGATCGGAAACCGTTGACCTTAACGGCGATTAAACGCGATCGGAACGTAAAGCATTTTAATTAACATTTTCTTCCGTGAACGACCGATCCTTTCGCAATGGGATGCTTTTACGGGTGTGTTTCATTCGAACAAAAGGATTTACGAAGTGGTCTTCGCTATATTGGTTCGTACATAACCTTATTTTATATGATGTATCGTGACTAACGGTAGTTTATAAAACTTGCAATATTTTACAACGTTGTAATTTTATCTGGCTGCGTTTTATGTACGTTTAACACTTTAATGCTCGAATTATTAACAAAAGATTATATAGTCGTATAATATAATAATAATAGTGAATCATACACTGACTCATTTGAACACATACTATAGAAACACTTTTGCGTATATGCACATATATTGTATGTGTTACATAAAATATTTTGAAATTTCATTAATATTGTAATGAAACACGATTGTCATGATTAAATTGATAACATTTGGAACCAATGAACAATATTATTTGAATATGATATAATAAACATGGATCGATTAAGATATTCATGATTACAAATCTCCTTCAAAATGGATACATTTAGTATGTAACATATGTACATATCGTACGAAGCATTAAGAGGTTAAGTCTGTCATAAACGTTCGGAACAGATAATTACTTCTATATAATTACTAACAAATTGCATCTAGAATTATCGTCTATCGACTATCGATACCGACGAAAATCGATATGTCGTGTAAGCGTAGGTTACAGGAACGTTTTACGTAATCTAATCTGTAATACTCTGTTTAAAGAAAGGAATATTTAAATATTATTTCTATTACGTATACCGTCGTATAACCTTAGATATTTTTTATTCGTCTTGTTCGTTTGACACTAACCTACGTTACGCTTCTTTTCCCATTAAATTAAATCAACCTGTGAGTCAACGTCGTGACATCATCTTGCGTAACGTATTCTTCATCGACATGCGCTTAAATTTAAATGACAGATCGATTGCGTCGTTCATTATCCAAGAACAGTTACATGGAATAGTGGAACGAATTAAAACGAATCAAGCTATATAAAAGGAAAATTGCAGTTCCCCATTTACTAACTTAACGTTAACGTTGAAAATGAACCATTTGAAGGCGTGCTACAATGGTGTACATTAAGATTGCCCGTATACTAACGTTGTTAATTAGTCGTTAACCACAATCATTCCGCTAATTATTCTCATACAAATACTAGATAATGGCGGGGTATAATAATATATACAGAGTGCTGCGCAATTACAGCTACTAACTTTAATTAGCTGGCAGAATGTGCTTACTCGATTATAACTGAAATCGTTTTTTCACACGACTTTTCCTCTTCGATTGTTCTACGTCTATATAGAAAGTACAAATAATGGCAAATAAAAAAAAAAAAAGGAAAATGTACGGGGTGTTCGCTTTATCGTTGCGCACAATTTTTCAGACGTTTACCAATGCCATACGAACAATTATTAATCAATATTTATCTCCGTTGAATGGATAACGAATGATACACGTTACTAAAATATTCCGTACGAATATTGTGCATAGCTCTATACTTGAAAATATTTTAAATTCAATTTAGAGAATTTTTTAAATGCTTTCCTCATCGATACGGATGACATTTTTTTACCGCATCGTTGCGAATAATCGAAGAATGATATTCGTGGCATAATTAAATATCGACGGCTTCGATCCTTCTCCAAACGTTAATTTCATAAAAATAATCAATTCTCGAATGTATAAAAATTCGACGCTCGAACGTTCACATTTCCGAACGATTAATTTCCCCACTGTTCACCGTTCTCCCTCGAACTCTGCAATTGCCGCTTGTTCAATTAAATCTCCGATACCACAATTATCGGCTCGTTGGCCGCTTTCAGTAGCAAAACAGCAGGAAAATGCCCTCGTCCTTAATGGCATATCGTTAAATTTTCCTACAAAATTTGCAAGTGGAATATCTTCTCGCCTTCGTGTATTATACCCGCATAGAGACAGGGCACGTCGAGACGTTATGTAACCTTCTGTGGAAATACTTGAGGAAACTTAGCAGTCACCGCGTATAGCGTTTCCGGAAAATGTGGTCCGGTCGCAAATGAAGTTGCGCCACTTGGAATAGTTGGACAAAACTCTCGGGTGTGTACCAGGATTGACCCATACCCCAAGGGGTGTTGGCAGAGCCTGTAAGACAGGTAGTGACGTCATCCAGCCAGCTGCTTCTCGCTTTTCTCTTTTACCTTGAAGCTTCTTTCCGTGTGTGTTTTTTCTAGTCGTTCTGAATCGGTTAAATGGTCCCAGAAATCTTCCACTCTGTTATTTTTACGAATGCCAGAAGGACTGCCGAAGGATAAAGGTAAAGTCTGTGAAACGCTATTTTGTTTGGTTTTAAGGGTAGAATGTAAGGGGAGAATTTAATATTTAGACTTATTAGAGAAGGATAAGTCAAATAGGATAAGTTGGTTCGAATACATTTTCTTGAAACCATATGTTCCTTTTCGTAGTACGTGGTACGTCTATTACATCGATATCGTACGTCACAACGTTATAACGTAATTTAACGTTGTTTCGAATTTACTATAATCGATGGAGGAAGATCGTGAATTCGTATCTTCGATTATTTTCCCTTACTCACTTTTATTTACACAAGTAGATTTTTTAATTTTCTTTCAAAACTACGTAAAATACTAGCCGGTAAAATACTCGTTTAAGGACAGGATACGAATATTAAATAAGAGAGAACCGGTGTATATTTCTGGTATTAAAATGAACGACAGGAATTTAAACGCGTGCATACACGGAGCGAGAATATAACTAAAAAAGTGATTTGAAGAAGATGGAGCTGGTGGAAGTCATCGGAGAAAATCGCAGCGCAGATTAGCCGGACACTTTCCTCGAATTAACCAGCCCTCGGTTTCGCTTGGAACGAGCAAGGACGTTCCGTGCAATTTCTCTCGGCGGACATACACGCGCATCCAGGTGTTCCAATTCGCCCATGCAAATATATTCCCCTGTCCCCCGGGCCTCCCCCTCTATTTATCTCGTTTACCCGGCCGCTTCTCTCCCGACGGTGTCCCGAACTCGTCGTGACACGGTGTAAATGGAAGGATCGCGTTGTCGTTTCCGGGGAACGTGGCCGTCTCCTCCTGGAATTCCCTCGAAGGGAACCCTTGTAACCTCTGCAACAGATCCTATACTCGTTCCGCGGAGATTCGAGGCAACGTGCAAGACGTTTCGGCCTCGTTCAGCCGTTTGCTTTTTTTCTCGAACAGCTTTTTCCTATAAATATGGATCGTAGTAACGCGGATGAGCGTACGTAGTTTGTTTTAGGATTAAGAAGATTATTTTCCTTGTCGTTCGTAACCCTGCTGCGTTCTTTACGTCGTTTTTTACTTAATCGTGCTTTCCAGCGCTGAGAAATTTCTTGGGTTTAAGAAAAACACGAGTCGTCGTTGTCATGGATAGGGCGTTTCGTTGCAAATTTCGTGGCCAAGTCTTTCTTTTCCTTGGAACGAGAGTAAAATTGGCCTAGAAACTTGTAGCAGATCCAAGGATATCGACGATCTTGTCGAGATAGAGGTAAATTAACGCGATCTTTTAATCTTGGCGAGTCTTTCGCGACGAAACAAGACGAATAAACCAGTCGGAAGAATCTAGCGAAAATACGACTATTTTTCTTGTTGTCAAAATTTCTTGCTTTCGTGTTCATGACATCGTGCGTAACAGAACACGTATTACATCTTCCGCCTTTTCTGTTCGATCAATTTTCACTCTTTCACGTTTCATTCTCAATATCAATTCGATATTCGACTCTTAAATTATCGTTTGCTTGCCAACCGTGATAAGTTTCGTTCGTATTAGCTTCTCCTCTCTTTCAAATCCAGTTCTGTCCCCCACTTAGGGAGCGAAACGTGTACAGGGTATCTCGTAGCAGGTGATGATTCCTCGTTGAAAAATGAGGAAATGTAGGGTTGAGTGGATGTGGTAAGGATCGAGGAAGGAATCGTGGAATGATAACCTTCGAGGATAGGATGCTCGAGCGGTGACGTGGCTGCTTTGACCCGTAGAAAAGGAATTTTCTGCCGCGGTTGCGTTTATTTTTTCCTCGGTATATCCTGAAGCATTAAACTGACGTTTATAACGCTAATAATTACTTCTTCCTATCTCTCTCTCTCTCTCTTTCCTTATTCCTCTGGCATAAAAAAGACTTGTCACATTTACAAATTTATCTCGTACGATTCGCCGATCGATCATTGTAAATCCATCAAAATGACTGGCTTGCGGTCATTATAAATATACCAGCTCCTCTGACAAATTACTGTAATTTTGAGTTTTATCGAAATAGGGATATAATTATATTAATCGGTTTGCTAGAAGAAGCGATAGAATAAAGAAAATCGCATCTTTCAAGGATAAATGGATAATAGTTTGGAATAGAAAGTCCAAAGTTATCGATTATTCATTCAATAGCAAACACATTTTGCCTTTTACAATTCACTGCTTGTTACGTCGCGCGAGATGGTCCGTGCCGCCCAGGCCTACACATCGTTACACAAACCCGCAATAAAACCAAGGAATCGCCATAAACCGAATCTTTTTAGCTTAATCTCTATTCATATAAGTATTTTCGGTTTATGGATGGCCATTAAAACAGTCCATAGGTTTATTGTCTTACTAATTACGGAAAAAAGCGGATATTTTCCTAGCGAAATAGTAGATATTTCCCATGAGCAAGGACACCTATGAGTCACATCTGCAGGAGACCTCCTCACATTTTATTTATTAACATTGGCTATAACCAATGGGCATCGCGGATCGTTACCCTCACTTTTCTACCGAAAAGTGTGAACAACGAATTCGCGTTCTTAATTCACAAAGACACACACACACCGAGTTTTCCTCCTTAATAGTTCGAGACGGGTCTATTACTGTTCTACAAATCTTCGGGCAGTCAAGTCAACTACTGTTCTTCTAAACTTGGAGTAGTCAAATACTGTTCTTTCAATCTTTGTGTCGTCAAGTCTTAACCATGTAACAGTCGTCTACTCTTCTTCTAAACTTCGAGTAGTCAAATATTGCTCTTTAAATCTTCGTGAAGTCAGTCAACTCCTGATCCAATAACAGGATATCGCCATCACTGCAATCTACGCGACATCGAGTGAATATTATATACTTAAACGAGATACCACATCAAGCGTTGCAAGTTATTGCAAATATATATATTATAGAACTGTAGACTACAGTTTTATTACACCACAAACAGCCCTATTATCCCACAAGAAATAACGAGATCGACCTGTTCGTGGTGTCGATTGTTATAATCGTAACGGGAATTTACGACTCCCGTTGACGCGGTTCAACGCGATCGTGTCTCCCCGAGACTGGACGAAAATACATTGCTTTTTAACGTGGTGCTGATAGTTTTTGGATTTTTAGGTTCTCCGATCAGATATTGCTCGTATGCATTGATTATCGTTTAAAAGGGATTGAAACAAGCGCCTACTTTAAATCGCGACATTTTCGCAAAATAGCGTAATTTTATCGAACAATTAGGATACTGCCACCAAGTTAATCTGTCGATCATTAAAAGAAATTATCGTTTGATAATTGCCAAATTTGATATAACGTCAAATTATCGTTTAACAATTACCGAATTTGATAATTGTCAGGTGATGATCTCTTTTAGCAAGTTAGGGTATTCGTTTATCGGAACGAGCCTATAGAAAATCGTGGTAAATTGTAAAATTACTTGAGAAGGCGCCGCCATGGCGGAAAATTTACGAGCGAACGGAAAAAAGGCCCGGAATATATAACGATACCGATAACTCTATTTCACGAATTTCAGCTGCAGCACTGTAAAAATGAAAAACTGATACACAGTGCTACATTTCATTGGCGGACAGTTTCTCGTTAATTGCATTAACTTAATCTTTACGCGAGTTCAGTAAATATGAGTTACCGTTTCCATTGGAAATTTTCACGTTTCCAATATTTTTGATAAATGCGACAGCTACTCTATCTCTGGATAAAATTCAAGCGTTAAACGTGTTTGCTAGATCGAGGCAGGGTGATTTATAAAAGTTGCCCACACATGACACTGAATTACAGAAACATTCGCGAATTTAAACGATTAATAAATTCTTTGACGATACGAACCTTCCAACGTTTATATTTAATAGTAATATACGATGTAACAATGATGTTTTCGATTGATGTACCGCTTAATGAACAACAATACATCGTTCATCGAAAAATAATAATTTTACGTAATACGAAAGTAAAAGTATAAATCGAAGTCTTAGCGAAATATCGTTTATTAAGGAATAATAATTCAACAGAATACACGCGTGAAAATTGAAACAAATTCTCCATATTTACACGTTATCAACTCGATCGATTTCAACCCAAAATTACTATACTAAAATAAAGTATAATAATGTTATTTACTGTTACTTAATTAATTGTATAATTATTTTTTAATACGATTATTATTTTTCTGTTTCATCTTTTTCTTACAATTCACGCGCGTACGACCGTAAAAAATTGCAATGTGCATTTACTACGTGTAAAGAAATTCGGTTGGAAAAGCTGCGATCGAGTGCACGTGTACTCGATTATGGAACACGAAGCTCGGGTCATCGATTTGCCTCATATTTTTTGCGTGTGCGATATTGTGCTGAACACGAATTTCGTGAGAAGATCGTATTCGAAGTTTTGTATTTCCCACATACTGCACACGAGCAATTTACTCCATTCGTTGATTCGGGACATTATTGTACATAGGTCGGAACGGGCGAACAAAATTTTAGATCGATGGAAACCACTCTTTCAGCTGCTCCATTGTTGATTTTATACTGCAGATTGATTTTACAATTTTTCGCTTCAATGTGCTGCGCTTCCTTTCCTTTCTAAATATATTTCTATCGTACAGTCGAGCGATTATATTTCCTTTATCGTAGTTGCTTATAAATACGTTCTTTTGAAACATTTAATCGAATGTCAGATAAAACTCGTCGATTTTATCATCGCACGTCAGATAAAATCGATGAATTTTATCTGTAGTTTAATTGCGAAATTTGAAAAAAAAGAACCTGTGAAAACGTTGGAGGAATTTCCATAAAAAATTTTAATGGAAATTATTCTCTTGGAATATGAAATCGCACGCCGTATACACCAATCTTCATCTACATCTTTTCTCGTTAAATTCATTACTAGTCCCATCCCAATTTAATCTCTTTCGACTGCGTTTGAAGAACACGGGTGAAAAACTCGAATGGAAATCGTCCTCTCCAGTTTTTACTCAAACATAAAATTACATGGCGCGAGAGTAATTTTCACTGTAAATCCAAATTCTTTCGAAAACACTGATCGTTACATCGTGAATATTTATACAAATTCATATTTTTGAAAGACAAATACAAACTGTTGTTTGTTTCACTCACTATAATACACCGTAACAGATGCTACATTCTCTATATTTTATATACTTTCGTACATTATTCGCAATATTTGCGTGAATCTTTGCGCTTTGAAATTTTTTCTACTCTCGTTCCACTCCAAATCCACATTCTTGCAACTAAAGATAAGAAAGGATCAGCCTGAAGGACCATTCACCAATAAATCGAATCCGTGCAAAATAAAACTCGTCCTTCCAAGAACCAAGAACCATTTTCGAAAGGGGCGAAAGCTTTATTCTCTGGTTGGGGACGAGGCCAGACGTCGTATTGTGTCCCTCGTTGATCCGACTCGCTTCGGCCAAGAAACTCAGCTTCCTCCGAAAGGTTGCAAGCCGAAAGAACGAGCGTAACGTTCGACGTTACCGGACCATCGAACACGGCGGACGATCTTCGCCGCGTTGCCAACGAGCTCCAGCAAAGTTTCGTCCCTAGGAAACTGTCTCGTCTCTGCGGCGACGATCGGCGTTTCGCGTCGTTGACCCGAAGCCGGTCGAATCTGGCCTGGCGAGGCCAGCTATACCTAACTATACCGCACGATATGCAAACAACTGCTCGCTAACATGAAGTTATTACTCGTGTACGGAGATTGCAGATGGCTGCCGCCGATTCCTCGACCACTTTCCCTCCTTCGTTCGTCGTTGTCGTACACGTTTCTGTACGATCGAGAAATGCTTCCTCCTGGCTGCTTCGAGAAGCCGCTCGTGGCTCTTGCACGATCGACGGACGGTTTCTCTCGTCCTCGTGATTTATTGCGTTGGCAACTAAGCGATTGCGGATTTTGTCAATATCACCTAATGAGAAAATCCGCGATCACTTAGTTGCCAAGCCAATAGCAGAGTCGAAGGGTTCACGAGGATGAAAGGGGATTTTAACGAATTTTTCGGTTTAATATTCTCTCGTATGGATCCGTGCGCGTGCACTTCGTCGGCGGCTGGGTCGTATCGATTCGCATTTAACATTTTCTGAGTCGTACGGTAGTTGGAAGAAGTCGAGGCGCGCAACGTGTTTTTTTATTTTTCGCTGTTCAACGCGTTATGTAGCAGGTATATTAAAGATTGGAAGCAAAGGTTGAAAACGACGCAGAGTAAAACGGAGAATAGAGTGGCGTTTTATTTTGATACGAGAAGAGCTATACGAGAAAAAGCGGAGTTGCGTTCGTCGTATCAATTAGAGTCGTTGAATCGACTAGATCACGTTAGGCTGCGATAAACACGTAAACGTGGGACGCGAATTAGGCGTGATGGAACGATCACGATTCTTCTTTCTTCGTGATTTGATACGCTTATCGCTGTATGTGGTGAAATTTTGTTGTTTAATTTTAGAGAGAATTCTTTGGAGAACGCTTCCCATCCATTTTCCAGTAAATCATTTCACGATCGAATCGCCTAAATTGCGCTATAAAATTCCATAAATTCTGTAAATTTACAAAATTTCTATGAAAAATTCCATTCCGCTGCACCTCTGATATCCATCAAATTTTTAATTCTTTGGAACAATCACGCACGCGGAAACGACTTTGTAGAAAGAAACGCTTGAATTCCATCGAATAATACTCGATGTTAATGAATAAACAGGAGGAACGACGACGACGAAGTCGCGAAAAACGAGCGGATGGAACGAAACGCGGATCCGATAGGAATCGATGGAAGAGTTCGACGGCGTAAATCGAAAACCGTGAGAGAGGCAACGATCCCTCTCTGGCAGAAGCCAAGCAGGAATGTTTTCTCTCGCATTCCACGAGTTTCGTGGATCGTCCGAACCGACGAATTTAATATTGGCACGCGCGAATATGCCAGACCCGCCGCGAAGAATATTCCTGGCCATGGGATGCTTTTTTCCGCATGAAATCGCAACCAAGGAAACCTTCTCCATTTTATCCTCGTTCGCTTGTTCCTTCCTCTATTTATTATCCTTAAACGTGTATGGTTTTTTATCTTTTATTTTCCTACGGTTTCTTTTCTTTTCTCTCTCTCTCTCTCTCTTTCTTTCTTTATCGATAGAGTTTGCATTTTCTTTCATCGTACTGTTTGAACCGCGCGTTGAATCTGCTTTCTTTAGGCGTTTCATTTCGCGTCATCCACTTACCTTCTTCCGCTTCTCTGCTCTTTTCATTACGCTTCATCGTCTCTTACAGTTCTCCTATATTTCTCTACTTTTCGTTTTACACCTCTTTACACTCTGCCTCTGTTCTTCTCTCTACAGTTTACGAACGTTTCGATCGTCGCTCCGTCTCTTGTTTTCTAATTTCCACTTGCCTTAAATACTGCACACCAGTTCAATTCAGCGAAATAAATATCGCGCGATTAACCTTGCACATTGCACACTCGCTGTCCTTCGTGCGATCTTCGTAATTCCCACGCGTGTGTACGACACAGTTTGGAGAATGTTTGGTAGCGAACGCTTGACGAATTCTCTCGATCTGTTTTCGCGAACCGAGGCGGACCGGAATTTCAACGATTCTCTGTCATGCCAGTTTTATATACTTTTTTTTCTTTTTCCGTTTACCGGCTGGTGAACCGATGGGAATTGCGCGAAGAGAACATCGTCGTGAAAATTTCATCGCAACGAATACCATTTGTTCTTGCACGCAATAAAGAGAGCTCGTGCAAATTTCACGTGTAACGTACGAACGTTCTTTGTTTCCTGTCTTCATGCTACGAGAAAAAAATCGTCTCGAAAGTATCGAATATGCTGGATCGATGGCCGAGGAATTGGGAAATTTACGCCATTTCCTAAGAATATTTTATCCAAGTAGCGAATGTTTTACCGAGCGATAGTCGAAGATTAATCTCGATCGACGATGGAAAGATATCGGAAATTTGTTACGAAAGGAATATTTCTTTGGCATATTTTATTTGGATATCGTATATCCAACGTATTTCCATTTATACGACAAAATATTTCCCGCATACATATTTTATTTCCGAGCGTAGTAGCATCTATCGAAGGAATATAGATTTTCACGCGTTTCACTTTGACGATCCTCCCGGTCTTTCATCATTTTCTCCGTATTTTCTACTGGAAATAAAGAACGATATTAAATTTCACAGCGCGAAATGTACTAAAACCGAAGTTCCTTCGACCGTTAGTCCCTCGAACACGACATTTCGCGTTTCTTAAAGCTCCAAACGAGGACAAGGAGACGGAAACGAGACCTGCAAGATCTTTTAGGCTTTTGCAGTCTGGTTCTCTCGGTTGGAGTATGTTCTTTTTTTTCTTTTTAGACAAGTGTCTCGACGTTTCGCCATTACAACGGACTTTAACAAAGCCTTGGAGAAACACTGACAGTGACGCTAATCCGCGCTTTACAATAGCCGTCCATTTAAGAATATTTACTTTCGTATTCGAAAATTCTCGTCGTCGATCACGGATAGACGCGGGGTTGGAATATTTTACGAGCATAGAAGGTTGAAAAATTGCTTTCCTTAACAAATTTCCCTGTCCCGTCCAATTGATTTTTACTCTTGCCTGCGAGCTCGCTTTGTGCGTCTGTCATCGACGTTTCGCGGTTGACGAACGTCAGGAGCACTTCCGGCTACGATCGAGAGATCCGACGAGATATTTGTCGGGCGATTGACCTCGCAAATAGGAAAATCCATCATCCCTCTGTTCCATTCGTTCTTTCTATGAACGTAGGAGAAGCTTGGACAAGGGAAAATCTGCGGCGCTTTTGTTCCAACGGAGAACACAAGATTCGTTCGATCGTTGCTAGGGAATTTTGCGTGGCTTATGGAAGGATAATTGGTTTGCTTTAATTCCCCGGAGATTGGATTTTTCTCTTAACAACGACGCGATAAACACAGGTACGAGCTGTTATTAGGTTGTCCGAAAAGTTTCTTTCGTTTCATAAAGTGATAATAGATGAACAAGAATTTCTGTTTTATATTATTTTATTGAATTACGATCGTACGATCCATTTCGTTCTATTATTACGTTCGTGTATAATTCGATAAACTAATATAAAACAAAAAACATTGTGCGTCTATTATTTCCTTATAAAACGAAAGAAACATTTCGGACAACCTAATGCAACGATACGCGAACTTTGTTTTTGACTATTTCAAGGGACAAGGTAGCGAAAGAGCAGCTTGATAAATAAATTTGGAAGTTTCTATATTCGGAAACTTTGCGTACATTTCGACTAAATCAGTTAGCGACGTTATCAAGTAGGCGACGACGGATATACTCGTCGAACGCGTAGTGGCTGTGTAACATAGAATTAATTTGTAACGAAATGAACGTTTCACTTTTTAATTTTATCAGCGACAGGACTCGTCGTAACGCAAAATATTGCCATTAGTTCGATTATACTCGCGAAAATCAGCATTGAATATCCGCAGTGGTTTTCTGATATCTTCGTTGGAAACTCGTCGGACGAAGCGCAAGAACCGTATTACGCAAGACGATATTCAGAGTGAAGGATCGATGGATGGAATTAAACGAAAGCGAATAACCTCTGCTGTTAAGCCGTTAAATCAAATACCTGTTGCCTGATAAACGACCTAAAACTTGCACTTGTATCGAAATTTCCTCTCGTCCATATCCTATGCTATTGTACATGTATAATCACCGATCCAGCGGAAAATTCGTTATCGATCACGCTATGGAGCAGTGATTTGCCTAGGCAGAATCGAATGCCTATGATCGAAGAATCGATGATCGGCCGTCGCTATATGACATCGTCAGCGCGGCTCGATACGTCCGTCATCGAGGCGACCATCGCAGGTTATTGACATTGAAGGAAGCGAATCGATAGCCGGAGAGCGCCTCGATGTCTAGTCACGGAAGTAGAATACTGATTGCTAGCATAAAGCCTATTGTGCCGGTGGTGCGCGGCCCGTTTAAATATAGAGTGGCAGTACTCCAAGCGGAAGAAAGACAGAGAAAGAGAGAGAGAGAGAGAGAGAGAGAGAGAGAGAGGAGGAGGAGGACCCAGAGTTAGTCTTCCTTTCGTTCCTGAGGAGCGAGGCGAGCAGCGACGCAGTCAAAGGTGCCTCGAGCGACGAAACCTTTTGAGAGAGACAGCGAACTATGGAGACGCGATTCCCTAGTTACCGATGACGGTCGTCTGTCCTCTCTCTCCCTCGCTCTCTTCGGTTTCTATAGCCAGAGGATCGAGAACACGATCCTGCGATTGCCTCTTCAACCGAATTTCCCTAGCTTCGCTCTCGTAACAGCAGTCGACGAGGTGACACAGCGGTCGATGATGACGTCCGGAGCAAAGTTCTGGCAGGATGACTGATATGATCGAGTGGAGCGAACGCGATCGTATTCGAATTTGGTAGTCTGGATGGGAAATCGGATTTAATTATCTGGATTCGAGGGCTCCAGCTCTACAGTCGTCGATGATGTTGCGTTTGGTTTTCGATCGAGGGCGGAGTTACACGACGTAAGAGGCTGCTGCAGAACCAGGATCAATGGGTGCTGGTAGGTTAGCCGCTGCTACGTTTCCTGGTGAATCGCAATGTTTGAATGGGAATACGCGTTTAATTACCTGCATTTAAGTATTTGATTTGTACGAGCAATGATACGACAGAAGGGAGGAAATGCGATTGCGTATGGTTTCCGATCGAGGGCACAGCCGAACGATGTAAAAAGCCGCAGAAAGTAGAGAAACTGGTGTTAGATTGACGCGCCGACTTTCCATGTGTATTGGAACGTTCGAATTGGAATCGCGATTTAATTATCTCGATCTAATTTGAGCTTATTCGATAGGATCCAGTGGAGGAACGCGATTGTGTTTGGTTTTTTAACGAGGACAGAATTAGGCGACGTAGATGTTGATCAACTGTCGACGAATGGGTTGGTGGCACGTTTCAATTTCAATTTGAACGTCTGAATTGGCAATTGGTTCCGATGGCTTCGATCGAAGCACCGCGAGCTTCGATATTTCCATTGGAATTCAATTGTTCGAATTTGAACGCGAATTTGAAAATTTCAGTGGAATTTTTCTAAAGTATCTAACAATGCAAATGTTGTTTCAAGCTTGAACCTTTAGATTTCGGCGTTTAATCGGCATGTTCGAGTTGGATTATCGAGAGGCAAGCTGCTTGGGCTTCTAAATTGCAACTCCAAACTCTACGTATATCTGAATTTGAATATTTCAATTCGAATCTGCAATAGCACGCTGTTAGAGTTATCTTTGAATTTGTAATCGTATGTTTACACTTTAACTCGAACATTTGAAACTATTTCGTCGATCAAATATTGATGTTAAAAGAAAAAAAAAAAAAAAAAAGAAAGCTGTCCTATCTCACTTTGAAAGAAATTTAGAAACGACTAAAATAACCAGTCGCTTTTTCTTCGTGGTTCGACTCATCGTAGAAAGTAAAAGAGATCGTTGTACAAAGAGCAACGGCTCGAATAAACGCTAACACGTAAGTGGCAAGTTTTTTCTTCCAGAGAAAAAGTCTTAGACGACCAAAGAATATACTGTTATTATAAAACGATTACTTGGATTAATTTACGACAGAAGGAGCGACGTTTGACGGCTGAACAGGGGGGAAAAAGATTAGGGTGCAGCAGGTATTCTAAAAATCGACAGTCATTATTGGAAGCACGATGAGCCATGTTGACGCAAGTACCGTTATGGTAACCGGTGCCACGCAGAAATCGACCTGGGTGCATCCTACACGCCTCTGTGTACAATTTACACACGTATATGTACCTAGACACACAGGGTATACATGGCCCGAAGTTTACCTTTATTATCGAATCAACGTATTCGTCACGATCGCCAACTATCGCTCTGGATCCCGATCGTCTTTCTATCGATCTATAGATCGATCGACCACCGAGTTGTTCGAGATGACTCCAATGTTCCTTCGTCCATTCTTTTTCTAGTTACTTCTCGTCGTTACAGATGGTCGAGTCTTTTCAATTTTCGACTCTTCTTGCACGAAGAAATTCGAAGATCCAAGTATTACAGATTGGAGTAATTAACCTAATCTACGGCTGAGTCGATAAACTCGATTTTAAACGTTCAAATACGAAAAGATTCAAAGCATACTTGTTCCAACAGCTACATTCAAATACAAATTTATTGGCATTAACTTCGATAAGTTATACGATAAGCAGAACGCGTGTAAGTATTTTCTCATTGTACGATATTACTATACTGTTGGAAAATTTCGCGAAATTCTTTCGATCCGCGTAATCTTGGCATCTGCGGCAATCGAATAAAAGGAATCGTTTGGAAAAAGAAAAAATAGAACTCACGATCAAGCGTTATAGCTTATCGACTATCTTATCGATAGATTGCAGACGTTTACGAATTTATGAAGAATATATAGATAAAAATGCAGAAAAGTACATGTACGTGTAAACATAAAACATAAAACTGCGTTAAGTCGTTAGTTGTTGACCTAGCGATAAGTGTTTGCCGCTGGTGAAAATCCTCTCGAATTACGATGCGTATTGTGTCTTCGTAAGTGCGCGTTAGTTCGTCGCTGTTATTAATAATCGATCGAGTGAAATTTTCCCTACAATCTGCGAGAAAGTTGGGCTCAATTTCGCCAATTTAAAAATCATTTCCATTCAGATTCGCTATTATTCTTTTGATACGGCGGTATAATTACTCGTTCGAAAGCAGTTTCCCATTATTTCCAACAATCTCGGTATAATCATAGTGCGAGTTAATTTCGATCGAGTAAAAGTCAGCTTGTGTTACTTAAACTTTTCCTTCCCTTGAATCCGAAGTAAATTAAACTTGTTAGCGGCCTTTGTTCGATCAACTTGCTCGAAACAGGCGAGTTCGGCCACCGTCTCGTCGCCGGTAGCACGAGCTTTCCTCGATTCGATGTTCGAGAATCGAGCTCGGCCGAGCAAAGATGCATCCGCGGTATAGTCTGTGGCACTATGCCAGTTTATTATTGATTCTCTCTTCTTCGTTCCAGCGTCTCTGTACTATGCTATACACTTGCTAGTTCTCCTACCGAAGAACGACCGCTCTTTCTCTTCGTCGTACACAATTTCTTAAACGTTCCTTCCATTTTCTCTCTTGGCTCTTCCTTCTCCCTTCGAGAAATTCTCTTCCCAACAAGATAAAATACAAATTCCATGGTTCGATCGTATTGCTTTGTCGCTGGATTTTGTATTTTATATTTTGCTCTATTAATATTTGTATTTTATATTTCTTAGCGTAGTTTCTCGCAATTAGCATTTTTTCTTATGGTAGAATTTTTCCTGGGATTTTCTTCCTTTAGAATCTTGCTCTTTGGTTCTACGACTGATTTCGAGCGCTCGTCTCGCAACTTATTTGAAAGCAAACACGTCTGTTTACTTTGCGTACGAGGGCCGTACGAAACAGAACACAGGGATAGATAAATCATGTTTCCTATTTTCCAAGGAAACAATTTTTTAAATCCATCACGCTGTCGGTCAACGTCACATCGCTGAAATCACGATGATCGTATCTCGTTACGATCGCTAATGAAATTTCCAGATGCTTTTTCCCCACGATACAGCGGTAAAAAGTTTTTCCATACGAGAAAGCTTCCCGTTCGAATAGTTTCGCGAGCCACTGCAGATGTTTGAACAACGCGAATTTGAAAGTTGCATCGATTTTACGATTATCGTTCGTGTACGCAGAGGCAACCAGAAGGAAAAAGTCGATCGCTAAGCCACTAGATAGAAATACCATGCTCGATGTTAATGCAGCGTTCGAGTCTATCGAACGAGAGCCACTTACAATTTCTACGAGCAACGAAACAAGCTCCCTTTCACGGTCGGCCACGTTAATTGAAAACAAGCATCGCAGAAGCCTTTACTCGCTACGATAGATCGTCAGAACGTAAACGTTGGATTGATTAAATACAAGCCACTCCTCCTCGTTCACCGATCAATGCCATTCAAACGATAAAATTCGCCCGATAAAACGCCGCCGCCGCAATAACCGCGAAGGAATACGTAAACAGAGGATACGAGGAACGAGACAAACGCGCTACTTGGACTAACCGCTGAACGTATTACGTCTAAGACAACTACCTTTCAGATACGAAATTTGCAAGATTCGCAGCAAAGTGCAAGGCGTTTTATCAAAAAAACACGATCGAAACACGAAAAATCGTAATAGAAAATCCGAGGTGGAAGCTGTGGTCGAGACGAAGTTTCGTTACTCGATAAACTCTTCTTTCGTCGAATTAAATATATTAATAGAACGTGTTATACGTGGAAGAGTTAATATTCACGAAAATGATGTTTTTTCCTCTCGAAGGCTGTATGTGGTTCACGAAGGTATTAGGTTGTCCGGAAAGTTTCTTTCGTTTCGTAAGGTAATAATAGATGAACAACTGTTTTATATTATTTTATTTAGATATGATATTAGAATTAGATATGATCCATTTCGTTATACTTTTATTATTACGTCCGTGCATAATTCGATAAACTAATACAAAACAAAAAACATCGTGCGTCTATTATTTCCTTATAAAACGAAAGAAACATTTCGGACAACCTAATACGTACGCGGTACACTGCAAGCTTCTTTTCCACAAATCTGCTCTATTAAACGTGTACGAAGCGAAAACTCTGTTAGCGATACATAGCACGCATCCGTAAATTTCCCGCAGCATTCTGCGAATCGTTTCTGCTTCGGCTGTTATCGATATTCTAACGCAAATATTCGCTTGATGCTCCATCGTATAATGTTCGTAATGCTATCGGTCGGATCACTTATCCTAATAGATGCGCACACGTGTACATTCGCACAGACATTCTACGCTTTTATCGTAGAACCTGGTGGAAGCGTTGTTGGTTCACTGGCACATTTTCGCAGGAACTTCAAACAGCGAGCTGTTAATTCGCGAAACGATTAATTTTAAAGTTAAATTATCATTCGCTTATTTCTGTTTTATCGTTAACTACGGCGTTACGCAACCGTCTTGTTTTCTTCTACGTTTAGTCGATGGAAACCTGCCTGACATTTACAACATTCCCATAACACATACGCACGAATCGCGTGGTATACAAAGCGTAGCTTATTCCGATCGCTCTGTCCGTTTCGACTCGTCGCATGACGTCATTCTAATTACCGAAGTTACGATCGGCTCGCGAGAAATTTCAGTCGAGGCGTTCGTGGTGGTCGCCTGTTTGGCTTACGAGCCGCGTCTTCGAATTTCCCTTGAATTTTTCAAGAGAAGGAACGTGGCCTCCAGGGTTGCTTTAAACGGACGAAGGCTGCTTTAAGCCTCTTTACACGTTGGCAAGGTAGAGTTTCAACGCGGTGTCTTGGCGAATGTTCGCGAACTCGGGATGAAGCCATTTAAATTTGGTAAACGGACGAGCAACGGAAGAAGCTGGGATGGGACACGAAGAAGACACGAAGGTTGTCCGAAATTCGTATCGTAGATTTTTCCATCGAATCGAATTAAACTTCGATTAAATACTGACTGTGAATAGTCAACTCTGAGTAGAGTTAGGAAATTTCATTTGAAATTATACGTACGCTGTTATTCCGTTTGTTCGTCCAACTTTATGTAAATTCTTGTAGCAACGAGAACTGCTAATGGAAGAATTTACGTAAAGTTAGACAACTTTCGATAAAATTTCGGAACCGGTCATTTGACCGGGCCTGGCACGGTTAGCGTTAAATTACGTTAAAAATTCCAAGATCGGACAATCGAGACTCGGGTTGCTACGATTTGCATCGGCCCAACGATACCGATGAACAGTCGAAATCCGCAACTCTCGACACCGCTGTTGAAAAATCGTGAAAATCACCGCGAAATCGACCCTTGGGAATACTTCGCAGCCGGAAACCTGCAATCCTCCATCCATCCGTTTCGAACAGAATTCAGCTAAATGGAATCGAATCGGTCGATAGATTTTACAATATCCCAAACCACGTGGCACTTTATCACGGGCAGCGGCGAGAGATATATCGGCGATCAGGACGACAGGATTGGCGGATAGGCATCGAGAGCCGTTTCCCTGAAATTTAAACGCGTCCCCGTGAAAATTCAACGAGATATCGGGCATACGTTGCGTGTACGACTCGTGACCAAGTTCTAGCTGCCAAATATGGGGGCAATTTGCGCGTGGAAATTCGTTGGAACGGTTGAATATCGTTCGCTCGTCTGGTCGCGTGTTGACTAGTGAAAGAGCAGGAGGGGAAGAGTAGAAATGAAAAAATAGAAACGCGAGGGAAAGAGGGGAAGGCAAACGATGGTGCAAATAATGTCGCGCGAACGGCTGTCGAAATCGCTTCGACGTGGAATTTTTTTCGTCCTTGCTACCCCTCCTCTCTCTCTTTTTACGATGTTTTCTATTTTTTGTAATCTTTCTTTGCCTTTTTTTCTCGCTGGCGCGTATTGTTTGTTAGGAATTGTACTCGATGGTTGGTCGCGAAATTCGCCGATAGAATTGAAAATTTTATACGAGCCGCGCGACGCGCCGTTTCATTGTCGGCGTATCATCGGTTTCAGCGGAATTCGCCGTGAATTCGAAACGAATTCAGACGTAAACGACCGATGTAAATTATCATCGAACTCGTCGGACGGCCCGGCTCTTTTTTCTCCGCGATATCAATAGCTGAATTTTTCGAATTCTGTTTTTTTTTCCTTTTTTTTTTCCGTTTACGTTCTTTATGTCGCGGCCGTTTGCGGGAAATTTTCAAGTATCGTAAATCGTTTTAGAACTCTACGCGATGCGCGTTTTTACGAATATTTGTAGACAACGTTTCTGGCGTTGTAGAAATATTCGCAGATACAATGAAACATTTTCCGTATCGATGTAGGTAAAGTAATGAAAATTATTATAATAGTGTTATTAATTCCCCCGCCGTATTTGTTACGCGCTGTTTAAATGGAAATAATCGCAACGACTTGTCGAATAAAGGAAAATTAACAACGCGATGATTACAAATCTAGTTAAATATTTGGCAGCGAGTACGTAATTTTCTGATTATTTAAACGAAGCGGATTAGTCCTACCCGATGTGAATAATAATAAAATCAAACGAATAATAATAAGTTGTTACGACAAGAGAGATACGAACGTATCAACCAATTATTATCTTCATTTCTGTTAATATAAGAATTTACATAAAGTTGGACGAACGAAAGAAACTACAATGAATTTTAAACTAATAATCTAATTTTGAAACCGGTGTAAATTTTGAAAGCGGTGTTAAATTCCATATACGATATATAAAATTTCAAAATCTAGTAAACTTATACCCGCTATTTATTCTCGAAACAGGATACGGACACGCAGAAAATGCTTTTGTAATCGGTGAGTTTTATTGTCGTAGTGAAATGCTAATTGGCGGGAACGTTAGCAAGGGCGATCGAATCTCGCGTATCAGGCGAATATTTCGTAAAGCGACGCGAATCGGTAGCTAATAAATCGTTAGCGTGTCGTTTTGTACGTTGGTTACGCGATTGCGTTACGCAGTCCAACGTTCAATCCCGAACGCGCGTCGAACGATTTTTGAAGCTTTGGAGTTGCAGCGCGGTGCGCTCCATCGTCAGAGAATTTCGTCGCCAATTGGAAATCTGCGCAGTGGCCTTTGAAATATTTCCACGGATTATTCTTGGCAAAGAGATTTTCATTCGGAAGTGGCAGAGCGAACAAAATTTGACGCGGAGATACCGAAGTGGGAACGTTTCGAATTTCGGTAAATCATCGAACCAGATCGCTCGGTAAGTGGAAATTTGAAAATTTAGCCAACTCGGAACATCCGCGCTGACCTTCGAGGATATTCGATCGAAATTAAAAATGCGGGATTACGAGGTAGAGAAATAGAAACTGGCTCCGCGCGTGGAGTCAGAAGATTTGGAAAACTGTGGATTAAACGTTCAGGGTATTTGTAATTGAGAATTTTGAAAATTCTAAAATTCAAATAGGTCGAGAAACGTGGAACGAGAATAGCAAAATGATCAAAATATTGCATAGTAGATGTATTAGGAAGCTGGAATATCGGATTTGGAATAGAAGTGAGAATTTTTGAATATTTGAAATTAGAAGAGAACGAAAGAATTTCGAGAATAATTCTCTTCGTTTATTCCTTCGTAAATAATGATTATCGATGTTCAACTCTTTATAACGTTTTAGTTTTCTGCTCGATAATGTGTCTCGTTTCGCCAAGATTCCCCGGAGAAGGTTAAATTACGGGAATTAATTAACGAGGAGTATTTCTCTCTGGAGATTGTAGCGGTGCTTGGTACAGATAACAAGGCGATACAAATTGTTATAAAAATTCATTAACGAGGCACGTTTCTCACGACGAGGAGTACGCGGCTAGAAAATGTAGAGTATCTCGGATTTTCCTTCTCGCTTTGAGACTCTTTAGAAGACTCGATCTTCTCCTTAATACGATTTTTTTCTATTATCGCATCGTTGTTTTATCACTTTTTATCGCAATTAATCGTGTAGATTTTTTCTTTTTTTATCGTCGAGGTTATTAGATGTATGAACAGAGGAACGCGCGGATAAATTGTAAAGTAGAAGATATGTTTTAATACAGAAGTGTTAGTGCAAGTAGGAATATAATTTGAGCTGGTCCCGATCCGCACGCTAGCAGTGTTACACTATGACTGGAAGCCCCGAAGCCATCGTCGCCCGTCTACTGTCTATGGTTTGCCAGTCTATTGTCTATACGCTGTCGATGGCTTCGGTGCTTGAGAAAACTAAAAAAAACCAGATGTAGAGTTTACTTAGAAGTGGTGATCGCTTCAAAATTTATTATCAACGTATACCTGCTTCGACGATTAAAAACGAACGAGAGGAAAAATAAGATTTATATCGTACTCTTTTATTCATCCGTATCGTGCTAAAATTGTAAATAATGTAAATAATTGTAAATAATGCAGACTCGTAGATGCCAAATTTCAATTCAATTATTTAAATCCGGATTAAAGTTAAAACCTACAAATTCAATTATTCAAAGGTACAAAGTCAAACATTGAAATTCGCACATTCGCACGTACGCTCAACTACGATCTAATATGTTTGCAACTACCTGCATGACTCCATGATTACCCAAAAACCACGTTATGCTCTTCGCAACGTTCCCTCGCGTATTATCAACCAGCTACTTTATTCCTCCAAAACTTTGAAAATTCGACGTTCGCTCACAAGATGGTCGTTCGAAGGAATAAAAATACCACGCTTCTGCGATAAACGCTTTTACGCCCAATTCCAAGGCCACCAGAGCTCAACCCAACAAACCCTGTAGCGCATCGCCTGTGTAGAAACGAGCGTGACGCGATTTTCACCTCGCCATTTCAGCTCGTCGAGAGCAGGCAACGCTTCTCCTGGCTTGCTCGGAAATTCGCTGGCCGAAATTAAAAGGCAAGTTCCGGTCACGACTTCCGCCAGCCAACCGCCCTTTTCTCTCACCGATTCCGCGCCAGTTCCGATCTTGGATTTCGATTCCCTCGTATCCCCGGGTAACTCGATTACCTCGGCTCGTAGGGGTCGCTGGAAACGATTTTGCAGAACGGTACGTCTCGCGCGCTCCGCAAATATTTGGATCCGGAGGACCGGTTAGTTCGTTAATTCGCACTCCGGGGAACGAAGGATAATTGAATCGTTCCAGTTACCAGAAATATCCTCGCCCCCTCGTCCTTCGTTACTCCCCGTTGACGCGTCGATGAATTCGAAAACGAGAGGACGCGCGGAACGTATATTCCGGTCGGGTTGGAGTCGCGGACGATGCGTACGAGCTTCAGGCGGCTCGTGCGAGTTTGATTACGCGGCAAATATATTAGCTTGTCCGGAAAGTGTCTTTCTTTCGCAAACGTGTTTTTTTACAATGCAGCTTCGCACAAACGTGGAAGCAAGTCTGTGAAATTTCAGGGTGTTTATTCAGGGTGTAGATTCGACAAAATAAAATGAAACAAAAAAAAGGTTGTGCGTCTATTATTTCCTCATAAAACGAAGGAAACTTTTCGGACAACCTAATGGAATAACGAATAAAATGTTTCTTCATCGTTACCTCGTGACAAATACACGAAGGCCATTGTTCCTGACGGAAGAAACTCTGGTCGACTCCGTTCGTCAAGATCGTAGGCGATAAGTGCGGTTAAACGAGGAACTGGAAAGATAATTTGACACGAAACGCTCTGTTTCGTCAGGCAGGTACATGGTCGAACGTAGTTGAGGTGCGTAGCAAATTGACCGACACACGTTGGTAGTCAACTCCAAGAACAAAACTGCGAATGATAAAACGCGGGCAATTGGAGGAGTAGAGGAAGCTTTGAAATGTCTGGGCGCTTACTGGAGCTTGCCTTGGAAGAACAAATGACAAAAATTGATTAATATTGTTTAGAATTGTGGATCTTAATTGCCGAAATAAAAGTAAAGGAACGCCAAGGTTACTCTTAGAATTCGTATTAAAATAGTTTTAGATTTGTTTAATAAACGATTTCCAGGATCTTCGGCGCTCTCTTTGTCTCACCTTCTTCCATACCACACTGCCAACGGAACAATTACATTCGTCTGTTTTTCGAGACACAGCGCACACACGTACTTCCACACACTCGTATTCACATACGTGTGTCACTACTACGCGGCCGATCTAGTCTAACATACAAAATTATACATATCTCAATAACTATAGACGTTTTAAGAAACAGAGGATTTATTTTCGTGAATTGTTAATTTCAAGGCTTTTAAGGCACAACGTTGCTGCTGTTATTTCTGTATTTAAAAGTAGGATCACGATAGCTGATTATTTTATTCTTTGGATAAATCTATCATAACGTTCTGAGCCGAAAAAACTTTATTCAACTTTCTTACATGGACTAGGGATAAAAAACAAAAGAACATCTTAAACCTATCGATTATATCTAGAACTATCTTCTAGTTACTATTTATTTTAATTAGCGCATCTGCGTATGGATGGCGAGCGCGAACTCATGAGCGTTGTCATTTTCTATATTTGTCTATTTCCGGAGTCGAACCTTATGGACTTGTAGAGGTGAAATATACGCAGTATTTTATATTTTATGCTTAGTATATTTGATATTTCGACATATTGGCAATACGAAGATCTCCGTTTCGAAAATTGGATACCATTGCGATTCCATTCTTGTCCTGAATCTACGTAATACCCATTCTTTCTTGTCCGTGGAACATATCTTTCAATTTTCTTCTTGCCCGCTTTTCATCTCCTTTTTCTTATTTCTTGATAAATTGGCTGTTGCTCTGTCCGAGTTTCTTATTCAAACATGAATTCTCGTCGAAACAAATTACCACTGTTTCACGAAGTTTCTCCGTAACATCGAACTTTCTTATCCGTTTTCAACTATTTTCTTCCGAATCGAAATATTTCATCGCGATTTCCGGCGTCGAACATATCGACCGAGAAAATTTCAAAAATCACATCTACATCGGTAGAATGAAATTTATTATTCACCGCGTTCTTTCCAGAATTTTGTATACGTCACCGTGACGCCTTTCTTCCTCCAAACATTTTCTTCTACGAAACTGCGCGATGACTTTATTTCATGTTAATGACGTAGCCTATCGGAGAAAAAAATTAATTAAAACCTGTCTGCCTTTTTCTACCAAAAAGCGCAGTTTAATGATACGTGAGTTACTAACCTCGTAACTTCCTTGTAAAAACGGGGAGATATTATTCTCATAAAAATGGATTTTTATTATTTCGACCTTGTCTCTTTTTTCATTTATATCGAAAATAATTCGCAAAATATATTGCAAAATATTTGGAGGCAAAAAGCTTAGAAACAGCTGTATCGCTTGGGGAGGGGGACATCGAAAAATTTCTGTTCTGCGTGTTTCATGGTACCGTTGATTCAGTCGCGATTTTAATTGCAAACTTTATTACGCCGACGGAAAAAAGAAAAAAAAAAAAAGAACGTACTTCCTCGAGTAACCGATGATATCACGCGGAAGAGGTAGATTCGACGAGAAGAGGTCGAACTACGTCACTCCAAGCGAATCCTAAAATACACCGAGAGGAAAAGAGTGGCAGAAAGAGAAGGGAAATTGGAGCGGAAAGCAGGCGGAACAAGCAAAATTCCAGAGAAGACGAAAGAAGGAAGTTACGTTACGCGGAAAGAGAGTAAAAGCGGAAAGGAAAAGAAACAGCGACATTACGAGGCAAAAGCGAAAAAAAAAAGAAGCAGCGCTGCGGACAAAAATACAAAATGTAGTGAGCGTTGCGTGGTGTTTTCGCGCGCGAATAAAAGGAAGAAAATTCCAAGAAAAAGGGCTATGGTGCCGAGGAAAATTTAAGACGACGCATAATAGAAAGAGAGGAGAAAATAACGAGGAATTTTGAAAAGTACAAACGAGAGAGAAAATGCGAATTGATAAAATTACCCCGAGAAAAAGTATCTTATATGAATTTTATAAAAACGTACATTCTACGCGAAATAGAAGACGAACAAGGAAAGTAAATTGCGAAACGGTCGAAGAGATTGACAATTGTTATTTGGCTTTCAGCGATAAAGGATGGAAAAATATTATCAGAAACCACGTGGGACCTATTTCCAGAAAATTGATCGTACACCTGACAACGATTGAAAAAGCTGATACAAATGTTGTTCACCTGGCTTCCTTGCTGCAGATGTAACGAAATAATTAATTGCTGAGAATTGTGGATCTTAACACTTTGACTGCCACGCCGAAATCACGTGTTTCGCTCAGGACGACACGGGAGTATTTTTATTATTCAAAGCATATAATGACAAAACCTGAAGCTTGATGATCATTTTTTCAAGATCGAAGAACACAGTTGCCAACAACAACTCGCCTGTCGATATTTTATTTTACGTTGGTTTTATGAGACGATTGATCACGCGTCGTGCATCGATCGCTCGGTCGCGATACATCGGCTATCGGCCAAAGAGAAACCGATCGACGGGAAAAGCCTTAATTAGCATGGAATCAATTAGCGACGATTAGCATTCTCTCGAATTAATTAGCACTAATTAACACCTCCACGGTCCACGAATGCCGTGCAAGGAAATCGCATCTGGTATCGCCTTTGTCACCGTGCCACCGCTTTATTATCATCGGCCTGGCTTTCAACCAGAATCATAATCGTGACAAACGAGCGTATATTCTCTTTCTACTCTTGTCTCACAGCGTTGCCGCACATCGCTGTTACCGAGCAACAGTGAAATAGTCCTTGCAGTCGAAATAAAAGTCTTAAAAGGAGGAACAAATTAATGTCGTTCGTCTCGTCGAGCGAAGACACGCGAGCTTCATCCAACGAACAACTTCCACGTCGAATTGTCAATCTTAAAGTTTATTCAGGTATTACAAAATCCACGATCGTCTGGAATATCTTAATCGTAATCATTCTAAACGTCTAGAAACGTCGATCAAAAACGATTATCAAAAAACATCTACCTGTTTTTTTCACGAGACGTTCTTACTCCGCGTGTCAAAATAAAACTCTTAGGAGAAACGATAGATTTCTGAAGCCAAACTGTTCAGCTCCTCCAACGTAGACACCCTTCGTCCAACGAAAGAATGTCCACGACAGATCGTCGACCACAGTTTCCTAAACATCTATAGACTTTCACCAAAAATGTTGCCAAAGTTCTAAGACCTAACTATATTTTTCACTGCTTTGACGCTGTTTTTCCTCCTCACCTTGAAACAAAAAAGAAAGAAAAAGGGGGGAAAAAGGAGAGGAGAAGAAAAAATGAAGAAAGAAAGATTTTTTGAAAAGCGACTATTCATCTCACGGAATGACGACAGCCAAACAACGGCCACCAAGTGTCATCCAATGAAGCGTGCGAGCTAGCGAAAAATTGGCGCGTCAAACGGCGCAAATAGAGAAGCTCGCGGAAAATTAGGAGATGGGATGGCGCGAAAGAACGATATTTTACGATGGAACCAGGGCAACGTTAATCATCCTGATCTGTCGTGGAATTAATACGTGCTCCGACTAGCGGAATAAGAGAGAAAAAGCGAAAAAGAGAGAGAAGGAGAGGGTGTAGCAGTCGCTCTTATCAGCCCGGAAGCTATTAACCTGGTAAAACTTACTTTTCCTAAAACTGGGTTAATCATCTGTTCCGCGAGCCCAGCTGGATTATCCGATCTTGCCGTCCTAAATTCGAAATTCCGGCGTGCAACGAGCGACTCCGCTCGCCTGCTCGCTCCGCGCCTGTAATTTGACGTTAATTGGCTGACCGAATGGATTTTCCGATTCTATCGATCGTTCAAACTGTTTCCAGCATGCTTTCGCCAAATAGAACTAGAACTATCTATCAACTGCACGTGACGCTCGACGAATTTCGAATTCCTGATAATTGATAGAACGCCAGCCAATAAACAGGCAGCTTTATTTTCTATTAATACGTATTGTTACGTCTATTTGATGCGCGCAGCGTGAAATGTTAATCGGAGGGTTGAATATCGGGTAGAAGTTAAACAAATTACTTTGTCTTTCCATTATTCCTATTTCCTATTTTTTCTTTTTTTTTTTTTAAATATCAATGGATGATGATTTGAAGCATAAGAAGCAAACGCTTCTTGAATCGTGGCAGTGTCCGCTTAAATTTCAAGTCTAACATTTTTTCGCGAATTTATTAAACGATTAAAGATAGTCGACAAAATAACGCAACGGCTCACCTTGCGATTTGTAATGAGAGAAAAATGATTCACGATTCGCCATTTACCACTCGAGGATTAAATTTCGAGCAAATTTGGTAAGTTGCTTCGAACGCGATGAAAAATTGTTTTGACCAAAAAGTAGTTTAAATGTTTGCTATATTCGAAGGCTTGGATCGGCGGTTAAAAAACTTGGAATTTTTCCAAATCCTAGCGGAAACCGAGAACACATGCGAATGTGTTCGACTCGATTACCACTTCGTGGGATATTCTGCTCGATTATTTATTCGAGGCATATGCGATATAAAGTTAGATTCTCAAGGATCCGTGTGCTTGTTTTTTTTTGTAATGCGCCACGATAATCGGTGATGTTAAACCGTGTTGAACGTGGTTGCCTCCTAAATGGATCTACCATTTAATGGACCATGGAGGAACTTTGCTCGCTATTCACGTCGTTGGTAGTTCCATCGAAAGCTGTAAATTCCTGACTAGTGATCGATAATCCTTAGCGTTCACTGTCATAAGTCACAACATAAGATAGACGTAGAAAAGTAGAATCGTTTTTTTACTAAAATGTCTCGGTACCCTCGAGAGAATACTCTGATGTATATTTGCAGCTGTTCGAGTGGGAAATGAAATTTAGATATATCACGATAGATAGCTTCAACGGCTACAGTCCAACGGAAGTTTATCGTGCATCTTGAAACTGCGAGATGGAAAATGGAATAAAATTTATACAGTACATATCGTGTCAGAATCGATCGTCCAAATTTGTCGCGCGTCTCATACAGATTATGATAAATTGTTCGACTAGGTCGAAGGTAGAAATACGCGTTGGGTACATTGAAGACAGCTTCAGCGGCTATAGTCCAATATTTATCGCGTATGTTGAAACTGGAAGACGGAAGATGAAGCGAAATTTATATAGTACGTATTTTGTCAAAATCGATCGTCCAAACTTGTCGCGTGATATAGATTATGATAAATTCTTCGACTCGAAGGTAGAAATACGCGTTGGGTACGTTTAAAACAGCTGCTACGGCTACGGTTCGATGGAAATTTATTTTATATCCGGAAATTGGAAAGTTCAATTGCAGAAGTTTTAAGCTACGATACTCGGAGTTAAAAGTCTTGAAAACCGAGATTTAAACGTTAACGTCACGAGTTTCAAGTTTTTAAAATATATTCAACAGACGCGTGTTCCGGCGATCGTTGTAATTCTTCGACGATTTTGCGTAATCAGCAGATACGATTGTCGAAAAGCGTCGAAATTCGCGAAACCCTGGACCCAGCGGGAAAGTGGCAGAATTTTCGTGCAACTGCACAACGATACTAATCGATACTTGGCCGGTATTTCGTTGAAAAGGGATACCTTTGATCGCTGATTTCGACTGAATCGCCGGGATATCGGATTATCCGGAGGACGTTGGATGAAGCTGTTAAAATACTTGGCCGTCACGTTCCAGCGGCATCGACGGCTTATGAGCGAACGCGCGCGAATAGAAAGGCCGCGCGTGATATAATTTCGCGATCGTACCGCCAATTTGCTCAATGCTAACCGCGTAATTTTAACGTCCTTGTTAAACTACACCACCGCAGGCCTTTTTGTGCCACCGACCATCGTTTACGACCGACGGATCATTTATTTTCGATATGAAATCAATTCGATGCGTGCTGGTCTTGTTGCTTGTCGCTAGTTTCACAGAGTGAAAAGTGGATTGAAAAGTGAACAGTCACGATACGAGCGATTGTGATTTTGATGTTGCGCGGTGGTAATATTGACGTATTCGGGAAATTGTCGACATTGATGGGTAATTAATTTTTGTCGAGAGCTCTTAAGAGGCGATTCAATTTTGGAAAATCGAGACGAAATGCAACTCTACCGTATAAACGTTCAGCCATGGATTTATACATTCGTAATATGTTTCTTGCGATTGTTTTATTTCTGATACTAAGTTAGCGAACCATTTACGATAACGAATTTCAGTGCATCAGTTGTTCGTTTTTATGATTTACAGCGAGTACCCTGGTAGTGCACGGAGGAAACGCACCGTCTTGGATAGGCCACCGCATATCAGGGGAAGAGATTCTGCGCGAGTTTAAACGTGAGTTTACTCCAAAAATATCAAATTTTTTTCGTTTCATTGACGTTTGAACCTTTATTCATAAACACCTGTCGCTTCGTGAATTAACGTCAGACATATATAGACGTTTCTCGAACGAAGTTTTAATCAATTGCCAAGTCAAACGTGAAAAACTGCGAAATTTCTTTGTCCTCGGTTTCTGTGTACGAAAAAGCCAGGTTAGATGTTGAGATAAATCTCAGGTTGGTATGATCGCTAGTTCCTACACGCAGAGTTGGTACGACTACTTGCGATTCTCTTCTGTTTTCGCCACATTTTTTTTTTTTTTTGTCTGAGTATCCGGTGTGTGAAATGGCTGTACAAGGTGGTGAAATACAGAGCATACAAAACTAATCTGTGTGAATCAATTAAATATCAAACCTATTTAATAACATTGGATACGAATGTAGCAGTCGGTCGCGATAATTCTCCGCGAAATTCCATTAGAACCAAAGGTAGATCTCGCGCTCGCACCTGCTGTCCGTAGCGTAAACTATTCGTTGTAACCTCTGGCTTCCCTTGGACCGAGGAAAAAAGGGAAGGATGCACGGCTGGCTGGGAAGGAGGGCGAATCGTGGCCCTGGAGAAATGCGAGAGACAGCCGGCGTAAAGAAATAAGAGGAACGCCAAGACGAACGAGCTCGAACGCGTCGCGAACAGATGTTAACGATAAGATTTATGAATTTTTCAAGTTTGCGCTCGGCCTCATCTCGTCCGTTAGACGTTGGACGGTGAACGTCGGACCGCGTTCCGTTTGCCACGCAACCGTTTCGTTTCGTGCCACTTCGTATGGTTCGTTAACAGGCCATGGCCCAATTATACGCGTGCATACGTGACAATCAAACGAACGTAATTCGAAAGATACAAAGGCGATGTCAAACCGCCGTCTACGTCACAAGGCTGCGCGAGGTACGTTTCAACGAGGTGGTATTTGCAAGCAAAAAGTCGAGGCGGTCAGCGTAGCGATTGGCATAATTAAGGATACGAAACAACAGGTCCAAACAGCCTTGAACGTAATATCGTTGTCACAAAAGATATTATTTCGCCTCGAGTTCTTAGGTGATTCGTGGAAATTGTTCATGCTCGAGGACGATCGCTATCACCGCTCAAGATTTTTTTCAGAAAAAAGACAACTAGCTCGTTGGCTCAATTCCTGAACCGATCGTTTTCGATTTAATCGGTCAAAAGCGGAAATCTTCTTTCGGCGGATCGTTCGACCCATTGAAAATTCATTAGTGGATTTGAGACGTTATACCCGTGTTGTACAGGGATTTATGGTTTTATTATTTTCGCTTTGGAAGATTTCCAATTCTTTCATGATCGTGTTTCCGTCTAGTATTTAGCTTAATCAGCTAACTGGCTTCGACTCGCCGACACATTATCAATAAAGGCAGAATATCGAACAATTGCAAGATCATCTAAATCAGTCGGTTTTGTTCCAGTTATTTTTTAGTTTCCAAACCTGGCGAATCTTATCGTTTTATTTGAAATTTAAAAAGATGGAGTAAATTTATCCAGACTTTTCATTTCAAATAGGAAGATAGACCATGGCAAGATCGATTTATAGAATACATACTACTTGATTTCACCACTTATTACAAGTGGAAAATTCTAAAAATTTGAGTTTTTCGGCTAGCCATACCAACTTTTGTGCCAAAGTATAAGTCCCTTTATTTCTACCAATACTCGTCATTTTAAATTTTAATCGCGCATCCCGCAAGGGATTCTTGAAACTCAATTCCGCGGTTAACCGGCTAATTTCCAAATCCACTTTTGGATTTTGGCGGAAGCAAATTTGACCAATTAGCGTTTCAGTTCTGTAGAAGTTGTGCGCGAAACTAAATCGTACGTATAATAATCGTAACGCGTGTATAACTTTAGGAAAAAATGAAAGTTCGAAAAGTGGAACGTGTAGGCGTCGCGTTCGAGGTACGAGCATGGAATATTGGGAAAAGTAGCGCGTTTCAGATGTACAAGAATGGCAAAGATAGCTGCGATAATACGCCCGAAGGTATAGATAGTTTTAGAAACTGAAACACGTAGTTGGAAGCGTTGCATTCGGGCGGATAGAGTACAAGTTTGGCAAACGTGTAGCGATATGCTCAAAGATGTACAGTTTCGGAAATTGAAACACGCGGTACGTTGGAAACGTTTGGCTATACAGAACACGGGGCGAGAAAATATATTCGAAGTAAATTCGATAAACGAAGCAACGATCCGCGCAATTGACAATTTCGTTGATTCGTGAAATTTACCTTATTTTAACCATTTTGAAAAATCCAGTAAAGAACGTGGATCGCGTCGATTGTCCGCAACGTAGCTTTGATTATTCTCGGCTCGATGGTGTTTTATCTGACGCTAAGAGATATCTTTAATTCGGACAAAGTAGACAAAAGCTCCGCACAATTTCTCGTTTCCATCTGGCGTTTAACATCCTTTCGAAACGTTCCAACCTGTTTTCGTTGATCGTTAAAACGACAGCAAGATCGAGATATAGAAATTTCTATTTATGTTTGAACCTTTCGATTCTGTGGAACAGAAAGAACGCGATGCTGGAAGAATATGCGTTTAACGTAACGTTGAAACGACAAACCGAAGATATTTTTCTAAAATATGATCTGGTGGAAGATAACCGGGGAAAAACGTAGCAGGATTAAATTGTAGCGGCACCCGAGCCATAGGACGAGGTGAATCGAGAATGTTGTTGTTTTGCCTCGATTATTGACACCACCTTGATACACGAAACGTAACGACGAATAAACTCCGGGAAAAACAATGTCGCCGCTACGTGCAATCGTCGATCAAAGACAAATTCGAATTTTCCGACTCTCCCCCGACCAGTATAAATAAACGGAAGCGATCGCGAGCGAGTCAGTTATTGTTCGAGTTATTGTTGGAGTCATTATACGAATTAGTATCTGCGAGTTTCTACCGAGTTATCGAGCGAGCGTTTTATCAAGTATCCATTGGAAATTCGACTTTGCGATTTTTAATCTGTACGAGTCGGCGAATATAGTCTGTATATTAATTTATTATTTTAAATATATTCGACGGTTTCGATGACGAGCAATCTCGTCTATTAAACTTCACGATCAAACCTCCTATATACCAGTTCCCCACAAAATAAAATAAAATGCTATTTGCATAGGAAAAAGGAAAAGAAATGGGAAGAGAATGAGAGGATTAAGAAGATTAAGTAAGAGCGATTTGTTTTTGCGATTAGTTTATCACACCGTGAAGGATCGCGGGCTGTTTCGCCGATTAGCATGATCGTAGGCTATCCGTGACTCGTTTTATTAAGGTCGAAGGAGAGTCGGCTGCCACTGAAGCTTGATTTACACCGGCGCGCCGGTAACGGTACGGTCATGGTACGTTGTTCGTCGACTCGTGCTTCTGTCACAGTCACCGGTGTACTCGCGATACACCGCCACTCGACAACACCGGCCATTTCTCTCGCCACTCTAATTTCCCTAAGCGTATTCATGCCTCTAGACTCGATGCACACCGGCCATCGTATCTCTCGTTAAATATTATTCATCGCGCCTCGCGCCGCTAGCGAGCTGCTACACGCGTTGCTCCGTGCGCTTTTATCTGCCAAATGTGCATGTGCGTTGATTTTTAACCGACGAACGACCTTTAACGGGCATGCGAAAAAGTATTGGCGCGCGCAGTTGAGGAAGTGTACAGGTTGAACGATTGCGGTGTTCATTCTTGAAGCTTGTATTATTTTCTTCGATATTTAGCTCATCGTTACTGTCGCTATCACTAGAAATATCGAAACGTCTGAACAGTGTCCTTGTCGAATGGAGTTCGTTTCCACCGTCTGAAGCACTTTTACCTTGTCCGGAAAGTGTCTTTCTTTCGCAAACGTGTTTTGTACAACAGTGCACGTTCGTACAAACGTGAAACCAAGTCTGTGAAATGTCGCGGTGTTTATCTCGACAGAACAAAGTGGATCGTACGAAATTCGACAAAATAATATAAAACAAAAGAACGTGCGTCTGTTATTTCTTCATAAAACGAAAGAAACTTTTCGGACAATCTAATAATATTCGCCACTGCTATCACTATGAAACATGTCTTTTCCGAATCTTTTAAGCATCGTGAATAAGGTATTATAAAAAATATATAAAAAGCTTGCTGATTCGTCTGGTAATGCCATTGAAAGATTGAAATTCGTTCTGACTCGATCATCATCCTGCATCGCGAGTTTACGTTAAACGGAAGATAAGATTTCTGAAGATCTATAATTTTCTTTCATTAAAAAACATATTACTGTTTAGTTTACTATACACGTAAGATTATCGTTTAGAAAAATAGACGTGCGCCAGTCACTTCAAAATAACTGTCTGGAACTTTGAACAGATTGGGGCGATTATATGCCGACACGCGTCCGCAATGGGCCAATTTCCCATAAACGCGTAAACGAACGAAAGAAATTCCGATTGCCAGTCTGTTTCTTTGACCGTGTGCGAAAAGATGAAAATTTATACGACTCGCAGATCGAGAAGTAACTTTTACGACGGTCTGAATTTTTTAGATTTTCGCTTATAACGAACGATCCTTCTTCGAACGTGACCACCATAATAAATTTCGCTGATCCCGCTGCTCTCTAACGTTGGATACGTTTCAACCGACGACTACAACGATCCCGAAACAGCTTTGCTTTCGTACTATTTGCGAAGCGAATACAAATTTCGTAGTAATTCGATCTTGTTGAGGTTTTATATGTCGAGTTTTCATTGGGCTTGGGGACGTGTAACGTGTAATTCAAATCTTCGTTTGAATTTGCCATTGTCGTCATGCAATAGAGAAGATATTTACTAGTACAAATATGATTATTACAGAATTTGACAAGTAATGACCATTAGATACTCGAGATGCTAATGACAATGGTCTTAGGTTCAATAACGAATCCACGGTCGACGGGATAGCAAATGCGTTTTCTTCCAAAGTTCAAGTCGAACTGAACTTACTGGTCCACGATTCAAGCGTAACTCAACCTACTTGCCCACGGTACAAGTAGAACTCAACTAACTCTTTCGGTCCAAGTGGAACTGCGCTTATATACTCTTGTCCGTACCTCTGTACCCCTCGGATGAACTATATTTTTAAGGAGAGCTATACAATTACTCCATACCTCTGCTAAGTAAAAACGTCCATTCCGTGATCATGGCTACGTTTAGCGACCCGTTGTGTCACTTCGAGCTCAAGTCTACTGCCATAAATCTCGGGCAAACGTAATCGGATTAAATCATGAACAACTACTTCTAGGTTTTGTTATTTAGGTACAGCTATAATGAAAAGTGTAGGCTAAAGTATGGGGGATCTTTCCAAAAATTCCGAAAGAAAGGCCCCGATGTTCTTTCATCTCCGACATATATATTGGGTTGGCAGCTAAGTGATTGCGGATTCTGTCATTAGGTAGTATTGAAAAATCCGCAATCACTTAGCTGCCAATCCAATATCTCGCAATAGAGAGAGCAAACGCGTGAATGAAAGCATTATAGAAATTAGGATTTCCAGTGGTTTCTATCCTATGTGATAACGTATTGATAGATGGATTTATCGCAGTGAATTAAACTTGAACTTAATGCAGTAGCGCGATATAACGCTCTCGATTAAGGACTCTTGACTCTTCACTCTCCGGTGGCTAACCGACGATCAACGACTGCGGTTCCGAAATATATCGATGGTCGTTAGGCCTATTGAAATTTTCCGACCCTTTCGGCTTGTCGGCATTTGCGCTTTATGGTCGACATTGTCTGTATATGTCGGCGGTACTATAATAGAGAAGCCGCTGTAAAGAGGATCGTCGTGCCAAAAACTAAACACTAGAGAAGATGCAAAGTTTTCCTAGAAGCTTCAACAGATCTGTTTCGTTGGAAAGACGCTCGCGGTTATACTCGCAACGTTGTACGATTAGGTGCTATTGACAAAATCCGCGATCACTTAGTTGCCAACCCAATATTTTAAATTGCGCGAAAAAGCGAGTTGCACGCGAATCAAAAGAGCATAGAACTGTATTATCAATATCCAGCAATATCCATTGCGAAGTTTTATTTTCCTGAATACAATGCGACCGCTTATCTACGCGCATACGTTTAATCACAGAGGTGAATGATCATCGGCGCGCAGGGGTTGATAAGAAAAGATTTATTGTACATGTCCGCGCGAAGCGTCGTTGAAAAGTTCAAGTTCTCGTGAATCGAAGAATCTTCCAACCACGTTACCGATATCCGTTATAATTTTGTATTTTTCTAAATGCGATACGAACGCCGTTTACGTGTACGTTTAATCGTCAGATGGGTGAACGATCAGCCGATAAAGAAAAATACACGCGGATATTGCAGACGTTTGCTCGAGCTATCGTCGAGTTTGCACAAATTAAAAAATCTACCTGGAACCACGTTATCGATATCCACCGATGTGCATTATAACAAATTTCCATTCTTCCACAAACGCGATACGACCTGTATCCGTGTGCGTTTAACCGCAGGTTTGAACGATCATAGACGCGCGCCTGCTGATAAGAAAAGCATGGCAGACATTTGCGCGAGGTATGGCGGGAAATTTCAAGTTTCTACGAGATAAGAAAATCGTAGAAATTATATTATCGATATCCGCGATAAATTTTGATTTTTCTACGCGCCATACACGTGTCTGTGTACGTTTAACAGCAGGGTTGAACGATCGACGCGCGGCAGTCGATAAGAAAAGTAGACGATCGCGCGAAGTATCGGACAGCGCGTGGAGAAGAGACGCGTATTCGCACCCGGATAATAACGCGGCCCCGCCGTGCCTCTTAAACACTGTGCGCTAGATACCGGTGAAAGCATCACGAACCGCTCGCCGCTGGTCATAATATCGTCTTATTTATCGACGTATCTCGCTGCCGCGAGAGCAGAGGCGTGCAATCGTAGCGACTGCATCTAACGCGATCGTTTCGCCAGACAAGAAGCCTCCGATCGTGCTCGATCGACCGGATCTTTCCTTATACTTTTCTACTTTGTAACAGCTGCAAAAGGTTTAACGATCTTTCTTGCTGTAACGAGCCTCTTCATAGCGTAATTACTCTCCGTGAGCCACGACTCTTTACGACACCTTTACGGTCGATGCTTATTAGGATAACAAGCCGAGCGAATATCTCTCGGTTTTTGGCGAAAAGTATCTACGAAACTACCCGAGTTATCGAGTCATCTTCCTGCGAAATAGCCGCGCAACCGAAACGATCTTCCACGATTGCACAGTCGTACTTTGTTTGTGGTTTAGTCGAATTTCATCAAAGTCTGCCGTAAACCCTTGCTACAGTTTTCCGTACTAACATTTTGTGCGCGTTTAAAAGAGAAAAATCCGCGACCACGCGATTCTTTCTCGGAAACTCGCGTCTCGGCGAGAGCGCGAGAAGACTACGGGATGGCTAACAGAAATCTGGACGAATAGAATCTCAGCTCTTGAACGTTGGAAACGATACTTGGAAGTAAGAATCGTTCTCCCATTTCTCAAGCAAATTCAACGACCGTTCGTCGTATGGACCGCTGCGAAGAGACGCGGAAAGGAAAAACCGAGAGAGTGCAGAGATCGATTGGATTGGCATTGAAAAAAGAAGAGAGAAAATAGTTTGGTGGGTAGAGTTGGAGATAAAAATGGTCGTAACTCAAGCGCAGCCAGTATCTTCGAAAGGAAAATGGTCCCTATCGAACGGTTATTTCGTCTCTACGGGCTGTAATATGTAAAGAGATTCGACGAGTATCCGGCACGATTTCCTTCTAAAGTGCTGCGTCGATTTAGGAACCGCGAAAACTTGGTCCCGTCCCACACCCGAACAGCTCCCACCTATCGAAAACGAGTAAATTATGCACGAATTATACCCGTCTCGCTGACTTTATATACGAGCCGCACGTACGTTATTTATTGCCACTCTTATCCATAATTATGGCCGTGGGAGCGTGAGCGGGCCTGCAACTCGAGCACCAATGGATCCCGTGGAAAAATATCGTAACCCTTGTTCGATTTAAACCTTTCGTAGTAGAGGGGAGGAAAAAAGAAAGGAGGAAAGAGAATAGGAGAAACTCGATGTATATTAAATAATTACAAGGTGTGTTGTTATTCGCGCAAGTATATTCGAATAAATATTCTTCCATAGGCATTTTTCAACGTTGCTTAATAAGAATCTCGTTTATTTGTGGATGGAAAAAGAAAGTAAAAGAGGGGGAAATTTTGCTGTGGATAATTGAACGTATACGTAGAAACGTTAAGTAGGAGTATGACCTCGTCTAAATTGTTTAAAAATATCGCGAAGAAATTATGCAAGAAATTATCGAGATTCTGATTTTCGTTAATAATCTGTGATTAGAATCTCGGTTATTTACCGGAGGAAAAAAGAAAAGAAGAAAGAGAATAGGAGAAACTCGATGTATATTAAATAATTACAAGGTGTGTTGTTATTTGCGCAAGTATATTCGAATAAATATTCTTTCATAGGCATTTTTCAACGTTGCTTAATAAGAATCTCGTTTATTTGTGGATGGAAAAAGAAAGTAAAAGAGGGGGAAATTTTGCTGTGGATAATTGAACGTATACGTAAAAGCGTTAAATAGAAGTATGGTCGTTCGTAGAAAAAATAACTCGTAGCCTCGTCTAAATTGTTTAAAAATTTCGCGAAGAAATTATGCAAGAAATTATCGAGATTCTGATTTTCGTTAATAATCTGTGATTAGAATTTCGGTTATTTATCAGAAGAAAAAAGAAAGGAAGAGAATAAAAGAAACTCGATGTACATCGAATAATTGTAGGATGTGTTGAACACGGTTGTTCGTAGAATTAGTCGGATATTTGTTTCTTTGGATTCTTATCGATATTTTGTATAATCCAGAACTTTATCTATTCGCGGGAGGAATAGAAAGGAGCGAGGAGAATAGGAGAAATTTGATGTATCGTAGATAACGATAGGGTGTGTTGGACACGGTTGTTCGTAGAAGTATACTCGAATACTTGTATTAAAATTTTCTCGACATTCTGTAGTCAGAATTTTATCTATTGGTAAAAGAGAGAATGAAAGTAAAATAGAAGAAATCGAATGTAGACAATTACATACACACGCATATATAAACGCGTTAAATACGAGTACAGTTGTTAGAAATATTGGAATGCTCGTTTCCCTTGACCTTTGTTAACATGGCAGGGAAGGATGATAATTGAGCGTTAATCGACCGCTATAAATTACACGAGCATGGCAGAGAGCTTGGCTTGAGAGATAGTGGAAGAAGTTGTCACGAAGACAGTCGTTGCAGCAGAAACGTACAGACACGAGTAACATAATGTATAGCAATTAGTATGAAAATGAAAATGACACGAGAAACCATCCTCTGGTTACTTCTCGTGCCACGTTTCTAATCGATTTCCTGGAAAAACTCGCTTCTCTCGATCGCTAACCACGCGTCCGAGGATCGCAACTCTCGTCGTGTTGGAGAAATCAGAGTCACGACGACCGAACAGGCAAACGAAGGTAAAAAAGAAAAAATAAAGTAACGAGAGAGAAAAGACAGAGAAAAGGAAGAAGCTCGGTGAAAAGGCTAACGAACTAATTAAACTACTAGCCGGCCGTCGAGGGCTCAAGCCAGCTTCCGTTTGCTCGCCTTTTTCTTTCTCCTCGGCTCTGCCTTTTTTTCTTTCCTTTTTTTTTTTTTTTTTTTTCATCGAGATCCATCGTTGGACTATGTACACAAGGAATGCGACGGTTAAGGCGAACCGAGCGACGACAGAAGAGGCGGAGAAAACGCATCAGGGATTAACGAGCAGCACTCGGTATCCCTTCGTGTCGCGAACGAAGCCTCTTTTTCGAACGAGCCGTTCCTACGGGAATAGGACGAGGACGACGCGAATCTCCAACGCGACAATCGTCGTTCGTTTGTTCGGAGTTTCTTTGTCGGCTGAAATTTCGTGCGTTGAGACGCGTCTAGTTGGACGAACGAGATTCGCTTTTCTTTTTTTTTTTAACCCGTTAACACGTTCGTAGCTGGCGACGTACTTGTGTATTTCCATTTTTGAAATCTTTCGCTGAATAGCTGGTTGCACAAGGTCGTTGCACGAGCTCTACGATATCTTTTTCCCCATTCGTTCGTAGTTACGGTTATCACCGCGTCGTCCTCTCGTGCACTCGCATCTTCAGCCTCGACGTCCGCATCCCATCTATTCTATTCGTTTGCAATTTTTCACTGTACTTTCGAAAAACGACCTCGCTAGCAAAAATACGCGTTACGAGAATTCGCGTAAAATGGGAAAATACGCGATATGTGTAAACTACACGGTACGCGTTATTGTACGGACTACATTTAACAGATCTTTGCTTTGCTTCCGCTCTTTTATTTCCGCTTACACGACGAACACGAATTTCCATGAAAAAAAAAAATTCTTCCCAACGCGATAAACCATCGACCGATCCTGAACGCCGTATCAAAGTACCCGTTTTTCGCCATCGACTAACAGGCAAATCAAACGATCGAGCAACGTTCGACGTGTCATATTTCGGTTGTATGTTACGCGCGTTGTGTTTCGTTGCTATTGTACAACAACACCGTATCTCGCTTTAGCGTTCTCTCCGACGTAAAATAGAAAAACGATCATCGTTATCCGTGGAGGAGCAAGTGATTAGGCGAGTGGCAGATTCGAATCACTGTTCCGGCACCGACCATCGTCTTTATGCCGCTTTGTCTCGGTTTATCTCTGTCCGTTTCGCCGGAGGATTCTCTAAATGTTTCTAGGCCCTTTGCCAAAAATGTTTCCACCGCATGGAGAGAGCCGAGTATGTAAATGCAGCGACACGTGTGCAGGATGTTGATAAATATCGACGATGTTCCGCGATGATCGATTACGAACTGCTTTCAGAAGGATCCTCCCGAAAACGCTTTCTTAAGAAAAGATCTTTTTTCAACGACAACAAATAACATATTTCGTAAGATTCCGCTTGAAACGATTCGCCGAGCAAGAGGAACGTTTCTTCGGTAAAACGATCGCAGGATCGGTCTATAAACAATTTGAGAAATTTAGTACGAGGAGAAGATCGTGCCGGTTGTTCAATTTTAATTCCGCGAAATAAACGCTGAATTTCGCTACGGATTTCCTTGGACAATCGAATAATCGCAGATACATCGCTAGAGATGCTTTTGTTGGGAAAAAATTAGTGACACTGAAATATTGGGTTGGAAATGAAGTGATTTCGGATGTTGTCATCAGCTGGTAATGTTATATAGAGTATGTGTGGCTGTTACAATGTTAGAATTCAGTTGCAACGAAACGACTGTTTCATTCTTTAATTTTATTAGCGGCAGGGCTCGTCGTACAGAAAATATTTTCCATAGATAAAAATATGCTAATTCGTCTTGGCATTGTCTGTAAAATCCATTCATTGGGTTGGCAATTAAGCGATTAGTTACCAACTAATATCATATAATTGCACTTAGTTGCCAACCCAATACTTCTGTTTCGTTGGGAAGATGAAGAAACATGGACATTACGATCTCCGATATGTTAACGAAAGATATTCAAAGTTGATTGCGTTTTGCGCTTTATTAACTGCCGCGTCTCTTCCGGCGATACTCGTTTCTCGATTTGAAATATTCCTCGGCTAAGATTGGATAAAAAGTTGATGGTTAGTTAAGGTGGTACGTGGAAGGAGAGAGAGAGTTAAGAAACTCGATATCCTTTTTTCTTTTTTCTTTTTTTCAAGCATCAAGTTAGAATTTTCAATTTTCGCTCGCTCTCTTGCCACGCTGGTTTCTCGAATATTACTTAAGACAACAAATCGAAAGTTGTTAGTTTGAACAGCAAGATAATTGGAAGCTTGGAAGTTTGTTTTTCAAGAAAATTGAAGTTTATGGCGGGAAAGGAACTCCGAGTTTACGAACTGTTCAAAGGGAAAGAAATTAGATTTACAGGAAGCTGCGTATAGCGGGAGGAATGAAATAAAAGTAAAGGAAATAAAAATTCAGTTTCAATTTCATCGAAGAATCATATTTCCATTTCTTGCTAATTGTTGTAATTCTTGATGAGAAGATACCCGTTTTTGCGCAATAAACTATCGTTAAAACTTTATTTCGAAATTCCTGTCATACCGACAAATATTTCTCGTCCAATATTAATCTTTTCATATTTGTTATTCCTGCGAGCAAGCATACGCGAGCAAAACAACAGATCGATATCCGGAAAAAATAGCACGGACAAAGTTTCGGCGAACTGTGCCGATTGGCAAAATCATCGACTGGAAAATCTATTTTCGCGAACGATTCCGTTTCAAACTGTGTTTTCACCGATGGAAAAAGACATTACGAGCAGAGCTTTTCCCGCTAATACGATCAAAGTATCAATGGCATTGCAGTTTTCGAAATGTATGCCGAAATTCTAGCAAAAATGTCGTAGTTAGTTTTTAATTTAATATTCTCTAAATTTTTGCAAATAATTCTCAAGTGATGTAAAATTCGATTTCTGTGTAATATAATACTAAAATATTTCTCGGAAAAACGAAACAAAATATCTCGATCGTAGTGAAAATTTAATTTTCTAAAAATTTATCGTACAACTCTTACGCGGTGCAATTATACGCAAGCAAGAAGAACTTGTGAAATAGCAAAACTTAAAAAAGTTCTTTCGGAAAGTGAAACAAAATACCATTCGTCGGAATCACGGCGGAAATTTAATTTTCCGAGAATGTATCGCACAATTTTTGCGCGTTTCAATTATACGCGTTCAAGAACTTCCGAAACAACAGAACGTAAAAAAAAAAAAAAAACAAATTCACTGGGAAAGTGAAACAAAATACCATTCGACGAGATACCAATATCTCGACTAGAGGGAAAATTTAATTTTCTAAAAAAAATCCATTCTACAATTTTGACACGGTTCGATTAGTTACGCGACCAGGAGGAATTTCTCGCGTAGCAAAACGTGAAAAAACTCTCGGGACAAAATTTGATCCCAAACCTTTACCTCGATCATACCAGAGAAAATTTCATTTTCTGAAAATGTATCTCACCGTGTTTTTCCATCTGCCGACTGTACGCGGTCGAAAAGAACTTCTCAGATAACGCGAAACTTGGAAAAGTTGTTTGGAAATGTGCGAGAAAATGTCGCTTATCGTTAAATTTTCGAAAAATTCGTTGCGCAATTTTGTCAGGCTCCGAGTACACGGAAATTGAGAAACGAAGGAGAAATAATTGCGAGCGAAGGGAAGGCCGTAAAAAATTGCTACGAAACAGGAGGAAAACAAATGTAAACGCGTACGGGGTGAAAACAACGGCGAAAGAAGAGAGGTAGCCAAATGCACGAAGAGACAGCTGGAACAAAAGGGGTGGAAACGTTTGCTCGAGGGCTGGGATTCGCCCCCTGTCGAGTATGGAGCGTCCTAATAAACTTTTTATCTGCAACTTGGTGGTTTCCACGAGCAAATTAACAAAAACAAGGAGCAGGTTTGCTGGCCCAGTTTACGGACGAGCGGTCCGCGTTACGTACACGGTGTTCCAGATAGTTGGGAAACAGCTGCACAGATAAAACGCCCACGCGAATCGAAGTACCCTTTGTTGATCGTAGCCACTGCGATCGTTCTCGATACCTCGTTCTCCATTAACTGTATTGTGCGTTTGTCGCGCCAACAATTCTCTTTCTCATTCTGCAAACTACAGAATATACGGGAATCGAGGACGATTGAAAAGCGATTTCATCTTCTGTAAACGCGGAAGATCGATAGAAAAACTGTGCGCGTTGCACAGTTGCGCTGTCGACCGTGAAACAACTTTTAGTCGCATCGAGAAATTTCATGAAAAATATATCGTAAGCTGTGCTTGAGATTTTATTACGAGGGTGTATCGCGTATCGTAGTAGGCGTTGGCCTAAATACCGCACAACCTAAATACCATAGTTTAGCTAATGGAAACCGATAGAGGAGAATGACGAACGAAGCGAACGAAATTCAAGTACTCGATTTGCTTTTCGTTCCTCAGAGACGGAACGAGAGGAAAGAAAAGATATCCCGTCATCGCCCGATAATAAAATTTCCTCCAAACGCAAGAAAACGATTCCTTGTCACATTTCGTTCGTCGAATTCGCGCGATAATTCTACATACGAGAACACGTTTGGCGTATGTGCCGTTGATCGTGAAAGTGGCCCGAGTCACCATGTTTTTCGTTTCGAGAAGTTTAAAGTTTTGCGTTTGGCGCGTCGACCGAATCCTCCGTCTCCAGTCAATCCAACACGGTTTCGGATCATTGCGACGTAAATAGACGCAACGCGAAATAAACGATAAATGTTCTTTTTAGATTCTTCGCTCAGCCCACTGTCGTAATCACCGGCACGTGTCGTAATTAATAGAAAATCGTACGAAACGGAATATATCGAGACTCGACGCCGGTACAACGCCGCGAATGGTCGAGAAAGACGCAAAAAGGTCTCCGCCGAAAGATGTTAAACGCGGTCGAAACGGTCGACGTGGCGCGTTTGGTTCGAGATAGGCCGCGATTCTGGCCGGAAGTGTCATTTCCTCCGGTTTCATAAATAAAAGCCGATAAAACGTTAAGAAACGGCTGCGGGACTCGTAGAACGTAGAATCGATGTGACCATTTTAATATCGTTATAAATCACGAGCATTCGCCGTCGATTAGGTGAAAGTAACGTGCCCTAAATGCCTGGCTCGCGAGATCGATCTCGGGGAAATCACTCGTGGGAGAAAATTGCACAGCGATTTAAATTTACGCGAGTATTCCTCCTGGACGAAAGAGGGAAACGGCGTAATGGATACGAATGTCTCGGATCGCAGCTATTGTCGAGTATCTATCGTATTTCATTATTTTGTATATTTACGGTTGCACGCGTGACATCGTAATCGCGGTACATCTTGCATTCTCGTTTCTTCAATTTCTTTCAAAAATTTAGGATCACAGTGGATAGAAGAATTTTTTATCGTGTCTCGTACGTTACGTGACAATTTCGATACTTTTTGCTTGTTTATCATCCGATTTTTTTTTATTTTTATTTTACGATCATAAAGAAGAAGAGAATCTGCATTGCGCTGCAGCAAAGTTATTTTGTAATATTCGTTTATGATTATTTTTTAACCTTAATTTAGAGTGCTTAATTTAAGATCCTATCGGACAGCAGAATTTTTATCGCGTTGCGTTCCGTCGTATTATAATACCGACGTGTTTTATCTCATTTTAGTTACATTGAAATTATATACGCACCCTGTATATTTTCTTTATTTTAATTCCTTTATAATTTAGGATTCTAGGGCAGTTTCTCCTCTGTCGCATTACGTTACACCTCCGTTGCTGTTATATCGCAACTTCCATTTACCTTATTCCCTTCTCATTATATCGAAATTATGATAGCAACGGATAGTTCCTTTTGTAATTTTTCCACGCTAGAAAATCGTGCTAGGCAGGCGAATAAATTTCCCTTGTTTTCTCGCCTGTTTTGCCACGCGGCTTACCCGCAAAAGGACTCGTATCGGTAAAGAAAACCGCGGAAATATTCTCTTCTCGCTGTCTAACGATATTTCTCTTGGTCGAAACAGAAAGAAAGATAAAGGACAAAGGATCGTGGAAAAAGAGGAAAGACGCTCGGAATCGTTGGTAATGGAGCGCGCCAAACAATCAGCTAGCAGGATATTTTCTTTCGATTACACGCAGTTATCGATGCTTCTTCTTGCTAAAGTTCAACCTATAAGAAACGTCTCTCTTTTGCTCTGTCGAATGGGACGTTGATCGAATCGGGTCGTATCTTATCGAGCCGCAGCGACAAGCTGCTCTTTGAGCACCAACCACTGCCAGAAACAGAGTATCGATCTGCAACATCTGCGACATCCACGTTCGACCACTCAGGAATTATTCAGTTCACGAGCCGATTCTTTTTATTTCTTCGGCGGTGAACCGTCGTTTGATCAATGCGAATGAACATGTTGTCTAGCTTCCGCCATCAAGTTCTATGTTGCCACTTATTGTCCCGAATCGAAAGACTCGTGGAATCGCGATTACCCTTTCAAATTGACATCTTACGATGATAAGCTGATCCATTAGGTCGTCTGAAAAGTTTCTTTCGTTTTATATTTATTTCAATTTATATATTTGTATTATATTTGTTTCGACGCAAACGAAACGTATCCTACGACAGCTAGAGGACGACTGCAGATAAAGAATACAACATTTGAGAGATTAGGTTTGCACAATGTTTGTACAAACATTGGCAGATAAAGCAGCTGCGTGCAGATGGCGAAAGACGCTTTTGGGACAACCTAATACCTGGTCGAAAAATTTCGACGTTTCGACCAACGTAAACGAGATTAGCGTTGTTGAACGTTTAGGTGGCCTTCAGTTTCTTCGATGGAATTTCGTGAAATAGCAATCTCACTTGGAGTTAAGTGGAAAATCTGTGGAATTTGTCTTCGAGATACAGACGAATCCGAAGATTTCCTCGTCTATCGTTCGAAGAGTTATTTTCCCATCTCACGATGATCGCCGAGATTACAACAGAGAACCGAGGAACGCGTTTCCTGTTGTTTCACGTACGTTTGGCAACTTTTTCAGCTTTACGGATCTTTGGTGTGTTCCGTGCGTATTTACAAGTTAGCAGTCGGCTTGTTAATTATTTGGCAACTAAGTGATTGCGGATTTTGTCATTAGGTGGTATTGACAAAATCCGCAATCGCTTAGTTGCCAATCCAACCAATAGATCTTTCGGAACGAAAAATCGGAATACGTTTTCTTGCGTTCTTCTCGTGATATTGTTCTGGAAATTGTCGAAGTCGCTGCGACGCTCTCGCCTGGAGTGTAAGTCCCAGTTGGCTGTAAATTTTCGCAAACGATCGTTCATCGCTGAAAGCGTTCGACGCGAGCATCAAAATTGAACCAAATACCACGGTAATAATAATAATCGCTGGATTAAACGAGCTGTGGCTCGCGTTTAATAGACTCATAAATTTTGCCTTCGCCGTCCAGTTACATAACTATATCGTCCGCTTGCAATTTACCAAGGTGAGTCGTGCAACTTCTTCGGCAAACAGTAAAAAAAGACGAAGGAAATTAAAGAGAGAAAGAAGGAAGGAGAAAAAAGGACGTGATACACGGTGTGTGTACACGAGGATTACGCGATCTCTCGGTGTATCGCGAAGAAAGTGGGACGAACTTCAAAAGAGCGAGACGCGACGTGTGAAAAAAAAAAAAAAAAGAAAAGAAAAGAAAGGAGAAAGAAAGAAAGACGCAGAGTTCCTTGGAAATTTCGCATTAAATTTTAATCAGACTGGTCGACGATTCACCGCGGTTCATTTTGCAGCCAGCTCTCTTATCTTTTTCGTTAATGCTCGCCCCGAAATCGAGCAAGATCCTATGTATCGATTAATTCGACCAGCGTACGAAGTAACTGTAATATATGCCAGCTTTAATTCCCCTTCTTTATTTTCTCTCGTTTCGGGACAACGATGATTTTATTCTCCTTCGACGGCTGGTCTGATTACGCGCAGCCTGGGCTGCCTGCAAGTATCGCGCTTGTCTCGTTCGAAAACGAGATTCAACTCGGATTTATTGTTATTTCTGTCACGGCGAAGTAACTTCATTATTGTTATACGTATCTATTATTAGGCGGTCCGAAAAGTTTCTTTCGTTTTATAAGCAAATAAAATAAACAACATTTTTCGTTTTATATTATTTTATCGAATTACGTATGATCCATTTTCTTCTATCAAAATAAAGATCACAACGTTCGACAGATTAGGTTTTACGTTTGTATAAAGATGCGTTGTTGTAAAAGACGTGTCTTTTAAAGGAAAGACACTTTCTGGACAACCTAATACGTCGATAATTACGTGGCGTTATCGGCGATCGCGTCACTTACTCGAAAGATTGGAAACTTCTATATATTTAAAGTTGCAAATTTTCCAAAATTTTACCTATTCCACGAACACGTGCGTGTCCTCATACAGATATATGTTCTTTCTTTACACGATAGTCGTATCTCGTATCTCGGTACGGTGATAATGAAATTTTAAAACCTTTCGTACAATACGCGCGTACAAAAGTTATCCGTGACAAGTGTTGGAATACTTTCGCGAGCCAGTGTATCTAGCGAAATATAGAATATATCACCAGCGAAGGTCGTATTTTTACATCCCATGGCGCGTTTCCGGAGAAGCGTAATAGAATTTTCAATGCAGATGGAAATCTCTGGAGGACGACTTCTTCTTTATCGTTGAGCGTCGTGGCAGAGCTACGTACTAACGACTGTTTATCGATTAATTAACAACGTGACAGAATTTCTACGATTGTTATCCTCCGTGACGAAAGAAATCGAAATAAAACGTTGTTCATTCGGTGTTTACATTAAAAAATGACCGGGAGCGTGTCAGATCTTTGGAGAATATTTAAAAAATAAAAATCACGTTCAACACGTACGTGCTTATCGCAGGTACGTGTTGACGTCGAACAGCTTCCTCGATGCATTCGTCGGGGAACTAATGTCAGGTTGGCCGAAAAGTTTCTTTTATTATTATTTTATTGAATTACGCGTGATCGATCTTGTTCTATTCGAACGAATCTAAAAAAAAAAAAAACGCAATTCGGATCCGGTGAATCGGACGAGCGTTCGTCGATTTTATTGGCTGCGAGTTGTTCGACTAAAGTAGAACTAAAAAAGGAAAGAAGAAGCGACGCGTGCATTCGTCGTCAAAGGACGACGCGTTCTTTCACTTTGTAGCTTTTTCTCCTCTGCGTCCTCGACATCGCGCTGGCCCTTTCCAGTCGTATCGAACCGCTGGATTTCGACCGGCCTGAAACCCTATCGAAGCTTCCAATCGATCGGATCGCATTCTACCCGGTGGAATGCAATTGATACGAGCGAACGACTTTTCTGCAAGACACGCGTCCTGCCATGTGCTGGCTGCGACTGACTTCCGAGACATCGGACGAATATTCCACGTCGCTGTTCGATGCATCAGGTTGCAGAAAATGCGATTATTTCGGCGCGGGAACTTACATACGCTGCGTACCGAGAAATTTTCGAATTTCTTTTTCAAGTTCGAGGTCGTACGAACGACGTTTGCGCGTAATTGCACGAACATCTCTGTTATTCTTTCTATGGCAATAAATCTCTGCTTGTTCGACGCGATCGAAGGCAGCCGGCAACGAAGCGGATCGCAACGGAACTTGGTGAAACTGGGAGAACGACATAAACTGGAAATAAACCGACTGAAACTTGAAACGTAGCGAATGAAACTTTATGAAACGAATCGAATGAAAAATAGATAGCCAACGAAAGGGACTGCACAAAGGACCGACGACTGGCAAATCAGACTTTGTAAAAATTAGAAAAACTAACGAACGAAGCGTACTATTAACTATTGAACTAACAATCGTACAAGTAGTCGATGAAATAGAAACGAAGCTCCGGTCAAAGTGGAGATCGCGATAGTCAACCGTAGGAGATAGATTCTCGATTATCGTAGCTTGTCTCACATATCATACGCAAAAATGTAATTGGGTCAGCTTTTTGTTTCGGACTCGCGGTTGCTTCGATTTCTCTTTCGCTACGATTAGCCTGTCTTCGGTAGCTTGTTTTAACACCTTGACTGCCACGTCGAAATCGCACGTTTCGCTCAGGACGCCACGGGAGTATTTTTATTAATCAAACCATATAATGACAAAATAATAATAAATCGACGATCGAAGACAACGTTCTTCCCCAATGGACCGTTTATCTTATTGGTGGTCACGAGTGACCACCGTGGCGCCTTGGTAAAAGTTGATAGCGACGTATTATAACGAGGCTTCGTTTATTTCGACAAACCATTCGCATTCGTTGTTTCGTCGTAAGCAAAACGTGCAGAATATATCGTTGAAACGTGTAGAAGATATTAATAAACGGTATTTGCTCATTCTATATATAATAGTAACATATGTTCACGCTTCTAACTTCAATTATACGATTATAAAGCAGCATTTACGATTATTTTCTAAGCTGTATTTATAATAATATTCGCAGTCTACCCCTCAAAGATATGGATGCAAACACAGTGCATTGTTAGACGCAAGATTCATCCTCATCTTTTTTTTTTATTGATGTTCTAATACAAATGTTTAATTGTCCATTGGAGTACTTTTTGTTTCAAAGTATCTTCTATTTATCGGTTGTATTCAAAATGCACAAACTGTCAATTTTCATACAATTTTTGGAATTGTTGTTGTTTGGAATTGTATTTGCTCATTCTATATATAAAAGGAAGGTATGTTCACGCTTCTAACTTCAATTATACGATTATAAAGCAGCATTTACGATTATTTTCTAAGCTGTGTTTATAATAATATTCGCAGTCTACCCCTCAAAGATATGGATGCAAACACAGTGCATTGTTAGACGCAAGATTCATCCTCGTTTTTTTTTTTATTGATGTTCTAATACAAATATTTAATTGTTCATTGGAGTACTTTTTGTTTCAAAGTATCTTCTATTTATCGGTTGTATTCAAAATGCACAAACTGTGAATTTTCATACAATTTTTGGAATTGTTGTTGTTTGGAATTGTATTTGCTCATTCTATATATAATAGGAAGGTATGTTCACGCTTCTAATTTCAATTATACGATTATAAAGCAGCATTTACGATTATTTTCTAAGCTGTATTTATAATAATATTCGCAGTCTACCCCTCAAAGATATGGATGCAAACACAGTGCATTGTTAGACGCAAGATTCATTCTCATTTTTTTTTTATTGATGTTCTAATACAAATATTTAATTGTTCATTGGAGTACTTTTTGTTTCAAAGTATCTTCTATTTATCGGTTGTATTCAAAATACACAAACTGTCAATTTTCATACAATTTTTGGAATTGTTGTTTGGAATTGTATTTGCTCATTCTATATATAATAGGAAGGTATGTTCACGCTTCTAACTTCAATTATACGATTATAAAGCAGCATTTACGATTATTTTCTAAGCTGTGTTTATAATAATATTCGCAGTCTACCCCTCAAAGATATGGATGCAAACACAGTGCATTGTTAGACGCAAGATTCATCCTCATCTTTTTTTTTTATTGATGTTCTAATACAAATGTTTAATTGTCCATTGGAGTACTTTTTGTTTCAAAGTATCTTCTATTTATCGGTTGTATTCAAAATGCACAAACTGTCAATTTTCATACAATTTTTGGAATTGTTGTTGTTTGGAATTGTATTTGCTCATTCTATATATAATAGGAAGGTATGTTCACGCTTCTAACTTCAATTATACGATTATAAAGCAGCATTTACGATTATTTTCTAAGCTGTGTTTATAATAATATTCGCAGATCACCCCTCAAAGATATGGATGCAAACACAGTGCATTGTTAGACGCAAGATTCATTCTCATTTTTTTTTTTATTGATGTTCTAATACAAATATTTAATTGTTCATTGGAGTACTTTTTGTTTCAAAGTATCTTCTATTTATCGGTTGTGTTCAAAATACACAAACTGTGAATTTTCATACAATTTTTACAATTGTAAGAAGTTGAAGCGCTCCGTTCACCAATGACGTCACAGGAGAAATCGTGACCGGTCAACGTGGCAGTCAAAGTGTTTTAACGAAAGAGTAGGACGATACAACAGGGAGGAACGTATCGTAGCGAAAGCACCCCGAGGGTATTAAGCGTGGATTGCGTAACAGGAGTGTACGTGTGCTTGAAAAGAGACCGAGATATTGAATGCAACTCGTAATACTACGTGACTGACAGGTCGTTGGATGCGAAGCAGGAAATGTTCGTTTGCAGCGGAAGATTAAGCCGCGTGACTGGTGGATCGCGATAGCAGATACGTTAAATCGTACGGATACGTGAATTTGTCGCGATTCGATGAAAATACTGGTATCGGATAATTTCTGACAAACTCGAGGAAAGATTAACGGTTCGTGAGTAATAGCTGCGGTGCTGCGAAAGATCGCGTACGTGACTTTTGGTATCGTTTTATCCACAGCGTTATTGCGATCGTTTATTTCGCAATCTGTTTCTTTAATCGTCCGTTTATTAAGCTTCGATAACATTACGAGAACCTAACGTTTCGACATTGTTCGATACGCGTCGAATTGATCGAACGATATTCGCTCGGTACGTCGATCGGTATTATCGATATATTTCAATATACCAAATATTTCGAAACAATTTTTACAATTCTTACGATGCTCTCGACGTACCTTACGATAAATCCTACACATCGATTTAAAGCACAGGCAAACATGTTTTTCGAGACTGTAGTTTCCATGTCGTTTAAGCGTTGCAGCTTTCTCAGTCTAAATCCTGAAAGCTTAAGATAACTGTTGAAGAGTTATCAGCGTACGTTAACCGGAAAAGAAGCTTGGAATTTATAAAAGAAATATCAGCGTCAAATTGGAATTGGAAAATTCCAATCTTCGTCCAAATGTTCGAATTGGAAAAATTAATAAAGAAAGAAATAATTGATAGAACCGCGTAGATTTCAAGGTATCCTTACGATCTGCTACCAACAGATACGATACGAGTGCAACTTTTATCTCATTCATAGAATCATCGTCGATAGTTGTACACTTTTGGTCGATTTCCATGCCTCCATCTTATTTCCCGAGATTTACCGTCGATTTTTATCCTCTTGGCGCCTCTATTCTTGGGCTTCGCGCATACCGAATCCACCGATAGACCCAAGGAAGAGAGCAAACGAAAGAGAGAGAGAGAGAGAGAATATGTGTGTCTTCCAGAAACTTGTTACGGCATTCTTCGCGGAAGTGGCTTGTGCACGATCGCATGAATGAATGAGTAATGTATCATCATGAATTAAACATACAGACGCGTGCGTACTGTGGCTCGTTGAGCGCGATATACGTACATGCACACAGTGTTATTGCGAACATCTTTTATAGATCGAAGATCTGTCGGAATTTAGTAGGCTATAACTGTTACTAGCGTCTAGTGTAGCCGACCGTAGTAAAGTCATTATACGAAACACTTGATATTATTTTTTCGAATTAGATTTCCTTACGATTTCTCGCCTCTGTTGTTACACCGTACGCCGTGCGTACGGGATAATTAATTTGGCGCGCCTCGTCGGTGAATTATTACGTTTAAAAGCCAGTTTCTCTCGTTTGCCTTCCTCTTTCTCTCTTCATCTGGCAATGTTCTATTCGGAGACGTTTAACGCGATTAAGCGCGAAAATCGTTGAAATAGGTTTTTGTCAAGCTCGGTGAAAAACAGCTTTGAACAGTCGCGTGGCGTTTTTCCACGTACCGGTAATGGACGATTGGCGAGAGCTTTCCAGTTTTCTCTCGCATTGCTGCTCGATTCTGTCGTCCTTGCAACTCGCATAACAGAATCTATTAAACCGAGCTGCAAGGCGGATGACTAAGCGTCGATTCTGCAAACTCGCGATACCGCACGCGGAAACTCCTCGTTCGAATGAAACATCCGAGAGTAGGTACACACCGTCGTCGTTTTACCTTCAATTTCCTACGTGCTTCCGTGCAATTTCGTTGCTTTTGCGTTTATCTTTAGAAAGATGATGATTCCAGAAACGCGGCGATGCCGCGTCTCCTTTCTTTTGTTCCTTTTACGAACGTTTGCTTAAGTGGCAAGTTGAAAGAAGTTTGATCGATAGCCCGCAATAAACCCCGCGTTTTAACGTCATAAAATATTATTACGTTACATTCCAGGCTCGTATTACGCCAAATATTCCTCTGTATGCGATTCATTGATCAACAACGCGGCATTTTCGTAATATTTTGTTACTCGTTTCCGGTTCACTGTTAAAACAAACTTACGTTATTTTTAAAGCGTATCGTTTACGCTCTTCTGAACCGAAAGAATATATTTATTTAATTTTACAAAACGAATGAATTTATATATTTATCGATGTAGCAACGCGTACACTGTCGCGAATAATAATAAATTCAACACTATTTTTACATTCTTCATAGTATCGAAACAAAAATTGGGATAACCGATTCATTGCAATTCTACGTTACAGTGTAAAGCGAAAGAAGATATTAGGTTGTCCGAAAAGTTTCTTTCGTTTTATAAGGAAATGATAGACACACGATGTTTTTTTATTTTATATTAGTTTATTGAATTATACACGAACGTAATAATAGAAATATGACGGAATGGATGGTACCTAATTCAATAAAATAATATAAAATTTATTTATTCATCACCTTATGAAAAGAAAGAAACTTTTCGGGAAATCTAATACAACGAAGAAAAATTTTCTTCTTTCGAGGTCTGGAAGAAGTAAAATTCCTCTTAATCCTGTGTTTTTGACTATAAACAAATAGAGGTGCAACGTTGATTCTGTTAACTTTTCACTCGTCGTTTGGTGGATTTCTCTTTACTTTTTATTACTTTTATTCACCCGTTAAGTATACTATCCGTTGAGTTATTCAAAGTTTCGTTTCGAATATCCACCCACGCGAGTTTATTCCATTTCTTTTCAAGTTCCACGATATTTTCTATAGCTGGCTTGTCCGGACCGTAAACTTTTCTTGTTGGAATTCCCCACGGGTTCTGGATCGGGTTCGGTTCGGGACTCGATGCTGGCCACGGCAATGATCCTACTGCGAAATCTTGGAACCACTTTTTTGCTGTGGCTGCCGCACGAATAGGAGCATCGTCTTGCCGAAAGATCGTCGTTTTGTCTTCTATTTCGGTCGTGAGAGGCGACAGTTCGCCGCGTAACATCCGCCGGTATCCCATAGCGTTCTTTTGCAAGAACAATTTCACGATCGCTGGTTTCTTGGAAATATCGAAGAAATAACGAAGAAAACACGTCCGAGACGATAATCGTCCACGGCGCTGTACGTTTCTTCGCGACTACGAAAATTTTGCTCTTCCTTGCGACTGAAAACATTTTGATCGTACGCAACGCAGTAAAATAACAGAACATTTTCTTTTTGTTACCGCAAAACGGATCGTACGTAATTCGATAAAATAATATAAAAGAGAAAAGGCGGCGCGTCTGTTATTTTCTTACGAAACGAAAGAAACTTTTCGGCCGAGTTGATACTTTTCGTGGCCGCTGTATCTGCAACTTTAAACGCGACTTCGCCTCGAACGGAAGAACGTACTTACGTAAAAAGCGCAACTCGCTCGATTCTCAGGATGTTGCAACTCTTTTTTCCCATAGCGTGTGTCACGGTGTTGCAGCTCTCGGGCTTTGTGTCGTGCACGAAAGTGCGCTCTACCGTCTGTTACAGTCGCTGTAATACGTCGTTAACTGTCTCGTCAATGAACTTCCTTATTTAACGATGCTCGCGTGGCTGCGTTCGATCCCGTGATTCCGTCATACTTGGCCCCGCCGGTCTCTCCGAGTTTCGCTCGTTCACGCCTCGACGTCGCGACGACCTCCTTAACATAAATTGATCATTCGCATTAGGCGTATCTCTGCTCTTTCGCCGAGCACGCGGGCTACGTACGAGCCTCTTGCAGACAGACGATGCATTATATACGGGGTGTTCGCGCTATTATTACTAGCCAGCGTTTCCCGTTTGTATCATAAATGCAGCGTATTGGAGAAGAGAAACGAAAGAGGGAAAGGTTTTATAGTTTTCTATGTCCGACCTAACAGCGTGCGTCGTCTTTTTACGTTCGCGATACTTTTCACGAAACGAAGATGTCTGCGGTGTTTTTAATGGAACGCTGTGTGCTTCTTTATGTCGCGTGAAAGCCCGCGCGCGGACGAATTCACCCATGTGCCACGCGGTAGCCGTCAGAGTCATGCAACGTCCGCGATGAAAGAATTGTTTCGTCGACATTACGCAGCGGTGTGTTTAGAAGCGTTGGATGTTCGATCCGACGTTCGGAAACGTTCGATTAACAAATTCAAAGATCGCTTTGGTCGCAGAAAACTACAAAACTTTGTCCTCTCTCTCCTCCTTTCCTAACGTACTCCATTGCACGAGAGAAACGCTGACTAGTAATAGCGCCAACTATTCGGAGTTTGGTGTATCGAAGATGGCATCGAAGGAGAAAAGACGACAAGTTGTATATTTTTTGTCAAAATTTTTACCAAAACTTGGCATATCGTTCTATATATTTAACTTGACACAGCGTATGGAAAATGGAATTAGAGATATTCGTCCGGGGAGCGAGGTAGCTTTATTAATTTGCAACGTCACGGCAAAACGTCGTCGGTCCCGTTGAAAAGGCCGTGTACGGAGCAGAGGGAGATTTTATCGAAAAATTTCGACCTACTTTCGCCCGCCAGTCCAAAGTTCCGACTGTATCGCGCGTCTTTTGTCCCATCTCGTGCGTTACATCGGACAAATGACGTTGCTCGCGCGGTGGTGCAACGCGTATAGAACAGGCAGCTTGCGTTCGCCGACGGTGTATCGAACAGACCGATAAGAGAAGGATCGATAATAAGTGATGATATTAAAGCAGGGCAGACAGCTGGAAACGCGCATGGAAGTTCTTCATCGAACCAATTCCGAGATCAATCGGCTGAAAGTTCATTTCGGCCCATCAGACGCCGGCTGAAATCTGGATTAAACGTCCGGGTTATCGAATTCAATCGGCGCCACGTACCGTATATCAACGGGTGCAGCGGCGATATCGAGGATGCTGCAGCAGGTATACGCTACCCCATATTAATCCTGTAACCTTTTGAGCGCGAAAAACGAATTGCCTGGCCGTTTGGTTATATCGCGTGCACGCTGCCCTTCGTAAGCATTAGGATACCTCCTGGCTGCGTATAAATTACGACGACTGCTTTGGATTATCCGGCGAACGATTATGATCGATCGTAACTTTATATCGACGCGGAATAACGATGCGATCATCTCGAAGAATTATTTGTACGATTGGCAAGAGGAACGTGTAACGTCGTAAGAATTATTCGTATAAGAATGATCTAATTTGAAACAAAACCGAGAGAGGTTCGTTTAAAATCCGAGCCCACGTTGCGGAGATTTAAACGAAGGACAAGCGGAGAATAGAAAAATTAACAAGACGGTTGGCTAAAGTGCATATATATAGCTTTAGAGGAACGAGAGTTGGCGATACTTGTTAAATAACATTAACGGCAGGTGGCGGCGAGTTTTCCTTGACGCTTTGGACGAGCGAGGAGTAGATAAATAGTCGCAGAATCGCAGATACGATAACGTTGCGTAATGCGGCTACCGAAAGTGCCAAGGCAAACGTTCGAAGCTTACGCGAAGCCTTTTGTCTACGTTTGTCTTCCTGCTATCGCGCTATTATTCTCCTGAATAGAAAAGATCATGTGCATGCGCGTAATACTGTATACAACGTACATCTCTAACATACATTACATACTCTAACATCGAACGCAAAATTTGAAATGTAAAAGCCAATAAGAAAACGCCTCGCTGGGAAATAAGTTAAAATACTTTTCGTGGCATCCCTCGCCTTTATGATAGAAAAGAGAGAAATAGAATCTCCAAGCCATTCGTTCAATAGCCAGATGCAGGGATAAAAAACGATTGCCGGACGCGTAGGGCATTCTTCAGCGACCCAGGACAAAAATTCGGGTCGTATTTTCACGGACAGCCGCCATTTTTCGTGGGCCACGGCACTCGATGAAATTAAAGCGTTAATTGCAGCGGGTCACGCGGCGAAAATAAAGTGGCAATTACGTTGCATCGGTCGGCGAAATATTTTCGTCACTCTCTTCCTCTCCTTCCGCCCCTATTTCTTCTTTTTTTCCTCTTTTTACATTTTTCTCGCCCTTTGCTATCTCCCTTCGCTCGCTTTTATTCGTCGCCATTTCGTTTCTCCCCTTTCGGTTCTTCTCTTTCGCGTTAAACGCACGAAAGAGACCGATCCGCCGTAAAGACAGGGAGGAGAAAAAGAGGAAAGAAAACGAAGGGAACAGAAAGAACCGGCTGTCGAAAACGAAATACAACCGAGGATCAACGGCCAATTAGGCTGATTTATTATTTTAATTGGGCCGTTTAATTGGCCATCTGATTATTCGCTAGCCGGCGTGATTCGAGAGTAACGGCCAACCAGTTCGAACCTCCTAATCGATACGTCCACGAGGTCGCACCTATCCAGATAGCCTGCACACGCTTGCGTACTTCCGGCTCCGCGCACGTGTGACCTGTTCGTTTGATCGGCCTTCGATCGTCTTCCATTATTTTCCATTTCGCTGCCGCGACTTGAATTTTAAGAGAGAACAGGACGAAGAATTACGAATTTTTCCGATTTCGCCGGTTTCGTCGATTTCGGCCAGCGGGGACGACCGATGATTTTCGCCGTCTCCGATTTTCCTCCTCGTCGTCTATTTTCCGTCCGTGTCTCGTCGAATCGAACCTATCGACAGATACACGTTAGAACTAAAATTCTACAACTAAAATAGAAATGCTGCGCGAAATTAACCGAGGAATTGGATTCGTAAGAACGAAGAATCATTCAAATGTCATAAATTTGCGAATCGATCTAAAAGCGTCTAATGTTAAAAATACATGGATAGAATTTCTGGATGGATGAAACCGGGGGTAAAGTTCAACACAGCCCGAAATATCTCAACGACGTTGTCTCGAAACCTTCTCGAGAACCTCCTCCTACTCAGCCTCAACCCCTTTCCTCGAAATCGCTCCACCGATAAATCCAGCCGTTTCCTATCGTCGTAATTTACATGAGGCCGCCCGGAGATGGCCAATATCACGCGCGTATAATAACGACGAGAGGCAACAACAACGCCATACCTCACCTTCCTATAATAATACCCAGCCTGTCGCTGATTCGCATTCGCACACGTTGTTGTACCCTCACAACCCTCTGTACATATAGAAACGTATAGCACGCTGTACCACACGAACGCGAATAATATGCTCGTATGGTTTCCGCCTATGTACGCAATGGGGTGAGCTACACGCGATTTAACTGAAAATATTTGTTCTTTATACATGTAGGATATATTTTTATTTAATAAATATCGTATTTCCTATGAAAACATGTTTCTATTCATACGCACAGCGTTGTACATACTCGTGCATTTACTGCCCTACTTGCTGTACCACAACTACGAACTACACACGTATAACTTGCAGAGATATACATACGCTGTTCGTGTAGAAATATACATACGTGTACAGAGGATGAGTGGAAATTCGGTATAGGATTCGAAGCCTAGGGCGAGCGTGATCAAAATTTCGAGTTCTCGGGCTTTTCAAAATTAAGGCATTTTTAGCGAAGCAATGTTATCGTAGATTTTCAATTTGCGATATTTTTGCACGTACAACAACTTTCCACCGATTGTCCGAATTGGCCGATTTCGTGCGCGCGTGAATTTCTAAAATTTCATTTTCTCCGAAACGAAGTCTCTCCCTTTCCTCTTACTTTCAGCCGTGCAATCTGCTTGACCGCGAATTTGCAACACACCCTGTACATATTCGGCTGATCTTCAAACCTAATTTCGTATGTAAAACGAAGCACTTGACGTACACTTTCCTCGTTGCCTGTTTAGTGCCACGTAGCTAGAGTTCTACGACGAATTATCACGAATTTTACGAAAGAATTTACCATCCTCTTCTACCATCGATTTGCTGGAAAACCAAACTCTTCTCACCTTTGCTCCTCGTTTGCCTCTTATTGGATTGGCAATAGATGATATTGACAAAATCCGCAATCACTTATTTGCCAACCCAATACTTTCAGTCGTACGATCAGCTCGTACCACGAATCTCAAGCGATTCATATATCAGGTCGTCCAAAAAGTTTCTTTCGCTTTTAACCCATTTGCATCCAAGCGCGGACTAATCCGCGCGCTGAGACTGTCTTCTATCACCAAGCGCGGATTATTACGCGATTATTACTTACAGGGACCAGTCGTCGGTTGAACGCCGCTGATGCCTTCAAACGTTCCCTCAAGTAGGGCCTCAAGTATGAGTTAAAGGAAATAACGGATGCACAACATTTTCCATTTTATATTATTTTATCGAGTTACGTACGATCCACTTTGTCCTATCAAACTAAAGATCGCAACGTTCGACAAATTAGATTTCATCTTTGTACAAAGATTTGTTGTTGCAAAAGACGTGCCTGTAAAAGAAAGACACTTTCCGGACAACCTAATATATACAGCTACGCTTGACCGAGTTTCAACTTCGATTTACTCGAAAAACAAAGCTGCCAATTTACTTCTCTTATTGCTGATTTGCCACTTATTTTCAGCCGTACGATGCGCCGCTTGTACAACGAATTTCAATCCGACCCGTGTATACGATACGACGTGTACAGTCCTTCGCATATATCCGCTACAAGTCTCGTATCCGTGTATGTGGTGCGTTCGCGTGTAACGTGCAGGGTGTACGGCGCGTATAATGTAGCCTTGGAACAATGCGAGGAACTAGCGGCCCATTATAACCGGAGGGTATTGTACCGGATGTCTCGAGCCGTGCACGATGTCCCCGACGAAAGCTGCCTGCGGAGCACGCCGCGTTTCGCACCCACGCACACGCAGCCACCGGCGTTGATACGCGAGTGCGTGTGTGCGTGCGTCATTACGGTTCCCCGATATGCCGGTTCTGCTGTCTGTACGTGCAACGCCGGCCTTAGCAGCGCCATGTGCTCGCAACATGCTCCGTCAGCGACGATCCTGCGTTAATACGCTTCTCGAAATCCCGTCGTCTTCCAACGGATCGTAGTTTCCGTCGTTGCCCCGTGGATCGACGCACGGTATCTAAGTTTCTCGCGATCTTGCTTCTCGATAGATCGCGAAATCGCCAAGCTCGAACGCTGCACAGCTCTTTACCACGAATTTACTAAATTACATTCGCGCTTTCTGATTATTCTATTTTGTTATTTACATTTTATGGTTGCGTAATGTCTCAGAGTATCGCCTGAACGTGTGCGCTCGAAGGAAAGTCATCCTCTGAATTGTACAGTGTATCGTAAGACGTGGCAGCCGTTTCAGCAGTGGACGCGAGGTACAAGAGCAGCGAGAAAAGTCGGTGCGAAACGTGTTCTATCTGACCTCGTTTCAAAGTTATAGCCATTTTTGTGTTTCAATAACCCGCGACTGCTTGGCTTCGTAGAAGGTGGTCTAGATGGCTGTCCCTGGATCTGTATGCAAGCTTGCAGTCGTCGTGTCAAAGTATTCCGCGATCTTTCAAAAATCCCACGTGTATATAATAATACTGACCGTGGGTAGCCGTTTCAAGAACCTTCTATTAAGGTAAAAGCGGTTGCGGATTATTGAAGCAGAAAAATGGCTATAACTTTGAGAGAAGGTCGGATAGAACACGTGTTCCTATGAACTTTTTTCATTGTTTTTATGCCTGCTGTCCGCTCCTGAAGTGGGTCGCACATGTTACGATACACCCTGTGTTCCAGGTTTCACGAATCTTTTCGCAAAGAAACTCGACAGACCCGCTGATTCGTCCGAGTCCTTTCTCACATCTTCGCACTCGATGTCCTGTGCAATTGAAAATAGCGAGGCTTTGGCGAGAATGACAGGGAATACGTAAAATCCTCGATAAAATCCTCTCAAGCTTCCCATAACAAGACGTTCGCTTCCATCCTTGTTCTTCCACCACCACCACTACCTTTCTCTCTCTCTTTCTCTTCCATTAATCCATTAAGGATATTATGCACATTAACGATACCTAAAACTGGTCAGATGAAATGAACAAACAGAATAATGAAAAATCTACAAAGCTGCGCAAGCGTGTCGCGATGAAACATTCCACTTTCATCCGCCGGTTCTTCTACCACTCTATCTGTCCATTACTTCATTAACAAGAAATAAACACAGTGCTTGCACAGCGGTAGCTGGGCCAGTGTGTATTCCGGTAATTTTAGGATTCCATTACGCGGATAACGAGTTTTGAAAATCGATCGACCAGGCAAGCCGGAAGGCCACGGGAGCAATTGCTTATTCAATAGCTGCTCGTTGCGCGGCCATTCAAACCAATCCCTCGAGTAATTCGCGTTCTCGTAATTCAGACGTATACACAGTGTACGAGAGTTGGAGACAGAGAGCAGAAACACAGAGAGAGAGAGAGAGAGAGCAGAGACAAAGAGGCGCGAGAAACTCGTTAAAGTTGGAAAAATAAAAGCACCGCACCGACGACACCATAGCTTCCCTCTTTTCCTATAACACCCCGTCTGGTGACGTTGTTTGTTCTGTTCGTTCTCGTTTCTCGCGGCAAGTAGCAATCGGGGTCGAACCGTTTTCCAGACACGGAGAAATCGGTGGCCGTTTGTCCCTACCAGCGAAACAGATGTTGCTGCCAGTGATTTTTCTCTCGCGCTCTAATCGTACCAACGTTTAATTTCGCCGGATGTGTTTCTGGGACGTCGCTGCGTCTTCTCCTTGAGAAATCACGTCGGCTCTGAGTCGTCGTGGCGGTAGAAAGTTTGAAAAATACGCGGCACAATGAGAAATGGTCGTTTTAGGAAACAGAGTTATGCTTCTCGATTTTCAACTGTCGCGGTAATTATTAGCAGGTATTTGTGGCTTTCTTTTTCTTTTTTTTTTTTTAGTTTCGATCGTATTTTTAAAATAGGGCTTCTCGCGCTTCGTTTCGACGTCTCGTAGACCGACTCTCGAACGAACGTTCGCCAACGTAGAGTTACGTTTAATTGACAAGAGCAACGTGAAATGTCCGCAGATACGTCTGCTCTCTAATTTTACAAAATTAAACCGCTCTTTTATCAGGTTTCCATATTTCGTTTTCACAGTCGCGTTACCGCCTTGTGGAAACTCGTAAGCGTGGACAAGCGACGAAACAGCGGATCGTAACCCTACATTTTGTACGTTTTACGATTATTATAACGACGATGTCGTTGTTATCGTGTACGTGTAGGAAGAATTACTGTCTGCGTATTCAGCGAAATTAACTTCGTCGCTTCAAATTATTCATAAAGCAGCAGGAAAATATAAAATGTACATATTATAGCAGGAATAATTTGTGTTTCGAAGTTATTCAAGTTTGGCGACTCTTTCTACGTGAAATATAGTTGTAACTCTGAAGAAGGATAGATGCGATTTAATTTATTCTTCGCCCGCTGAATTTTATTTCTCTCGTTTCCCGTTTAATAAACTGTTTCTGGAAATTGTAACTTCGTGCGTACATTCCACGAGTTACATCCAATTACGGTTGCTGCAATTTGTTGCTCTCCCTCCCTCCCTCTCTCTCTCTCTCTCTCTCTCTCTCTCTCTCTCTCTCTCTCTCTCTGCGTTTCCTTTTATTTACCGTGTGCAGACCTAACAAAAAATTCGAATTCATCATCGAGTTCCTAAAAATTTAGGATCCAAATGCCGCTAAAGTTTCACAAAGTCGTTTCTTCTATGGCAGATATTCTCCGCCACGCTGCGATTCAAATACACCATAATAAGATTCGTAATAAGATTCGACGATTTATCTCGTAAAATCCAATCTTTGTACACGTTAACGTTACGACGTAACGCCAATGAAAGCAAGTACATAATTGCACGATTAGTAAGGTGTGACTTTAATCCCAACTACGGTTTTGAGCTGGCGAGGCTGAGAATCGTTGTACACGCTAACGGTATTACAGCAACGAAGATTTAACGTTAACACATGTAACCGAGCGAAAAGTCGCAAGACACAAGGCAACGTGTAAACTCGCGACAGCGTGTCACGATACCGTGTTACACGAAGATTCAGCGATGGGCTAAAGTACGTCGCAAGTACGGTGACTCGTGAAGGTATTCGAAGAGTTTCGCTACGGTCAAAATATTCCAACGCGCGGAATTGTCCTTCTTTTTCATGTATATCGTTCGTATTGTACGAAAGTTGTTGATATTTCGTTGGACGTTGTAATTGGACGCGGTTCGACGGCAGCTCGCAAAGGTAACGCTTGGCAAGTACAACGAACGAATCGCTGTATCTCGGTGCCAATTTTTACGCACTGCCAATGTTTACATGTTGGAAATTTGATAGCGCGAAATCGCACAGAATGCACGCAATATGAAATGATTAATAAAATACTCAAAGATCAGTGTTTTTTATAATTCTTAGTAGATGAAACAATTGTCTACCGAGTCTGATAACATTTTTAAATAATATCCTCGAAAATACGAATTTACGTAAAAATTGGAAGTCTATTTGCGAGTATCCAAACCTTACGAGTTAAAGCTCGAGTATCGGTTTTGACTCGAGCCGAATTTACATCGTTCCAGCTCGAAATAAATTTGTAGTCGAATTTCCAGCGTGTAAATTCGTAAACGAACTTGGTCCCATCGCTACCAAGATTATAATACAACGTGCCAACATCGCGCGACAACGCGCTCAGACGGCGAAAGTGGCTGGAACTTTGGTTCTCGTGGTGAGAACGTTCCGTTCACACCGACCTTGATTAATGATCTCTCGCGAGCGGATAACCGATTTTAGAGAAGGTTCCACTTGACCGAATCCTCAACGACTCGATTAATCACCACCGACTGTCAGAGATTGCGCCGACTAGTTCTTCCCATCCGAATCCAGCAGTTGCTTCGTTTTCAATTTTCGACAAGTTCAGCGTTAGAACGTATCCATGGTATGGTGGATTAGGAAAACCCAGAGAATCGTCGGATCGATGTACTTTTGTCTGGAGATCGCGACAGAATCTGCTCAAGCTTGACAATACGAGAGTTTGAACATTCCAGAGTTTGAGAACTCGAATTTGGAAGTTGAAAATGTGAAAATTTGAAAGTTTGAGCGTTCGGAAGTTTGGGATCTGGAAAGTCTGAAAGTTTGAGCGTTCGGAAGTTTGGGATCTGGAAAGTCTGAAAGTTTGAGCGTTCGGAAGTTTAGGATCTCGAAAGTCTGAAGGTTTGAGCGCTCGGAAGCTTCGGAACTGGAAAGTCTGAAAGTTTGAGCGCTCGGAAGCTTCGGGACTGGAAGGTCTGGAAGTTTGAGCGTTCGGAAGTTTAGGATCTGGAAAGTCTGAAAGTTTGAGCGTTCGGAAGTTTAGGATCTGGAAAGTCTGAAAGTTTGAGCGTTCGGAAGTTTAGGATCTGGAAAGTCTGAAGGTTTGAGCGCTCGGAAGCTTCGGAATTGGAAAGTGTGGAAGTTTAGGTGTTCGCAAGTTTCGCAACTGGAAAGTCTAAAAGTTTGAAAGCTCGGAATCTTCGGAACTGGAAAGTCTGAAAGTTTGAGCGTTCGCAAGTTTCGCGGCTGAAAAGTCTGAAAGTTTGAGCGCTCGGAAGTTTCGAAGCTAGGAGGTCTGGAAGTTGAAAAGTATCATAATTCCATTAAAGTTTAAAGTAATTTTGTATTTGTTAAGGTTGTATACTGGAAGCTTACTCCTTAGTCAATCCCAAATTGAACCTAAAATTCTCAAAATTAACGCGCTACGTTGCAAATTTAGCAAATCAAAATTCAATTTCAACATATTTTCGATCTACGACTCGCGATATGCGTAACTCGATCACTCTGCCTGCCACTTAATTCGATTGTTAAACTAAACGCAGTTGATTAAAATCGTGGCAATAAAGCACAACAAAATCGCGGAATTGAATGTCGAAATGTAGAGAATTCGCGTTTAACATTGCTGTACCTACGAGGGACAATGGGTTCGTTTGCGCCACTTGAAATATTATTTTACTCGATCCCCTTTCGTGTTTGTTTGTTGGCGGTCAGCACTATATATCCGTATATATGCTGTACAGTGTAAATTTGATTATTTATCATCGCATACTGTCCCGTAGTAAAGTTCATTAAACATTGACACTGGTGGAACACGCTCTTTCAGCATTTCGCTTGACGAAATTCAGAATTACCATTTCCTATTTTTAAACTGTCAATTTGATTTATCGATCGTTCCACTGTAAATATTCATATCGTATAGAAAATACCGGGCGACGTATTTTTCATCCTTTTCATTTATCCATAGCGTGCTACCTCTTTTATGATCGAATAAAGGCGAACGAAAGCTTTTAATATTTCCAAAAAGACAGTTTAATACAAACAGCAACGAGAAAACGTGCTAAGAAACATTTTCATCTTCGTTGGCCCGATCTGAAAGATTTACATAGCTCTCTAGATCCCATACACGACCCTGAATCTCAGTCGATACATTGATACCATCGGTCGATGCTTTTATTCAGAAACAAACTTTTCGAGATCAAATTTCCACAGCGAAGAATCCGAGTGATCTGTAGCGACACTCAACAGCAAACTATGACCGGACGACAGCAGAGCAGTGGTTAGCGCCGTTGGTTACGAACGTTCAAGACCCAAGTTCAAATCCCGGCACTCGTAGTCTGATTTTTTTCTCCACGAATCCTAATTGAGAAGAAGGCAATCCGAATGAAGACAAAAATCCTTATACACCCCCAGCAAGCAGTACCTCACAGCGATTATTATACGCCAGCAGTAGCACTATCACCACGACCGATATATACCGCACCTTGGATCAAATCTAGCGAGTCTGTGTGGTCCTTAGACCCACGTAGATATACAAGATAAGATCGTCGTTCTCGATCGAAATATCTAGACGACTCTAATCGATCCGACTTAATTTAGAAGCTTTACCGTCACGAAGCAGAATTTCCACGGCAAAACGCGCAAGCTCGGACATAAACCGAAAAGTCTGCGTAGGTCTCTGGACGTTTGTTAATGGTGTTTCGCACTGTATGACCCGTCGTGCCGCGTAACACGAGAGTTCCCCGAGGTGCAATGCGAAGTTTCGTTGGGCAAAATGGCCCGCAAGACCGCGACTTAATTCGCCGCCGGTGCGCTATCGGCTTCCGGTGCATCGCCAAGTTTCGAAATGGTTTTTAGCAGGTCAAGACGGATCTCCCTCGGCGGACGTATTATCCGTTGCGTTTCACTCGCGTGTTCTCGGTCTAATTGCACCGCGTTTTCGCGAAACAGGTCCCGTTTCCGTGGATACAGCGGGAATACGTTCGTTATTATTGTTTCGTCCCCGATGGAAATGCGCGATTTTACGATCAATTTCCGGAGACCGGCACGCGATCCCACTGTGAAAAAGGGGTTCAGGATGGCAGCGGCGTGGCTCGCGCAACTTTCAATGGCGTGGAATTCGAATTGTTAATGGCGAATGTCGCGTAAAGAGGAATTTACCGTTTCGAGAGAATCGTTTTGACATTGCACACCGGCTACTCGACTTATTTTCCTGCATTTTCCTGCCGATTCATTGAGTCGAAGCTCATTGGCGTTTTTAGAATTTCACGCTACTTTCGCACGATTACGATACTTTGATACTTTGAAAACGTTATATTCTGATAATAAAGATGCTTCGTTGGAAATTATCTTGTAATTTATATGTATAATTTTTATATTCTTTTCTTTTTTCAAATTTCCTTCAAACTTTAGCAACGTGATCGCGATTGTCGAATCTCATTAGTGAATGATGTTAGTGAAAGCTTAAAATGCTCGTGTTCACGAAAGATGTCGGCGATTGTTCGAACGCTTCCTCGATTCGTGTCTGACAGTGTTTAACACTCGGTTCCAACGCGAAATGCGTATGTTATACTTGAATAGATATCAGCAGAATTTGATTCTACTATTCTATCTACTTTTCACGAGCAATTAGCGCGAAGAGAAGAAGATAACCGAAGAGGTGCAAGGCGAAGCAAGCAGATTTAAATAAAAAGGCGGACGAACGATGGCAGGGGAGAAAAAATGTTTCCCTCTTCGACGCGTATCCGTCGTTCCAGCTCGAATGGTTCGTTTAATTAGCGGCTGCGTGGTTGTCAACGTCGACCACGACCTGAAATGGCAATATTTTCAGCCGAGACTCGAGACCGTAATTGCTATTAATTCCATTCATCGTTCCAACTCGTATTAATTTCACCGCGAATAGATCCATCGTGAAAATTATTCGGTTTCGTCGGTCGGACAGGAAACGCCGTTTATTTTATGCATCGCCTTCGGCCCTTCTGTTGGAACCTGTCAGTTGTCTTCTGGTTGCACGTGTCGCTAATTTCGTTCGCGACTGATGTTCCACGTATGATCTTTCGTGTTTCATGTTCCCTTTAGGTCTGGAAATAAACGTTGCTCGAAATATGGCTAATTTCGTTTCCCTTTACGATCGGTTTGCCTGATCGATAGGTTGGTAGACCTGCCGGAGGGTTGTCCGACTGTACTGGGTGGACAATACACAGCTGACTGATTCTCATCGTCGCTAGCGTTTGAACGAAGCAAAGAACGACTGTCTTGTCGATGCAGGTCGTTCGTTGATACCAGGAAATTACGTACGGAGTAACAACGTCCAAAAGATGTTCGCATTTTTCGTTACGAAGCGAGCAGAACTCTCGTAAAAAGAAGACTAAAGAGAAAACACCCCATTGACCTCACTAAAGAAATAAAATAGACAAACTCGAAGATGGTATCCCGCTGGGGGTAGCCATCCACGTGTCAATTAGCAATAAAGTTAGACAAATTTACCGAACGTCCTGCTGGACAAATTGCAAGGTACAAATTAAATAATAAAAAAAGAAGAATTTTTTTGTTACTTTTTCACGCGTTTAGCAAGGCACGATCGCGTAGAAGAAGAAGTTCGGTGCAGAAAAATCCAGCGATCTACAGTGACGAATTAACCAACTGTGCAACGCTCCGTGATTATTTTCACGTTGGTCCGTTGAACAGTCGCTGAACGTTGCAGAATGGCGAGACTTTGAAATCAGTCAGTTACATATTGTCCACCCTGTACGCGTAGAAAGTGATGTATCGCGTAGGAGCTGGCAGTTTCTTTGATGGGTTATGAATAACGCGGATTTCTCTCTTAGACGAAAGTACCTTTGCTTCGTAAGAGTAGAAAGGGAAGATGCAGTTGCCAGTTTCTTTGATAAATATCTGGCTGGGGAATTTTGTGGATGAAAATTCTAGCGACTTCGTGAAACACGAAAGTGGAAAAGACACTCGCGCTAGAGGAAACTTTCGTGGCTCAACCATGGATATTGTGCTAGATTTTAATGATATTTTAACGTCAATCGAGAGATCACAAAGTTTATAACAATACCAAAAAGATTTAGATAATTCGTTGGTAAGTTGTACGATAGTCGCTGATACTGTTGTACGAATCAGTAAAAATGACTTGGATAATTCGATAATTCTTAGTTACGAGACCTCTGCTTCCTAATATCGTCGACTCGTTAGTTCCGTTTATTTCATGGAAGCGACCTAATTTCCTCCTCATCTTAAATCGCTAAATTAGTCGACACAGTTCCGAGAGTCCCTTCTGAGAAGCGACCTGGGGATCTCGGAAACCTGGCTTCCGCGAACAGGGGATTAAGACGTCCAGGTCAGACCCCAGGCAAATACGTATAATGCACAGACGTCCAACGAAACGGTCCCTCGGCATACCAATCTCCACTCGAACGACTCTTATTAAAACGTATTTTGTCTCGCGTCTAATGTCCCTCTCGTTCCGCTGAATTTTATCTCAAGTCTAGTTGCCTTAAATTTCAACGATTTAAGGAATGAAACGTTATAAAGCGAACGAGTGTCAAGCACATCGCTGTGCATATCGAAGTTGCGCATACGTATACGTATGTTTGTTCCTCCATGCAGGAACGATGTGCTTTTGGGTGCAATAAAATCGTCTGAAACAAAAGTTAGTCTTGAGCCATAAACGCGAAACCCGCAGGCTGCGATATCGAAATTACGTATAATTGGATTCCAGGGGTTCCACAACCAGTACCATTCGCGAAATGTGGCGAGTCGTATGAATTTTGACGGGAAGTTTCGCGAAATTTCGAAATTTCACAAGCGCATTCAACAAACTATAAACTAGCCTGCTCGATACGAAATCGCAAAATTATAAAATTATAAAATACGCGCAGCGTCGAATTTCTCCTCGCTCGTTAGTTAATTGTAAATATTGTGATACGCATAATTTTGTGCGCTAGATTAGATTGGCCGCGTAGTAGTGACACACGTGTGTGAATACGAGCGTGTGGAAGTACGTGTGTGCGCGGTGTCTCGAAAAACCGTTGGCAGTGTGGTACGGAAGATGGTGAGACAAGGAGAGCGCCGAGACGCGTGCAAATGTATATCCACGAAGATCCTGGAAATCGTTTATTAAACAAATTTAAAACTATTTTAATACGAATTCTAAGAGTAACCTTGGTGTTCCTTTACTTTTATTTCGGCAATCAAGATCCACAATTCTCAACGAATTGTCGTAGGATCTCGTAGGAAAATCGACCAGCGCCAGTTCGCCTTTCGTAACTCCGATTTCGTAATCTATTATTCGATACTTAATTATACAGCGCGATAATGCTAAACATTTGCTATCGCAGAATCAATTGCAAGATCGGTTACGGCAGCAGAATAGAATATATCGGAACGTTCCGTGGTAAATGTCGGAATTATCACGAAGTCTGTAACTAACTTGCGTTTTAATGCGACGAATAATAGTCGTCCATGAAGGTAGGTACGTGCAGGTAAAGGAGCTTCGCACAGTGGTCTGGCTTCTATCTACGTAGTAACTCTAAGAGATAGAAATGAACAGATTCTCACGGGAGAGCAATCATAGCTGCTAATACCTATTTCTCACGGATGACACCGAGTTTGCGTTATCTGGCCGATGTTCGTATAGCGTAGCAACTCGAAGAGAATGGGGGAAAGGTCCCTAAGCTCCGGGGCTTAACTCGGACCAGCAGCACTGCCATAAAGTCTCTCTTGCGTCGCTCTCTTGACCCCGAACGACGCCAATTCTCCCCTTGACGAATTCAGAAACGCGGCCACCCTCTGCTTACACGTGTTTCCCTCTTCAGAAGAAAGAAATCGTCTTAAAAAGAGGGAAAGATTTGTGCGAAAAAACTTATACGTGTTGCAAGTTCTTAGGTGGCATTTTTCACTTTCATGTAAACTTATATTTGCCTAATAATTAAATAAATGGAATTCGAGTAGACATTTATTTCGTCCACTGAATATTTTTTTTTTTTTTTTGTAATCTTAAAGTTTCTGTGGAAATCTCGTAGTCGAAATGCGATAGATTTAACTCGATAATTCAAGCTTATCGAGATTTCGTACCTTCCGGTTTGATGGGAACTTGTACGTGTTGCAAATTCTTAGGTGGCATTTTTCACTTTCATGCAAATTTCTATTTGTCTAATAATTAAATAAATGGGATCCGAGTAGAGATTTATTTCGTCCGCTGAATATTTCTTTTCGCAATCTTAAAGTTTCTATGGAAAACTCGATAATTCAAGCTTTTCGACATTTCGTACCTTCCGGTTTGATCGAAACTTGTACGTTGCAAGTTCATAGGTGGCATTTTTCATTTTCATGCAAACTTATATCTGTCTAATAATTAAATAAATGGAATTCGAGTAGACATTTATTTCGTCCACTGAATATTTCTTTTTGCAATCTTAAAGTTTCTATGTGAAACTCGATAATTCAAGCTTTTCGACATTTCGTATCTTCCGGTTTGATGGGAACTTGTACGTGTTGCAAATTCTTAGGTGGCATTTTTCACTTTCATGCAAACTTATATTTGCCTAATAATTAAATAAATGGAATTCGAGTAGACATTTATTTCGTCCACTGAATATTTCTTTTCTTTTTTTTTTTGTAATCTTAAAGTTTCTGTGGAAATCTCGTAGTCGAAATGCGATAGATTTAACTCGATAATTCAAGCTTTTCGAGATTTCGTACCTTCCAGTTTGATGGGAACTTGTACGTGTTGCAAATTCTTAGGTGGCATTTTTCACTTTCATGCAAATTTCTATTTGCCTAATAATTAAATAAATGGAATTCGAGTAGACATTTATTTCGTCCGCTGAATATTTCTTTTCGCAATCTTAAAGTTTCTATGGAAAACTCGATAATTCAAGCTTTTCGACATTTCGTACCTTCCGGTTTGATCGAAACTTGTACGTTGCAAGTTCATAGGTGGCATTTTTCATTTTCATGCAAACTTATATCTGTCTAATAATTAAATAAATGGAATTCGAGTAGACATTTATTTCGTCCACTGAATATTTCTTTTTGCAATCTTAAAGTTTCTATGTGAAACTCGATAATTCAAGCTTTTCGACATTTCGTATCTTCCGGTTTGATGGGAACTTGTACGTGTTGCAAATTCTTAGGTGGCATTTTTCACTTTCATGCAAATTTCTATTTGTCTAATAATTAAATAAATGGGATCCGAGTAGAGATTTATTTCGTCCGCTGAATATTTCTTTTTGCAATCTTAAAGTTTCTATGGAAAACTCGATAATTCAAGCTTTTCGACATTTCGTACCTTCCGGTTTGATGGGAACTTGTACGTGTTGCAAATTCTTAGGTGGCATTTTTCACTTTCATGCAAATTTCTATTTGTCTAATAATTAAATAAATGGGATCCAAGTAGAAATTTATTTCGTCCGCTGAATATTTCTCTTTTTTTTTTTTTATAATCTTAAAGTTTCTGTGGAAATCTCGTAGTCGAAATGCGATAGATTTAACTCGATAATTCAAGCTTTTCGAGATTTCGTACCTTCCGGTTTGATGGGAACTTGTACGTGTTGCAAATTCTTAGGTGGCATTTTTCACTTTCATGCAAATTTCTATTTGTCTAATAATTAAATAAATGGGATCCGAGTAGAGATTTATTTCGTCCGCTGAATATTTCTTTTCGCAATCTTAAAGTTTCTATGTGAAACTCGATAATTCAAGCTTATCGAGATTTCGTACCTTCCGATTTGATGGGAACTTGTACGTGTTGCAAATTCTTAGGTGGCATTTTTCACTTTCATGCAAATTTCTATTTGTCTAATAATTAAATAAATGGGATCCAAGTAGAAATTTATTTCGTCCGCTGAATATTTCTTTTCGCAATCTTAAAGTTTCTATGTGAAACTCGGTAATTCAAGCTTTTCGAGATTTCGTATCTTCCGGTTTGATCGGAATTCGATTAAATTTCTCAAATTTCTATTTCTGCTTACTTTAGATACGGAACTTGTACAGGATGATCCATTAAAATGTCTCCGTGTTAACGGACGAATACCTTCAACTGAAACATTTTATATATCTTTTCGTACGACGTGGATTCTACACATTTTTCACGTTTAAACTTCCTAACCATAAATATAATCGCATAAAAATCCGCGGTCCATTAATCTTCGATTTCAATGGCTGTTGAAAAAAGAGATTTCCTGGACCGGACCCGTTCCTATCGATGGATTAGCATAGTCGTCTTCGTGATAAATGGTAGCCTCTGTTCACGATGAAACCGAAAGCCGACGCTAATTACGTACTACGTTTCATGCTACTCCGATGTTATTCTCGTTTCGTCTGATTCTCCGTCTGCTCGAAACTTCGAGGTCCAAACGATAAGATGTCCTCGACCAACGGAAGTCCAACTTGGTAGATTCCTCTTGGCCACCGATTTCGTCTAACAGGATCCAACTAACTGGATAATTATTTCCACTTGTCTCGACTCTAAGGATTCGATCGTGCATGGGAGAAATTGATCTGCTGGAAAAGCGGACGAGATCAAATTTTCCTGTCGATTTGTCTAAGCTACGGTAGAACGAGGGAAATCGGTTTCACGAACGAAACTGCGTTCGCTTGAATTAGATGGTTTGTGATCTTGTAACTTTAGATTTCGAATTTTATATCGACATTTGTCGAGACCCGAGACCTCGTCTATAGTCCATTTTACACGCTATATTTTTATTTTACCGAGAGTTATTTTATTCAACGAGCGCTTGATCTCGACGTAAAAATGAAAAATACTCGATGCAAGTTATCGTCCAGACAAACGTAACAAGGTAGCGCGAACGGTCTACAATTTGAAATCGCGCTTTTCAATCTCGTTTTGGATCAAATTTTCTCTTACTAACGTCAAAGCAAAGTTTCGTCGGCTACGCGGTACGACGAGACACGGTAATTTTACCAAATTGTGGAATTGCATTTGATAAGACCGATAGACAAACATATAATACACGTATAGCGGGAAAAATATTTAACGTAAAAGTTATTAACGCAGACCGTGTGACAACTCGAAACTACTTTCTATCCATCGCTATGCTATGTACGTCTTGTTGGATCCAATTTAATTCTACCTGGTCTAACGAGAAGAATCGATTAGCGCTTCATATACTTCGCTCATTCCCCTGTAAGGAAGAAGGTTACAATTAATCGTAGAGAAAACACACGGTTGCTTAATCATTTACCCCTTTACCTAGCTATTTAGGTAAACGTGCGGTGATTCGGCTGTTGCAAACACGCTAATTCGTCGTTCTCTTTCAGATCGGAAAATCCCGAAGGAATTGGAGCTGACAGTACGGCACCAGTTGGTAAGTAATTTGCTGAATCCTATTAGGGTAACACCCGCCGGTGAAACTGGCGCGAAACTCCGGCCAACGACACGCGTTTCCTTCTTTTTGCCTGCGCGTCATGGTTCGCGTGCCAGCCTCGAGGACACGTAACTGTGGTCTGTCGATGCCTTGCAAAGTAATTAACTTTACGCTAATGAAAAGATTAGCCGAGCCAACGCCATCTCTGAAATAACAAGCAGTTCGCTTAGTGTCGCTTAAATACTTCTCAAGCTTACAATGTTTGTAATCGAAGATGTTTGGATAATATCGGACAACGATTAGATATCATTTGATACGACGTTATCGTTATATGCGTATTACGAGATACGAGATATCGTAAGCTGTTCAGAATCCGCTTCAGGAGCGAGCATGAGGCGCGGAAACGACGACAGAAGGTTCATAGAAACGCGTATCTCTGTTCCACGTTCTTTCGAAGTTACAGCTATTTTTGTGTCGCGATAATCCGCAATCGCTTGACTTGGTCAAAGTTCTTCGAGATGGCTACCCTCGGTCCGTGTTATTCGACGCACACCTGGTGTTTTTGAAAGATCGGATTTTTGCAAGAAATTTTGCAAGAAGTTTCTATCGAGCTAAGCGGTTGCGGATCGTTCAAACACAAAAGTGGCTATAAACTTGGAGACGGTTGGGTAGCGCACAGGTCCGCGCGAACTTTATTCATCGTTCTTGTATTTATTATATTAGGTCGTCCGGAAAGTTTCTTTCGTTTTAGAAGGAAATAATGGATGCGCAACATTTTCCGTTTTATATTATTTTATCGAATTACGTATGATCCATTTTGTTCTATGGAAGTAAAGATCACAGCGTTCGACAGATTAGGTTTCATGTTTGTATAAAGATGCATCGTTGTAAAAGACGGGTCTGTAAAAGAAAGACACTTTTCGGACAACTTAATATTTTCGTACTTCCTACTGTATTATCACTTAATGACAAAATTTGTAATCACCTAGTTGCTAACCCAATATATCATCCTGTACAATTAGGACGAAGAATTTGTAGCGCGATGCGATCGAACGGAAAGTTGGTCACGCTTTTACGGTGAAATTAAGGGACGCGTTTTCTGCTTTGCGCGTATTGTTTCCGATCGATGTACGCGCCACTTCCCTTTCCACGGTGATCTTGTCAAATGTTTGCGCCCACTGTGTCATTCCATCGGCGTACAATTGCTTAGTCTTTCGAGAAAAGAAAACGTTCCAATTCGTGGTCGCAGTCTCCCAAAGAACACCGGCTCTTAGCTTCCACGTGGTTTTGTAACGAGTGGAATAAGCGATAGCCTGAACGTGCAAGATCGCGAGAATACGATAAATGGGGCAGAAGATTCAAATTGCCGGAATTTTTGTGGCGTGGAAATTTTCAACAGGTTCAGCGTTAGAACGTATCCATGGTATGGTGTATTAGGAAAACCCAGAGAATCGTTAGATTGATGTACTTTTGTCTGGAGATCGCGACAGAATCTGCTCAAGCTTGACGATACGAAAGTTTGAAGATTCCAGAGTTTGAGAACTCGAATTTGGAAGTTAAAAAGTGTGAAAATTTGAAAGATTAAACGTTTGACAACTATAGACAGAAAGTTTGAGCGCTCGGAAGCTTCGGAACTGGAAAGTCTGAAAGTTTGAGCGTCCGACAAGTTTCACGACTGGAAAGTCTGAAAGTTTGAGCGTTCGTAAATTTTACGACTGGAAATTCTGCAAGTTTGAGCGTTCGTAAGTTTCACGACTGGAAAGTCTGAAAGTTTGAACGTTTGTAAGTTTCACGACTAGAAAGTCTGAAAGTTCGAGCGTTCGTAAGTTTCGCGACTGGATAGTCTGCAAGTTTGAGCGCTCGGAAGTTTCGGAATTGGAAAGTGTGAAATTTTAAGTGTTCGCAAGTTTCGCAACTGGAAAGTCTAAAAGTTTGAAAGCTCGGAATCTTCGGAACTGGAAAGTCTGAAAGTTTGAGTGTCCGCAAGTTTCGCGACTGGAAAGTCTGAAAGTTTGAGCGTTCGTAAGTTTCGCGAGTGGAAAGTCTGAAAGTTCGAGCGTCCGCAAGTTTCGCGACTGGAAAGTCTGAAAGTTCGAGCGTTCGCAACTTTCGCAACTGGAAAGTCTGAAAGTTTGAGCGTTCGCAAGTTTCGCGACTGGAAAATCTGGAAGTTTGAGCGCTCGGAAGTTTCGGAATTGGAAAGTGTGAAATTTTAAGTGTTCGCAAGTTTCGCAACTGGAAAATCTGAAAGTTTGAGCGTTCGCAAGTTTCGCAACTGGAAAATCTGAAAGTTTGAGCGTTCGTAGGTTTCGCAACTGGAAAGTCTGCAAGTTTGAGCGTTCGCAAGTTTCGCCACTGGAAAGTCTGAAAGTTTGAGCGTCCGCAAGTTTCGCGATTGGAAAATCTGGAAGTTTGAGCGTTCGCAAGTTTCGTCACTGGAAAGTCTGAAAGTTTGAGAATACGATAAATGGAACAGAAGATTGAAGTTGCGGGAATTTTTGTGGCGCGTGGTCTTGCGTTGTCTTGGCCAACCATGTTTCAACTTACGTAAAAACAGGTACTTCGGAAACCATTTGCCTTACGCTGTACAGTCGACTGTTGACTAATCGACGATAACGCGCTGGATCAATTAGATCGAGGTTAATGGTCATTGTTGGAACTCGGATGAATCCGTGTCGCTAGAGAAAACGAAAGGAAATTTCCATGCAAGCCGCTGATACTTTTACCCGAATATTTCTAAAGATCGGTTAAAGTCGTCGCAAATTCGACGAAAAGACTGATTCGAGTACGAGATGTTAGGTTCGATGGATAAAATTTACTCGAAATAGAAGCTATATTCGAAAAATGTGCTTTTAATGTCTATATCGCAGCAAAAGATATGAAAAGAAAAAGAAAAGGAAAAGCAGAAACGAAACTTTTCGTGATACGACTAGACTCGAATCTGGCGCTATTCCCCTGTTGCTGTGTCCCACTGAAAAATCTCCAAATTACGCGTCAAAGGGTGAAGAGGGGGAGGACGACGAAAAATTTGAAAGTCAAAGAATCGCCGAGAATGACCAAGTTCCATACGTTGGCTCTATCCGCAGGATTTTCGTTTTTGCAGCACGTAGAACATGGGCTTCCTTATAGCGGGAGTTGGCGTGGAAATTTTCAATATCCAGCCGATGAAATTTATTCGAGCCGTCGTACGACGGCCGCCTGTGCCTCTCTACGGATACCAGCGAGGAAAAAATCGCCGTACGAACTTCCATTCGAAGCGTCCCTTCCACCTATCCACCCTTGTAATCCACTTACAAGTTTTTCCCTTTTCTTCTGGAGAATCGACGACCGGCGAGGAGAAAAGAAAGTCGTCCGAGCGGGGCGCCAAATAAGATTCTTTTTTATGTGGATACGTGCGTGTTCGCGTATCGGTGCAAATATTAGATGGCTGTTCTGATAGGTTCTCAAAGAGACGCAGGTATACGCGTGTGTCTCTTTCACCGAGCTACCGTGAAGCGCGTGTATCCGGAATTCGTCGCACGCCTCGCGAACCTCACTCGCCTCCCAGGCTACTACTTTGTTTGGAGAAGTCGGGTTTCTCGTCTCTTCTCTCGCGAATATTTAAGAGAGAAAGGTTGGAAATGCGCCGTGTGTAGAGAATGACGGACAGGAAGAAGAAGCGCGAGAGTAGCGAGAAAACGAGCGGGCAATTATTAAAGAGAGAATATTTATTTAAATGAAATTAGAGATAGGACTGCATTGCGAGCCGAGACAAGAGGAATGCGATCGATTTAACGTAAAAGAGGATTTGCAGAAAGGAAAATTCCAGAGACAAGGCGAAAAGTATCGCGAACGATCTTGCAAGGAATTTCAGCGATAGAGACATCTTGGTGGAATTGCAGCGATAGAGGGGGGAAGAGATAAGGAAACGGTAATTGAGTGGAAGATCGGTGATAGGATAAAGGGATTCCATTAATTAAATGAAAAGTAAGGTTCGCAGGAAAGGAGGAAATTGTAGAAACGAAAAGAAATATTACGGAATTGACCAAGGAAGAACACCAGTGATTCCAAAATCGCGCAAGAGTGCCTGAGGAGAGTGAGACGTTACAGGAAGGAATTTCAGCAACGAAGCAGAAACCAGTGCCAGGATGCTGCAATTTGGGGAATTTTAACATTGAACTGGAAAGAAAAGAAAGACTCGAGGAAATTCCAGCAACGAAACAAAAAAATAGCGTGTGGATCTTAGACGATTCCAACGGTAACAATTTCTTCAGAAAATTGACGAAAATGAGAATGTTCTTTGCATGGAGGAATAAGGACGCGCTTTTGTACTTAGCGTAACCGTGCTCTTTGTGTATCCAAAATTTCCTTCGAAAGCCAGCGATCGATTTAACGAAATCGGACCAATCCCGAGGGGAGCGCCCGTCCTACCGAAAATCTTTCGTCAACCGTACAAAGAACAGGATCCAATCGAAGGTGGTTTTTCGCTCGAAGAAAGGCCAACCACTCGAGGCCATGATCTCTCTCGAGTGATTCGTTGGTTCTGTTCGAACGATGCCTCGTCGTACCTTCTCTCGTTCCATCAGCTTTGTATTCCGTAAACGTTATCACGTGTGAATTCGTCGACCGTGTCAAGTGTGCGTCTTCGGTGCCGTACGTGAAGCTACTACGGAAGCGAGCCGCGTGTTAAGGGGCCGTTGTTTCGTCACGTTCGACCTTTCTTGGACGACGAGTCGACACGGAGTCGTCGTCGCGAGACGATTTTCCACGTTTCCTCCGTGTCGGTTAAGCGAGCTTTTACCTCTTGTCTTTGAATTTCTTTCGCTCGCGTTTCAACGGTTCTTAACCTTTCGTTTACCGTGCAGCCCCTTTAAACAATTTTTTCTCGTCGCGGACCTGCCGAGAAGACTCGACGCAGAATTGAAACGCGCCAAAATGTGCGCACGTTGGACTGCTTGGCTCGAGAGCCTTTTCGTAGGCAGGAGATTCGTTGTAAATGAATAAACGTACGTGGAGAAAGATAAGTTTCGTTCGAGTAATACGATAATAAGTTGCGCGCGCGAGCACTTGGTGCGAGAACTCTGCTGATCCGCGGACGACAAGTTAAGAACCGTTGCCCTGTTTCCTTCTTTTTATTTCTTAACGGGAGCAGCATGTTTTTGTATCGGCTGCGAGTTCAACGAGTGCGGATGAAAGATTTACGTATTCATTCGTGAACGAAGGTGTACGCGTACAGTGGTGTCTTTCGAAACAATAACGATAACGCTTGTTCGTTAATTTCACTGCAATTGTATCGCGAAAACATTTACTTCTATCGTCTGTGGTGTAACGTAGGATCTAAAGATACGTAGTGGTTGTATCCTCAAGCACTGTGAATATGGAATTTCTTTCGAGTTTTTAAGTTTCGTTTCTAATGTCAAGCAGTGGCCATCATGTTCCAGTCGCACGTTGCAATTTATGTCCACGTTTCGTGGAATACGTTCTTCGCCTAAGACATTCGACAGAAGTTGAATTTTAAGCTATCGTCCCCTACTTATTACCGCGTTTACCATTAAATTCCGCGGTAAATATGCATCTTATGAGGTCAATACGTATCATCGATTGAACGCATAACGTTAGAACGTATGAGAACGTGTTCACATCGAAAATTCGTAATCTATTCGTACGAAATGCATACGCGCGTGTTCGTTTAATTTCCATCTCGCGGTCAAGAAATGCACTTTGTTTGCAGAAAGTTTGATAGTAAACACGAGGGATGAATATCGCCAGTTATATCTTCGTTCAAAAAGCCAGCTTTCAAACGACAACTAGTCGATACGCGGTAAAAGAAGCGGAGAAATAGCATCCAGATGATTTACAAATCGCTTCGATAAATCCATAGAGGAAAGGTGTTGCACGAGAATCGAATCTTCGAGCGTTTCGACTCGATCGTCGGTAGAGAGAGAAAAGGGTCGATAGACCGGCGGAATTGTGCAGCAAATTGAATCTGTTTGGATTTGTTATTTTCTGGAGGCGTCCGCTGACTCAATCGCGACGCGACACTCGCTGGAATAAAATAAAAAGGGTCCGCGTGCGAGAATCGAGGCCGGAGGGACAGAGAGAGAGAGAGAGAGTAACGAGCGAACCGTGAATAACGCTGCCGATTTATTTACGACCCGTTTCACCTTACGTTCCTGCCTTTTTTCATCTGTCGTTTATATCGTCCCCCACTTCTTTTTTCTCTCTCCGTATCGCAAAAGGGGGAACCCAGTTGATTCCTGCGAAATCGATTCGATCTGGGAACGCGACTCGTAACCTTCCAATTTTGCCCCTGAACGTCGGCACACGTGGAAACGATGACAAATGGACGCGCGGCTTGGCGAATGCGATGCAACGATTAAAGATTATGTAGACCACGCGAAAAAGGTAGTACGATGTCTGCAGTGGATCTCGATCGTTAAGGCTGGCCCCGAATAAGGTTGCGATAACGACGAACGAAGAAATATGATTTTCATTGCGCTCGTAATTGACGTTGAGCGATAAAACGAATCGCTGCGTGATTCGCCAGCTCCATGTTGGCAGTTGTTAAAAAGCAAGTATAATTGTCGACGAGGTATTCAACGTGGTCGATACGCTTCATACGTTTTATGATCGATCGATCGGATGCAGGTATACTACGTACGTGTTTCGAGTTTTCAAGCGACAGAATATATCGGAGGATTTGTAGTCTGCGGATGTTATTAGACGTTTACACGAAGGTATAATTATCGATGGGTTATTTAACGCGAATATGGTATTAAGATAAATATACCACCACGTATGCGTTTCATTCGCGTAATTAATTTACCTTGATCGATGATTTCCAACAGACGATATGGATGATCGAAGAAGCGCGATGATACTCCTCGTTGTAAAATTGTTATCACCTGACAAAGTACAGTTATCTAGTGCTAACGATATTTCAATGTCTCGTACGCGATAAAACGATTTAAATGTCCGCTCTTGTATCATACGCTTAAAACCCGGTTGAAACTGCTCCTCGTATCTTGTAACAAAACAGAAGGTACACCACGTTCCGTATCTAATGTATTTTCATTTCTCCCATCAATTTCTACTTGGAAGTCGATATTCCAACTTGGAAATATCGTGATCCGTGCGATGACGGCTAACCATACGAAGTTCCAAGCTTCAACCTTCCATCTCGCGGTCCGCGGAAACAAGGTATTTAGTTTATTTCGTACGAAACACGTCGCGGCTCCACGATACACGACTCAAGGCGAACAAACACGGTGATAAAAATGTTCGGGTGTGGTAAGAATCGGGCCAGGAGGCCCTTTCAAGCTACGTCGTGTTTTCGTTCCTTCTATCGAGCGGGAACAATCGCCGGAACTCGTTAAAATCCCTCGCGTCTGTCAGTCGGCACGACACACGTTAATAACGTACAATCTTCTGCATAACGACGGTTGTCGGCCCGGTCCTCTTTTCCTTCTTGTTTCGGCTCGCAAACGCAGCTACCAAATCGTCCGATCTTCGTTTCTATCGCGAAATAGCGCTAAAGTGCTGGTCGTATTTCACGAATCGATCTAACGTGTCCATTTTCCCGTGGAAAACACGCGTCAACGTGTACGTGCGTATACGACGAAATAAGCTTATCGCGGAAGTAAATACGCGGGAGCTGTTCGATTTTACTGTGTTTCGTTGGCGTGTTGCTTTTATCCACCGTAATTCGCGACACGTAATTCACCTTTCGTTTGCGCGAAAACGAAATCTTTTCGGACGACGGTTACGAACGTTTCGTCGTGTCGTTAATAATATGAAATGTACAGCTGTGTGCATTTCCTGTAAGAACGTATTTCACACGATGACACAGCACGACAGAAGTTTATTATACGAGCATTTCCATCGCTAGGTACAACGCGTATAAATGCGCTGTTTATCGAAATTTAGGAGATCTGCTTTATATGAACATTTAGCTTACTCTTAACTTACCCGTCTATAAAATATATACGGCGTAACAAACGCGAAATCACAGCGCTACGAGCCAGAAACTGACGTCGTCCTGCTGCTGAGTCTTTGGTAGATGCAACGTCACTGGCCGACACCTGTTTCCGGGTATACCTTTTACCGATCCGCGCCATGCACTCACGTACACGACCGGATGATTCACGCTAGGAACCTTGTTTGTGACAGATGCTCCGCTTGTGTACGTGTAAAGGTGCGTTTAGACCGAGCGACCGAATCCTCGTTTCTTCGTCCCTTTATTAAAATCAACGTGTAAATGATCCATATATATATATGTCGAGTTCTCGTTGAGGTGTAACGAATTTCCATTTGGATTAGCCATTGTTGTTATACGATATAGATGATATTTACTGGTACAAAGATGATTATTACTGAATTTGACAAATAACCGTGGCCATTAGAAACTCGAGATGCTAATGACAATGATCATAGGTTCAATAACGAATCCACGGTCAACGGGATAGGAAATGCGTTTTCTTCCAAAGTTCAAGTCGAACTGAACTTACTGGTCCACGATTCAAGCGTAACTCAACTTACTTGCCCACGGTACAAGTAGAACTCAACTAACTCTCTCGGTCTAAGTGGAACTGCGCTTATATACTCTTCTCCGTACCTCTGTACCCCTCGGATGAACTATATTTTTAAGGAGAGCTATACAATTACTCCATACCTCTGCTAGGTAAAAACGTCCATTCCGTGATCATGGCTACGTTTAGCGACCCGTTGTGTCACTCCGAGCACAAGCCTATCGTCATAAATCTCGGGCACGCATAATCGGATTAAATCATGAACAACTACTTCTAAGTTTTATTATTTAAGTACAACTATAATGAAAAGTCTAGACTAAAGTATTGAGGATCTTCCCAAAAATTCCAAAAGAAAGGCCCGATGTCCTTTCATCTCCGACATATATAACGCCAGTACCATCGTCAATAAAATAATGCCGGAATATTATGGAATCTTAACGATGTACATACAGGGCGTTCCATTTGTAGCGGCACTCGACAGCAAACTTTCCAACGGTTTCTACCCCGGACGACGGCAGCGCTCTGGTCAGCGTAGTTGGTTACGAACGTTCGAAATCCCAGGTTCGAATCCCGGCACACAGAGTCCTGTTCTTCACAATTCCTAGATGAGAACAAGGGAGCGGTCCGGATGGTTGAAAGAAAATCCCCCAACCCGGACGAAGACAAAAATCTTATACACCAGCAGTACCTATCACGACCTATTATTCCACCTCGCATTTTTATTTAGAATTTAGCCATCTATAATTTATAATTTTGGTATTTTTCTAATAACACTGTCACAAAACGTTTGCGACTCTATTTACGTTTATATAACATACTTTTCTCGTGTTAACAAACTATACATCGATCGTCCGAAGATCCCACGGACGAGCGTTCTTCCGCTGTTTGGCTCGCCGAATCGGAAATCTAACACCCATGCGCTCTAAATGTAATTTAAATTGAAATTTAAATTTCTGCAAAAATCCGAACGAAGATGAACGTTTTAGATGCTCGATCTGCTCACCGTCAACTTGCTCGTATCGTAGACTCGTCACGGAAGATCGCGAAGAAGCTCTCTCGGAGCTTACGAGCGAATTGCTCGACGAATGTCGCTCTGTTCGCTCCAATGTTCTTGTTCGTTTGCTCTAAACGCGTACGCGTAACGTACGTGTGAGACGTAGCGGCGTCATGATCGAGGTGAATCGATACGGATCGCGCACTGTTACCAACAGAGTTACGCCGCACAGCGGTATCTGTGATAAGGTTATCGCGATTCGCCGACTGTTATCGAGTTACACGCTCTACAGTTGGACCCTTTGATACGATCTAGCGTAGGATGCGCTCCGTAAATCATACTACCACGGCATCGAAAATAGCAGTGGCTTGTTCAAAGCTTGATGCCGCTGCGACTGGTGAATTACGCGGTGATACGTTTTCATGGCGTTTAACCCAGCTTAAAGCTGTGTGATCATTAGTAAGTAAATTGTAGTTATACCGAATTACGTTAGGTATGTTGATTAAATCGCCGTTTGCCTCTAGTTTAGCGTATTCAGCGTATCCCTGGTAACGTGCTCGCGACTTGCCGCGTTCCCAATTACTTAAAATTAATTCTGCATTAGAGGAGCACTGGAAAAGCTCTATCTGGTGTATCGACGCTTATGTCTTTTTATCATGCTTGTTCTTTCTTCCTTTCTTTTTTCTTTTTGAGGAAAATAAAATGTCTGTCCGATAGGTTTCAATTTCTTGAAACGAGATATTTGTCATATTTTACAGCCCCGTAGTGATTATTCTGCGGAAGAACTAATTAAGTATTTAATTAAATCAGAAAATTGTGGATACCACGTAAGAAAGTCGGTAAATTCCTATTCGAAGATCGGCGGAAACATACATCGTCTGTTATAATGTCGACTCCACCGCGTCGAGTTCAGTTTCCGGTTACCAGGCTATTAAAAAGATGGACAAATTTGTCCAGGGTGGCTGCCGTTTCCGAGCCCCTAAATCGAAGAAGAATATTCAAATTCCACAAACTTGTTGGTAAGCCATTGCGTTCGAAATTGCACACGATGTTAGCGAAAGATTATGCCAACCATCTTTCACTGGCCTAACGAGTGCCTTCAGGTCGCAACAAAAAGTAATTCCATTGCCACTGGAAAGAAACGAAACTACTCGGACCGCGGGAAACGCGTGTTCCGAACAACATTTAAAAAAAGAAGGAAAAAAGAAAGAGAAACAAAGCAATTAACAAAATTTGCAGACGCCACAAGAGCACCAAGAGCTCTTACCCATCCCACGGTCCGAAAATCCCTAGACCAAATAACACTCGCGGAACCGTAATAAAAAAAGAGGTGAAAAAAAGAAGCATCAGACCCCGTCGTTGGAATAATTACGGAACGGGAGCGTAAGAATCGTTGGAAAGCGGCGGGTAACGAACGAGAGGGTGTCGGCGGTTCGCGTTAATCCGACCAAGGGGGTGGCTGAACGTCAGCGCGTCGAATAATTGCAGCCGATTCTCGATCCGAGCGAGAAAAGAGGATCGAAAGGCGGAACCGTTGACGCGGAAGTCGTTCGTTGCGTTGGCCGCGTAACGAAATCTGACGTATCGAGGGACGGAATGAAGCGGATCGGCTAGAACCCGGCGATCTTTCGCAGAGCTAAGTTACGCCACGCTATTGCTGTGCCAGGTTTTAAACCTTTGCTTCGATGCAGATACGTAGCACGTGGGGCTGTTTTCACCAAAATTCTGCCGCGTTAATTCGAACTGTCGCATCTACTTTCTGGTATCTTATATTTTCTGAGCTATTTTCCAACAGCTACTGCCTATATATTTTCTTTCATGCTGCGTCGTAGTCGCCGAAAAGACGAATCTAGCGATCCACGATAAGACGACGTTCGGTCGAGCCAAAATTGTGCCACCAGTTACGGATCACCCTGTACACTCCCTATACACGGTGGAGCCGTCTTTTCCATTGAAACAGTGCCAGCTTATAGCTTTCGCTGGAAACGGTTGCATACGCAGTTGTGTATCGAGGAAAATGCCTTCGAACTCGGAGCACAGCGTGGCTTGGCTCGGCTTTCGTTCTTGGCGGCGGTGTGGGGGTGAGTCAGGCCCTTGGTCGGTCACGCGTGCTCGCTTTCAACCGCGGAGAGACCCCGTTAATTAAAGCTTCTTAAGATAGAGTGTGGAGTAGTAGGCGGCCATGTATGTAATTGTGCATTCCCCTGTTGGCAGGCCTGCTAGAAAGAAGCTTTGTTTTAAGAAGAGACTGCAGGGGGCGCGTGGGTCTGCGCGCTGCACGGCCGCAGACAATGCCCACCGACTACAATGCAACCTCTGTGTTTGTATTTCTGCTGCCTGCCTCGATATCATCTACGATCTCTTTCTTCTTTTTCTCTTTCTCCCGCAATATCGCCACTCTTCTACGTTCTCTGTCTTTCTACGAGCATGTACGAGTCTGTTGCCCTTGTGCTTTTTCCATATGAGTCTCTGCTCTGACTTATAGGAGGCGCGTATTTACTTACTCACTTCGACTACCAGGTCGTGCAAAAGTGGTGGTCGAATCGATTTTCCTTCTCCAATCTTGCACTTATCCACTCGCGTTCATTCGATCCGACAGTATCGTTAATTTGTATTTTTCTTTCTCGTTGGTAATTTATACCGGTTTCTTGCCTCTTTTTGGAAGAGAAAACTGGAAATCGAGTTTCTTTCGTTTGACTATATTAGGTGTACTTTTTTTTTTTTTACTAACGAAGAAGGTAAAATTCTATGGCGATCGTATTGCTCGAAAAAGAAAAACGGTACATTCGATGATATCACGGCTCTCTTATTATCGCATCGATCATTTTGTCACCCCTAGCACGATCATTCGTCGACGCCATCTGCTTAAACTGATATATGTTATAAATGGGCGAACATAAATTTCAGTAATCGTCGAATCGGACAGCGCGCTATCTATTATGATCCAATTATCGTTGCGATAAATTTTACCTCGCTCGAAAGACTTCATCGTTCCGCGATCCCCTGTTCGAATTATTCTTTTCGTATCTCCATCCGAAGGGGAAAATGTTCCAGCTCGTCTTCCATACGTTCGATTCCAACGCTATTTACCGTTTAATTCGGCTACAGTTGTAAATTGTCCTGACCGATATAACACGTTCGCGTTACGTCTCTGCAGAATCCAGTCCTTACGCGAGATAATAAATCGCGCGAGGGAAAAATAAAAAAAGGAGGGACGCGAAAAAGAAATATCGATGAAATATAACGGCAAGGGGTTAATAAACCGGCGGCGGGAGATGTTTCTCGTGCAACTTAAATTCAACGTGTCGCGCTTCAAAAAGACGTACGAAAACTGCCATTTGTTGGGAAAGTTTCGCGTCTCGCGATATACGCGCGCGCGCGCTATCTTTCTCTATCAGCGCGACTACCCACTTTGTTCGCTGCAAGTTTCTCTGTGTTCTTGGACCTCCATCTAGGCATCTATCTGACGCCGCGGGCCTCTCTGTCCGCTCGTTTCATTCCTATTCCTCGTGATTCTCTCTGTCCCACCTCTTTGTCTCCGTTTCAACGACCATCTTTATCCGTCTGTCTCGTAGCTCGTCTCCTCTTCCCTTTGCCGTGTTTCTTGCCTCCTCTTTTCCCATCTGTCGCGCGGATACGCGCACGGTTCCCTTTCCGTTGCTTCGCTGGCTGCTTTGCGCGTTCCTCTCTGGGCCCCGTCTCTGTGTTTCAGCCTGTTTCCCCCGTCCACTGGTCTTTCTACTTTCTCGTTCAATCGGTCCTCGTCACTTTGTGCCCTGCACGCTCGGATACGCCATACGCGAACGATCACACCGCGTAAATTTTATTTTGCAAATTCCTATCGACACTTTGCGTGGTTGCACGCCGCTCTGGGTATCTTTGGCAAAGAAATTACGAACGTTGGAATTTGCCATGTAGTTTAAGACGATGCTAAGGTTTCTACGTTTTGCTTTGTACCATTTTTTTTTTTTTTTTCTTTCGCATTACATCAGCTTCACCGTTATCGCGTTGGTTTTTTAGTGTTTACCGATTATTAAGATAGGAGTTTCACGATTTACGTTGGTCGTTGGAGAAATATGATCGTTCGTTAAAGAATTGATTAAATCCTACGGAGGTTAATTTTCGCCTTAAGATTATTTACGACGCGCTATTAATTCAATATTACCGCGTAACGCGCACGGAATTACCATAAATAAATCTTTTACCCTCAATGGAATCTTAAGCTAGCCCATAGAACGCGTTACTAACTTAATGCAAGCGGCAAACGTAATTACTATAAATAAATCTTATCACCTCAAGGTTATTACCTATGACACGTTATTATGTGAAATTACAGCGAATAGATTTTTTTATCGTTGATGCAATGACGCGTTGATAGAATACGATGGAACGACGCGTCGATAAGCAAACGGGGGAAAAAATGGTCGTAAAATATAGATATCCGGATAGGTTGGATGCGAAACGGTGATGGAATGGCTTAAGCCGCAGTCGTAAGGAAGAAAAGAATGTAATTGGCCAAGGCCAGGGTTAAAATAGCCCCGAGACATTATCATGGAGAACTGGTCGTTAATAATATCGGTAATTCGAGCAGCGTCTAGAGTGTCTAGAGCCTCGAGGAGATAACCGAAAGTGGCGTTCGTTTCGAATCAGCACCGCCCCCTTTTCGTTCGCAGAATCCGATCTACGAGATACCAGAATCACTTAGAGGCGAGGAATTGCTTATGTGCACTTGGAGCGAGCAAGCGATGCAGAAGAATAACGAGGTGTTGGTTGGAATTCGTTGAAGCGTCTAATTTTTTTTTCTTTTTCTTCTCTTTTTTCTTCTTTTTTTTTTCCGATACGAATTTTTGTTCCAGACAACAGGACGAATTTTTTTTTAATAGAAGAACGATAATTTCGTGATATATCGAAACCTGATGGTTACTGTTGATCAAATTTCATGGGCAAATTAATTTTGAATTGTTCGTTTGAATTGTATGCCCAATTTTTTTTTTTTTTTTTTTTATTTCAGTGACTTTCAAAAGATCCGAAAAGATTTTTTTTAAATAGAAGAAGGTTAATTTTGTTAATTCGTGATATATGGAAACCTGGTGATTATCGTTGGTTAAATTTCACGAGCAAATTAATTTTGGAATTTGCTTGATTTTGTATCGTTCGCGACTACACCGAAATCTTTTCTTTTTGTTTCAGTGACTTTGAAAAAATCCGGATTTTTTTTTAATTTCGTTTGGAAATTGTATTAATTCGTGATATATGGAAACCTGATGATTATCGTTGGTTAAATTTCACGAGCAAATTAATTTTGGAATTTGCTTGATTTTGTATCGTTCGCGACTACACCGAAATCTTTTCTTTTTGTTTCAGTGACTTTGAAAAAATCCGGATTTTTTTTTAATTTCGTTTGGAAATTGTATTAATTCGTGATATATGGAAACCTGATGATTATCGTTGGTTAAATTTCACGAGCAAATTAATTTTGGAAATTGCTTGATTTTGTATCGTTCGCGACTACGCCGAAATCTTTTCTTTTTGTTTCAGTGACTTTGAAAAGATCCGGATTGTTTTTTAATTTCGTTTGGAAATTTTGTTAATTCGTGATATATGGAAACCTGATGATTATCATTGATCAAATTTCACGAGCAAATTAATTTTGGAATTTGCTTGATTTTGTATCGTTCGCGACTACGCCGAAATCTTTTCCTTTTGTTTCAGTGACTTTGAAAAGATCCGAAAAGATCCTGAGAATTAAAGTCTGTACTAGATGGCGTAATCAGTTTTTTAAGCCGAACGTTTGGAGGATTTTGCAAGAAAAGAGAAAAGTTTATCGCTGAAGATTCGTTGGTGGCGCGAGGACATGGTCCAACTACGTAAGCTTAATCCGCTTGAATAGTGAAACGTGGAAGAACCGTAGAATCGAGATTATAAGAAAGGAATGGAATTTTGGATATTATCAGAGCTCGAAGAAAGTTCTAATTTATATCGTCGGAGAAAATTCCCATCGGTTGGAAAGTTTCATCCCCGAATTTCTTCGATCGATCTCTCGGAATTTATACGTTTCTGAACTTAGCGAGGATGATCGACCGAGTAATTGCTCTCCATTGTCGCCGTAAAACTTCTCCGAAAGATCTCGAGATTTATCATCGAAACGTATAATTCTTCGGATTCGTCCACGTCTGTCGTTCTTATTCCGTTTCTACTGAAAATCTACGCGTCTTTGTAACGTTTCTGTTCCCCCAAATCCTCTATTACGCTAAATATACTTCGTCGTATATTTATTTTTTATTCTTTTGTCTACTGCTATTCGTACATTTTTTTCGAGAAATTTCTATCACGAGCAGGGGTGGCCGACCTTGCGAATAATCTAACAGTCCCTGGCGTCTCGAGAATTGCGATTCGCGACGATCGGAGGGAAGATAGGGAAGCATATTTGTCTCCTCCGAGGTATCGATGTTTATCGAGTAGGCGTTCGCTCGTTCTATCGTTTCTCCTATCGTCGGTTCTTTGTCTCCTATGGTGCATGCATCCCCCTGAGTCGTCTCATTGAAATTACCCTGGCCATAGTCTAATTTGTACCTTTATCCACTTTCTTAAAACAAGAACGAGATATTAGATCAAATTGTATATTACGCAAAATAACAGTAAGAACGTCTAATAAAATTTCCTCCGTACCTGTTACAGCTTCTATCATTTTTTCGATGAATTTACAGTAATGTTTCCGAGACATTTTCCTTTCATACTCAATATGGTAAGCATTCGCTGAAGAAATATCCGACTAAAATAACGAACACCAATATTGTTACTAGACCGCACGTGCGTGTGCTCGTGAGAAATTTAAAGACGAGAGAACGCTCAGAACGCACATATGGAGAAATAAATGAAATATTCAAAGTGCGGCGGAGTACTCGTTACAACATTTAACGTAGGGAACAAATTTCCTCTTAGACTTTGTTCGCAAAAGCCAATCTCACCGCGTCACCATATTCCGCCGCAAAGCGACCATGAAAATTACGAAAGAACGAAATCGTTGGAAATTCTCTGCTGCAGAAAGCAACCAAGCGTTCGAACATCTTTCGGACGGCGCTTTACGATCCTTAGCTCGCCTATCGCCTATTATCTTCTTTACAATTATAGGACAATAAAACTGGGAAAACGATGGTCGAGCCCGAAAGCTGCGAAAGCCGAACGAGGCGCGCCACGATACCCGAACGTACGAGAATCTAACGAAGAGAATCGCACGAATCGCCAAGCTCTCTCGCGCTCGTTCCGCCCCGATCTTCGGTATTCCAGCCATGTGCAGACGGTCGCTTGTAACTTACCCCCTGTTAACCACATCGCACCCCCTATCCTCTATCCCCTCTATAGACGGGCGGATAACGGGCGGAATTCTTATTGCCATCCGGCGGTCGGATCGCTATCGCAGCGGCGAAATTTACCGGTCCCCCGTCGCGTTACCTTTCCGTGACTAAGCCTAAGTTCGGTGTGAACGCGCCCTCAGGATTGCTCTTATCGGTGGCGCTGCGCCGTCGCGGCGCTCGTTTTCCACCCCCTTCGGCTTATCTCGACCCTCTTTAACCGGCGATTCGTTCCCTTTCCCCGACTACGAAACAATACCAGCCGGCCATCCACAGCTAAAAAGGTATCAAAGTTTTTAGCGACGGCAAGAACGACGCGAAGGCCTCGGCAATAGCGTGGCAAGGCACGAATACCGAGGAGGAGAGAAAGCAGTGGGGAAAAAAATAGAAGGGAGGGACAGGGGATGGTGGTGAAAGGGGGAACGGAACGGAACGAAACGAGAAGGGTTGCGAAGATTCGGAAGAAGCGGGAGGTGGTGGCGAACTGAAAGAACCAACCCCTTGATAATGCAGGATACGCGCACCCTACAGAACTCCTGAAAGACCCGTTAGACGTTGCACGTACGCGGAACGATGGTTACGTGGTGCGTGGATGGTTAAATGTCACCCCCATCGGCAGTTCGAGAACTACTTCCCTTTCGAAAGGAGGAGAAGGGAAGGCAAGGGAACCACGTTCTGCTGCTTCGGTTTTCTATTCTCCTTGTTGGTTCCTGCAGCTCTATGTTTGCTTTCTTTCCATTCTTTTCCTTTCTTCTCGTTTTCCTTTTTCTTTTATGGTGGAGCGAGTCTCCGACGCCTCTTTCGCGTAGTCTCTTGGCCTGGTTCGCTTCCAACTTCCCATTGTTGTTCCATTTTAATAGGTTCTTTGGTCCAACACTGGTCTTACCAGGACGAACGATCGGTTTCAAAATTTAATTGAAAGTTGTACGTTCGTTGTTGTTCCTTTCGCTCGTCCAACTTCACGCAAATTCTTCTATCAACAAAAATTGAGAAATCGATTAATCAGAAAATATTGGGATTTATATGAAGAACGAAGGTGCAATTCTAAATTAAATTTTGAAACCGTTTGACCGGACTTGGTAAGGTTTCTTCCACTGTTTTTAAAGAAAGCTTTGTTTTCTCTGTGATTCTTGCAGTTCTTTATGTATCGTCTTTTACTTTCCTTTCCCTCCTCTCCTCCATTCTTTATTTTTTTTTTTTTTTTTTTTTTTTTTTAGTATGAGGCAGTGAGTTCTGCTTCGAGTTTCTTGTTGTTTTACAGGTTCGCTGGTTCAGTATCCTTTTAGCTTGTTCTTTTTTAATGTTTTAGCGCGCAGTGATCATTTTTAAAGTACTGTTCTCTCTGTGGTTCTTTCGGTTCTCTATGTTTGGTTTTTTTTCTTTCCGTTTTTCACCCTTTTTTTATGGGGAAGTGAGTTCTGACACCTCTTTGGCGTGGTCCTCTGGTCAGGTTTACTTTGAGGTTTTTGTTGTTTCGTTTTATAGGTTCCTTCGTTTGCTGCTGTTCCCTTTGCTTGCTTTTCTAGTGTTTTCAGCGTGTGATACACATTTGTAAGGGTTGTTCGGTTAAATACGAAACTATGCAAGGGATGAGTTCTTCCTCCTTTTAGTCGATGGTTATGAGATTTGACCGTTGGTTAATTAAGTTAGGAAAAACCTTTTTCCCTTCTTTATTTGTACCTTTCTATATACTTAACGATTATTCTCGAAAATTGCTTGCGCAAATATGAAATACAGCCGGGGACAAAATCCAAAGGAAAGAATGAAAATTTAATCAGCTGCAGCCTGAATCGAACAAATCGGAACGACGAACAAATTTAAGCTGCAAATCGTTCCATCCAAAGATTCCATTTAACTTACTCGTTTCCGATTTGACACTCCCTGAAAACTCCAGTCTTTTCTTATTTAAAAATTCAAATTCACCTGTATTAAAAAATAAAAAAGGAAACATGCGCTTAAGACGCAGATCTAAGTAACGTCGTAACTCGTCGAGGTTGTCCCAAGGTACCCATAAACCTCGAGGGTAGCATCGAAGAAAGATGGAAAAGATCGAGACGTCGACCGTAGAGCAGAGCATTTTCCGACCGAATGGTCTCCACGTATCGTCCGATTCATTTCGTGCGCGGGCGTGATCGAAGAATTTACGGCGATTCCGATGTCGTAACTCGCTGTGTAGCAGCGGCGCGTGGATGATGAGCAGCGCGTTGAAATTAAAAGCGAACAATTGAGTTAGCGAGAGCAACCAGATTCCTCGACGTGCTATTCCAATGCTATTTAACCGCGAATAAAGCGGCACGATTTTAGCTCGCCGTGATACTTGATTTTGCAAGTTTATTTGAATTACGTTCGTGCGTATGAAACGCGCGTCGTTAACGTTGAAAGTTGGAAACCGATACAGACGCGGATATCGTACGTGTTGCGGCCTTTTGCGATTTTGCATTGCGAGATAGGAAGAGAAATTGCGATCGTCCGTACAGCCGTTTTGCTTTGTTTCCTAATTTCCATTTTGTCTATCGATTGCCATATCGTTGTACCGCGTGATATCGTACAATTTAGATTTATCACGATGATCGTTAAATCACGATCATGGTCGTGAACGAAGGTAGATCACGACCTTTCTTTTATCTCGAGCGATTTATCTCGAACGCTTCCATACAGTTGGCGTAAAAATATAAGCGCGTTAATTTACAATTACGCTACGATTTCTTCGTATAGCGGAAATTCTTTCCTCGATATCGAAAACACGAGATCATTCAATTCTCCTTTCTATATTTTTTAAAGAGTATTTTAAAGAGTAAAGTAACGAGATACCGCCACTTGATTTCGAAATCTTCCTTTCAAAATATTCATTCAACGTTCCTTTAAATATTCATTTGATATCGTCGATATAAAATATACAGGTTATGCTATGCGCGCGGAAAAAGGAAACAAAGAACAGGTACGTTCTGTAGCGATCAGCAGCGATCGCGAGAAATCACGAACCCCTGTGAAAGATCGCCGTGATTGGCAACGGACGTGTGATCGATTCGCTCGTGATTCGCGTGTAACGGTTCACGCCATCCCTGCTATCGTTGCATCGATATCGAAAATCGGATTTTTAGCTGTCGTTAACCTTTAACGTATTGTAGGATTTTTGTATTTATCGATACATCTGTTTGCGATGGATTAAACTGGAACTAAATACAGTAACACGTGCTATAACTAAGTGATTCTCCAATCTGAGAACAGTCAACGTCTCTTTACCGGGTCTTCACCCGTCAATCGTTCACCTACTTTTCTCATACCTTACGCAACAGCCTAACTATCTTCTGTATAAAGCTGTTGGAAATATATATAGCGGCACTTGACATCATCTAGCCCAAATGTGGGTGACGCGACAATCAACGTGTTAAACATCCCTTTGTTTTTTCTCATAGCCCCACCACGTCCGTTTTTCCGCCAAACTATTCGACCGAAGGACCGACGACACATTAACGAGCCGCTCGGTCCATCGAAGTTTCCAGACTCTTTTGGCCTGTCGGCACTTAGGTTTTCTCGCGATATTGTTCATGGTTCACCCGATATTTCTTAGGCCATCTGTCCACGATAATACGGTATTCGCTGCGAAATTCGCCAATCGGCGAGACGTTTATTTTCGCTCGAATGCTATTCGAGAGAAAATCTGAACTTAACTAACTCGTGGCAAAGATCGCCGCGGGAAAGCGGAAAATGAAATTGCATTTTGTACGAAGGAAAGTGCGAAGAAACAGCTGGTAGAGTAGGTCTAGCGTTGAATAAACGCGGAAAGAACGGAGAGAAGAGAATATTCGACATGATTCTAAAGCGTGAAATTCAACAAAAGAAAGTCTCGCAGCCACTTTCCATTACTTGGGAACCGCTTTGTTCTTCTATTCCGCGACAGTCGATGGCGGGAGCGTCGCGTAACCTCTTGCTTGGCTAATGAAAGCGACGTTTTCACGAGAAACGTTTGGATTAGCCGGATCTCTCGGACAAAAGCTCGTGACGTTTTAACGCTCTTATCGTTTCTACGTTGCCGGGTGCAAGAAGGCGGCGGTGTAGATTCGCATCTTGGATGCAAAGGGTTGCATCGACCTTTTCCAATTACAACCAACCTCCGACTGTCGCGTCTAATCCAAAAAGATCGACGCGTTTGGAGAAAACGGGATACGTCGATACGCGTTCAACTTGCGACGTTTATTCCTTTTTTCTTTTTTTCTTTGTTGTTGTTTCCTGTGTCACGTAAAATAAAAAAAAAAAAGAAATCGAAGATGAAAGTAAAAGGGAGGGAATTTATTTGCTAACACTTTGATCACGCTAATGACAGTTTAGTTCCGAACTTCAGCCGTGATTTTCCAAGACTCTCTAGATTTTTTTTTTTATTTTACGTGACACCTGCACCAGGATGTGTCGGTTAAACGTTTAGCTAAGAAACATCGCGACATTTGCTCGCTGCCTCGCGCAAAATCTAATACAGTCGACCTACAGAGCGTTTCAGCTGAACCACGTCTCTTACGTATCGGCTTTCTTTGCGATTGCAGGAAAGAGCTTGTCGGGACAAAGTTGAACTACTCGAAAAATGTGACTCGAAGAATCTTTTCTCAAATTTATTTTTTTAGAAGATTTCAAAGTTTAAGGAATTTTTTTGCGGACTCCTATATTTTTCTATTCATCAATTGACACTTTTTTTTTCCCATTCTCGATACAAAGACACGAAGTATACTGGTGTCTGACAATGTTCAGTTTGGAGGATACTTAAACATTAATTTTGTAAAACTCGACGTACGAAATACAAGGAAAGATACACGCAAAGTGATATACCTGTGATTATGTTCCCCTTGACTTTCGTGCACTGCATTCGATGAGATTAAAATCGAAATATCTTTTAAATTATATATTTTCCGACAAGAGTACCTTAACGCTTTTGCATAGAAAACGAGGAGTCACTTGCACCGATGTAAAAAGGTCTGGGAGTTCTATTTGGAAAAATACCGATGAACTCGAAATCTTCTTTAAAAGAAGAAAAGAAAGGAAGAAGAACCAACTGGAGAAGAGCATTCCTTTTTCTTTTAACTTCATCCCGAGAAGCTTTTTCATACAATCGTAAATAAGGCAGACGTTTCAGGGTGATCTCATCTAACCGAGACATCCTGTATATATCTCGTATTGGCATACCTATACCTATGTCCGGAAAACAAATACACAAAGTACGAAATTAGTAACTACGTGTTTCCTCGTATTTCATACGTCAGATTTTCCAGACTAAAAGTTAAAACATCCGCGAACCTAATTAAATTTAATTTAATTTATTCGGTTGACAACTCATTAAGTGGTATTGACAAAATCCGCAATCACTCGGTTGCCAAGACGAATTAGCATATTTTAACAATTATACGATCGAATCCACCGTATGGCCTCTGCGCGCCCATCTATGGAAAATATTTTCTGTACGACGTGCCTTGCCGCTAATAAAATTAAAGAATGAAACAGTCGTTTCGTTGCAACTGAATTCTAATATTGTAACAACCACGCATACTCTGCGCGTTCGACGAGTATACTCGTCATCGCGTACTTTTTGCCACGCGTTTTCAAAGCCTCCAAAGAGGCCAAAACAGCTAACTGGTTAACTTGGACTGGAAAGTTCTTCCGTACGCGGCGCGTTCTTCGGATTCGACATCGACAGATTGTCGCTTATTCGGGTCGACGCTGCGCTCTCTAGTCGCTTTCGAAACGTTGCAGCGTCATTTTTCGCGGCGAAATCCGAAACGCGAGAGAAAGTCGTAGAAAATGCGGGAAAATATTTCGGACATTAATTCGTTACGCGTACGTCGTGTATGAACAGAAGACAATTGAGAACAGAGAGACCAGAAAGAGATTCGAACGGAATGCTTTGTCGTAGAAATTCTGTTTTATTTAAAGAAACAGAAGCTGGAGCTGCTCTCGTTGATCGGCAACGAGGCCAGTTTCGACTACTCCAAATTCTCGGCAAAATACGATCAGCGTCGAGCAAATGTCGAACATACTCGAGCAATAAGGCGACGTTTAAAGCTGCTTAATTGCGATCGACGTAAAACGACGAGGAAGAAAAAAAGGAGAAAATGAATGGAAGGTCCGGAACGTGGCGAAAGACGTTCCTGAGGGACGCAGGCAGCGTTCGCAAAGACCAACCATAAGGAGGATCCTCTTTTATTTAACGAGACGACGTCCTCGAACTCGCATTTCCTTGCGAAATTCCTGTTTCCTCCGCTCCGCCTTTGGTCTGTCGAGCGTGCGCTGTCTCCGCTTAACGCGCGTAGACTGCCACGTTGACGGTCATCGATGACGTTGCTAAATACTTTGAAATGACTAAAATTCTGCAACTTGGATCCAACGGTACGCTGTATTTCGATCTATCGTAGAGCGAATTACGTACACAGTGACGGGCGAAACGAATCTACGAATTTCTAACTTTTTATCGGAAAAGCGATATCTACAAGAATTTTAAATAATATCGCGTATATGACGAGAGAAAATTGTACGGTATACAAACACAGTCACGTAAAAATCGTAATAGTATTAGTTGAAATTCTGTGAAATACCGCCTTTGAAATATAACGTGAAAAATGTATCCGGCCGGAAACCTTTGCACGTCAGCTGAATAAAATTCGCGCGGCGATGAACGTGTTAATGCAATTTGCCAGCGACTTTATCTGCTTGGACAGTTGTTCGGCCAGAAGGACGCCGGTTCCCACGAGGGAAAACGTCTCAACGACTGCCCTCGCAGGCAATAAATTGACGCTGCTCGAATCAACTTTTGAATTACGCCTCCGGAGAGGGCACAAGAGTGAGAGACAGAGAGAACTCGTTACGGGGGATGACGAAAATCCTGTTAGTCGCGTTGCAACGCGTAATGAACTTGTCCATGGCGAAAAAGAACGGCGTTTGCCGCGTGGACGGAAATCGTTGCCTTTCGTATTCGATTTACGCTCGTGCCGCGTTTCAGGCAAACGGTCTCGTGGCTGGTAATTAAAAATCTCGTGATTCAATGGACGCAGGAACGTCGAGGTCTTCGATCGAGATGACAAATGATCAGGTTAAAGAGCTAATGGAGATGATCAACCGGAGGAGTTAGAGCAATTGAATGGGATTGATAGTTGTATAAATATCTACATTAGGTTGCCGCAGATGGAACGTTGACGTTTGATAGACGTTCGATAGAGTTTGATAGTCGATGCAACAACATGGCCTTTTAGGTTTGCTCGGGATATTAAAAAAGATATTGGGACAACGAAGACTGTTTAGTTTGAAGGACATTTTGGCAGAGAATTTCGTAGAATTCGTCGTACGTAAGACAAAGAAAACAGGAATATAAAAGTACAGCGCTACGTCTTTCCTCGTTTCTCGTAGGATATTCCACGAAATTGAAATATCTTTTAAACTGACCACTTTTCGACCATGTTATAGCAATATTGTTTTACGAGGAACGACGAGAGGGTGTTAGAATTTGATCTTAAAGTTAAGATTAATAATCTGTGGAAGACACAATGTTTATGTTAAAATAATATTCAGTGATGTTTATTAAACAGAACTACAGAACCAGATGTATATAAGCGAGTGATGTAATTAATTGTTGATTGTTGGCCAGTTACTCTCAGACTAGACGTAGGTAGTGACCCATGATCCCTTAAATATTTTAAACCCCACTCTCTATACAGTAATGAGTATGACCTGTGTAAGTGTCCTGTTCAAATGCCTGTGTAGGTGTCTGTGTAAGGGTATTGTGCCTATGCGTGAAATATCGTTGTATTCCAATAATGGGGAAAAAAGTTCACGTCGAACTACGTACTCGCGTTCTTTTCCTCTTTCACTTTTCCTCATATTTATCGTTTAGGCGAAAAATGTCCGCCGTGCATTTTAACTGCTGACCAACTTCTCGCAGCTACCGTGTTTGCGCGAAACCGCGAGAAACTCCATAGAATTACACGAAATTTCTATTACGTGGAATTCATCTGGGACGAATCATCGATGATCGAGACGAGCCGATCGTAGAACGATTAATCCGCGAGGCTGTAATTTCCAATTCCCATGGTGAACCTTCCTCGTGAACAACCTCCTCCGTCGAAACTTGAAACCTCGAAAAATGACAGCCAATGAAAAAAGGACAATCTCGGAAGAAGCACCTCGTGGCATCGATCGATGGAAAAATGAGTCTACGAATGGAGAAAGAGACGACACGGACGATCGGAATCGCGCATCTCACCAGCGAATACATTATCGATACCACAGATATATGGGCCGATTTCGTATCGGCCGTTGCTCCAGCGATCCGATAAGTTTCGCAGTTGAATCTGCGAAGTTAAGCGGATTGGCAGAGCCGGGAAAGGATTGGCCGCCACACGCCCCTAACTTTCGGGCCCGTCGAGCTCAATCTGTAATCCGATATCGATTGAATTCCCCTTCGATTTTTTCCTCTCCCTCTTCCTCCCTCTTCGCTTCCTCTTTTTCCACCCTCTTCTCCCCTACCTCTTTCGCGTCGCCTCGATTTTTTCCTATTTTTCTCCTTTTCTTCTCCCTCTCTCTCTCTCTTTGTCCTGTCGTTCTTTTTTTTCTTTCGTTCTCCCTCCTTTTTCCCCGCTTTTTTCCGTTTTTTTTTTCGCTGGTTCGACAGCGCGGTTGAACGACCCCCAACCGACTGTGTCGCGCGCGGCGTCGAACGTCGAACGCGGAACGAATCTCGTTCCGTCTCGTTGCGACAGCTGTTTCCTTGCCTCTAAATCGAATCGATCCAACCTGGATATATCCGCGTACGAGGGTGAATTAATTGATACCGGGACAGGAAAGCGTGAATCGACTAAACGGCCACGCCGCTGGGCCGAGGATTTTAGCGACAGAGGCTGTTTAATGCGATTAATAGCAGAGGCGGGCCTTTCGATCGACACCGCTGAACGACGGATTTTTCTCGACGTTTTTGCATAGAATAATACACTTCCGTTAAAATCTCTCGGCATATCTTTTATTTTTATCGCAACTTTGCCACTCGGTGTTCGTTGTAAACATCGACCTTTTCCGCGAGAATAGCGCGACCCTCGCATTTAGCGAGAAGTTTTAGAACGTTTATTTTATTACGAATATTAAGTTACGCGCGGCTTTTTCAACTTTTTCGATGGCACGACGCGCTCCAACTCACAACTTTCAGCATATTTGTTATTTTCAATGAAACTGCAGTGTTTGGCATCAGTCGCGATCGTTGTATTGCACGCGTTATTGCCAACTTTTTCCTTGCGATAATCTACTCTAACTTGTAACAAGTTTTGGCAAATATTTTACACAAATAATAATAATAATGATATCTTCAAATACGCACAAGAACACCTGTCTGGCTTTCGACCTCGAATAAACCACAAATAATATGCAAAGACATTGAAAGGTTCAATTCCTTGCAAATTCCTTGTTCAAAACCTTGCAATTAACCAGAGCTAATGAAATACAATCTAAAAATGCCACTTGTAATATCTTCGGATACTTACGAAGAGACACGTCCGGCTTTCGACCTCGAATAAATCACATAAAATAAGAAAAGATATGAAAACGTGAAGACCACGAGCTTGCCGTTAGTCAAAGCGTATGAAATTGTAGCCGAAGATGGTACTTAATGGATCCGCAACATCCTTGAACGAATTTTGCAACGAAGTTGATCGGCGGCATAAAATCAGCGTTAAAAAAAACCTACATCCCGTTGCAAAACACGAAGAAAGATTTTCGTTCGCCCCCGTTGAAAATCCGACGCGAATCAGCGCATATTAAATCGACGTCTGTGGCGAACGGTTGTGTCGTCGCTTTTTTGACTTCCAATTAAGCGATTGCGAGTCGGCGAACGTCGCTGGCGAGCGAGCCGATCGTAAAGAAACGGGAAATATTAATTAAAGACTCGTCAACCTTTTGCTTTCCTTCTGTTTCATAAATTCTCACAATTTTGCCGCCACCAGGTTTGTAAAACGGCTCACCTTGAGACGTTGCGTAATCCTCTGGGCGCATTCTCAACGAGGTAAAGGCGCGTCTCGCTGGACAAACGAATTTATCCAGGCCTCGATTATTATGCAATTCGCTCGGATGCGTTTAAATAATGGCGGTTGTGTATCTTTTAGAAAGCGTCTCCGTGGCCATTTATGCAACGACGAGCAGAACGTGTCGTCAGCTGCTCGTATTCGTCGGTTTTACGACCAACGTCGTCCACAGTCGCGTTTTCGCATCTCGTTGAAAGTGAAATCTTAATTCCATCGAGCCGCGCTTTTCTCTGGCAAATAACCAGACTTTCGTTAAAAGGATTCTGCCGTTCCAACGCAGATTTATGTCCGCCAAAACCGCGATTGTTTCTTAATCGTCGAGACGCTCGTATAAGTAAGAAGTTTATTCGATTGATTTATTTAAGCAATTTGTTCCTTTCGCGGTTGTAAGATTAATTTCATGTGATGCTCGTTTATCGAATAAACGAGTAAACTACGTATCTGTATCGATTAGTATTGCGCTAAGATAATATTTATCGTTAAGACAAATACTCCGAAGAAGAGATAAATGTTCCAAGGTTGGTTTATTATTAATCAACGAGTAACAATTATCGATAATTATCGACAACAACTGCACGATTCTCCTATAACTTGGTAGACGGACGATTCGCATCAATAACATTGACGGAAGATTAATGTTTCACGCTCGAACCGTGTCTCTGATTGATGACGTTTATCTGTAACGTTTATGGATTCGATGATCCCTTCTTCGTGCCTGATAATCGAATTACACGCGTATCGTAATCGATACGACTGCCCTGTCGTTGCTCCGTTTTCATCGGATCTGCACAAAATTTATACTTTCCCTATACAGAAAGTGAATTAGAATGTTTACGATTTTCATGTAATATGTTGCTTTCAAGTTCCCTATGATAATCTCTTAAACTGTACGTTCCAAGAACACGACGTATTCTGAAAATATTTCCAACATCTTGACTAGTAGAATTTATCGATAATCGAACGTTGTTCGACGAATTTTATATAAAATAAATATCTTTAAAATAGATATCGAACAGATATCTTGGCAAACATCGATCGTGTGCCCACAAGCTACAATCGATCGACGAAAATTCATTGATTGTACGTGTAAACTTGTCACTCGATCGAAGAATATTTTTCATTGTTTCAAGTTTCATATTTTACGGATCGTTGCGAGTGAAGCTAAATTCTAGACTTTAAGAAGATTTCAAAAATGAAGAAACGATAGTTGATGCAAATTCGAAAACGGAGGACTAGGAAAATTAAATAAATAAAATAATAATATATATTTACGAGTATAATACGCGAAAGATTAATCTTCCTGTGACGTTACTACGTCTTTTTACCGTCTGCAACGTACCGCAACGTTTCACGACAACTTTGAAAAACGTATCCGTATCACGAACAGTTCCATCTGCCGACACCATAGCAACATAAATAAGCTGACACGGTTACGAGGTGTTCTTTGTTCCCTTTGCTGAAAGCTTTCCGTCGTCTTCCATACACCTGTCCGTGCAACGCGTCCCGTGAAAGAAGGCGAGAAAGGCAGCTCTCGAAAAATCTGTAATTTCTCGCTCACAAGGGACAGCTGACACTTGAACGAGGAGGAAAAAGGGCCATCGTTCCCGGCCACCGATAACTTTTCCCTGTCAGTTTCGTATTTCCGGTTCGCCACGCAACGAATAACACGCGCCCCACGACTCCTTCTCTGTATATTTCCGGCTTTCCCGGCTCGCACCTTACGTCTGATACGTCTACGATCTACGAAGAAAGGATCGCCACCTTATCAGATTATTATCAGCGGAATTTCGTTTTATTATCTCGTATCACGTTATTTTTGGGTAGTTGAAAGGTCGTTGATTTACGTCGATGTTCGAAAAATTGAAAGGCGATCGATGATTAGTTAATTGTCGATTTTTCTAGCAGTTTTTCAAAGTTTTAGCAAACGTTTACCGAGCAGAAGATTTATGGAAATATTTCATCCAGTTTACCTAAATATTTTCGTTAAATTTATCGGCTTCTGAGAAGATGTAGTTTTCTCTGTCTTATCCATCGAAGATTCATCGAATCCTTAATCGGTAACGAGAGATTCGAATAATTTTGTGGCTGTTGAAATTTTCACCAACGTCTAAAGAGATTGTAAGACGGATATTTAAATACTCCGTGAAATTTCGTTTAACGAATTTCATCTTCGATGAATTTCTCCTAAATCAAATCGTCCATAACACGTAATAGCTGTAGCAGAAATTTTTCAGTGTAAGAAAGGTATTTTTTGACATATTTTAAAATGCGAGATACCCGCGTAAGCGAAAGCTGCTTTTAAATAAATCGATGAACAAGATAGAAGAACAATTCTCCCTGTGTGTGATCTTTATCAAGTTGTACGATGCAACGAACAAATTTACTCCGCTAAAACTTGGTTTCGTAGATCGTTAAAAATGACCACATTTGCTAAACTTCTCCTCGTCCGAAGTCCCATTTCTAAACTCCGAATGAAGCGATTAAATGGTCGGTGTAGAAGCTTCGATCGATTCAGTTTTCAAGATGATTTTCTTTTCTTCGCGGTCTAATGCGGCATGCGTGGAAAGAAATTTCTCTAGGAAACGAGATCTTCCGCTCGGCCCGGATAAAAACGAGTTCGCGGGTCGGTTGGATACAAAAAAAAAAAAAAAAAAAAAAAGAAACGAGGACTCGCATTAGGAAGTCGAACGTGGAGCAACTGTCGAGATCTCTCGGGAACGATGATATTTATTCGAGAGCGTTCGCGGCCTCGAATTTCGCGTTACCCTAGATGGTAATTAACTTAACCTGGAATTCAATTAGGGGCAAAAGGGGAAAACAGAGAAAGAAAAACGAGAAAGGGATAAGGAAGAAACGATTCGCGTTTCCGTAGCGGACGATGAAAATGTATCGATCGTAGCGCGATGAAAAGCCCTCGACACAATTTAGTTTTAATAATGGATATCTAAAAATAATAGCCGAACGAGCATCGCGGCGAAGCTTTTATGGAAATGCATCGCAATTTTATTTCGTTATTAGGTTAGCCGTAGATCGGCGCTTCTTAAACTTTCTCCATTCGCGACCGCGTTTCTCGGCAAATTTTACGCGATCTCAGTTACAAACGTAAAATAAATATACAAGTAAAATATCAATCGATAATAAACCAGAGAAGAATCGTTTTTTGAAGAATTCTTGGTTGTATTTGCAACTTTATCGCTTATTATCGCTTATTAGGATAAAACTAAATTTAGTTTTCTTCTTGCTCTTCTTCCGTTATGTTGCACGTCCAGTTAACGACGCGATCGTTAGCCACGGTTTTGCTTATATCTAGATATCGCTCCACGTGTCCATCGATTAGATAAGTTTCAGAAGGTTTTCTCAGCTTGCTATTCGAACGGAGTACTTTCTCCAATTGCCCGGGAATTTTGAATCTGTCGCAAGACGTCGCCCACGAAACGAAGCAAGTTTCGTTCGACGTATACTTGAGCTACAAGATATCTGCGAGGATCGATTAGAACGAGACACCCTGTACGTATAAAAATTTCTTACGGCAACTGTTGAAATACCTTCGCGAAATCGCCGTGTCATTTAACACGGAAACTCCAGTGAATTTGGAAAGTAAACTTATCCACCCCACGACAAAGGAGACCGCCGATATCGTCGCATAAACAACGAAATCAGATCCAAGGGTCGACGAGTACGACGCATATACCGAACAAGAATACAGAGAAACAGAGAAAGCAGAGTCGAGATGTTTGTTCAATGGTTCGATCGTACACCGTCGGTCGGAGGTCTTAATTTACCGTGGGGGAAATCCCCTGATCCCAGGACGTTGGCAACACTGCGTCCCACCGTTATCTTCCTATCCTGTATTTTTCTTAGCCGCACGCGGAAACGACATTTCGCCCGCTTCCTCTCCATTTCCCGGCGAAACGACGCGAAACACACTCGTTTTCCCCGATCTACACCGACGACGACGACGACGACTGTTACCCGCCGGTTGGGATCGGGAATTTATTCCTCGGCTGCTAGCAGAAGAAAGAAGATGGTCGAACGTGCCAGACCAAAAGGCGCCATCTTTCGATTCGATGGCGTGACACTCGTAAATCTGGCTTATCGTCGAGATCCGAAAGATTGCTGAGCTTAGGTAATACTAAGTATGGTTTATTACTAGGACGCTAAGCTTTCTGCGTAATTGTACGTTGGACGCGTTAAAGGAAAATACGAGATGGATGATTGATCACCGGTTGTAGAGAAGAGTTTTTCGTCCCTTGGAAATTGAGGTTAAGGTAGTTCTTAGCTAACCGTGTTAGTCGAGTTGGAAGTTCGTTGATGGAAGATGAATAAATACAGCTGCTATGATACTATGGAAATAATAATGGTAATTGTTAACGTCATTTATATTTATTGCTAAAGGTTAAACGTCGATATAAATAATCGCAATAGGAAAGTAGGATGTTGTGTCGACTAGCGTAGTCGACGATAAAACGTTTAATAACCGAAGCAAATAATTCGCAGGAACAAGAAGAGGAAATTCGTACATTGAAATTGTATTTATCGAAAGAAAGAGAAAGTTATATCGCTGACATTCGAGTACATATACCGGTGTTAACGCCTTGCGACCAAGCTGGAGCCTAAAACTCGTGCCGCTGTATACGTCACCCTGTAAATCAGCCTTTCCAACTATGCCAAACCAGCAGCCGCGATCGTAAAACTCAATGCCTACGAGCCGATAGTTTACCAATAGTTTACCCGCCGAACAAGGTCTCCCATACCATAGCAGCGCCAACATTTCCAAAAACTCGTCCAATCACACCGCATCGGTCGTACATAAATAACTCGATTAGGATTGAACATAGCTTCGAGCTTCAGGGTTATTTGATCATTTCTATCCACTCGTTTGTCTCGTTTTAATCTGTCGGTCGATGAAGATGAAGTAACGAGCATAATACGTAGTCTCTTTATGCACGGTCTCGATGTGTTGTTACGTTTAAGAATAAATCATATCGTATCGAAATTTTCACAGATTGGAACGATAGAAATCGATTTGCCTCTATCGATCTCTTCGAAAGTAATTTCGGCATTAATTTCTTTTAACCAGTTGCGACCTCTTCGAAAAGCGTGTCAAGTAAAATGTGGAGTAAGCGATGATTAATTTTATTACCGAAAAGTTACTCGTCGGTAAAAGTAACGCGGAATATCGTCATTTCTTCGTGACGAGTATACTCGTCGACAACAGCCGACCGATTAATTAAGGGATGATCCAGTTAACGAGCCCACTTTTTCACACTTATCAACCAGATATCCAATGACATAGTGCGTTGTAACATAAATCGTACAACTTGCAACGAAACTTAGCCGCGAGAAAATAATCCAAATGCAAAAGCAATAGTCGAGCGTGTTATTCGATCGTTCCGTTTAAACGCGTTATCCTCCGGATGAAGATCAGACGATTAATTAACGCGATGACGTTGATACGCGAGCCAACAAACATTTCTCAGCCATGTTTCTTCGTTAAGAAAGTAGCGAGGGAAAAAGTTTCGGGGCAACGTCGTCGGGATTATGGGGCGTCGCGGCGCGAGGATCACCGTGTACCCTGTAGTACTTGGGTGTTTTACAACCACGCAAGAAACCAATGGCGGTGCCTTGCCTCGAAAGACGAAACAAGAAGAAATCCGTGTTGGCCTTGCGGAGTCTGCAAACGTGTCGAACAAAGCCTCGCAAAGCCTAACTGGCTCCGGTCAATGGAGATTTATCTCTGTTCTAGTCTGATTTCTGCAGGTTTCTGCGCTCTTAAAGGCAGATTCTCGCGTAACAACGACGACTGCGAACGGTTTTTATGAATCTTTTTAGGCTAACCGCTGCTTATTAGGGATTAGATCTTCTGGCGATGTAAATATTGGGTTGGCAACTAAATTGTTACTTTAACAAAGTAAATGATTTAGTTGCCAACCCAATAGATTGGTGTTCGGGTACAAAGGTAACATTTGTTTTATTTCGGTCCTTCTTATCATTTATTATTAATATTTTTGTAATAAAATTATTTTAATATAATTAAAATAAAATTTAATATTTTCATTCCATTAATTTAATTTTTATTTTAAATTTCTAAAATTAAAATTAAATTAGTATATATTAATATTCATAATAGTTAATTAAAATATCATTAGAAATTATACAATTATAAATTAAACCTAATGACAACATCCGCAATCACTTAGTTGCCAACCCAATAGATCGCTGTTCGGCTACAAACGTAACTTTTGCTTTATTTCGGTTCTTATCGTTTATCGTACATTATACGAGTCTTTCGATCATCTTCGACAATGTAACGAATTATCAGCGTAACCAACGAGCGTGTACACAGTCGTCGAAGTGCGGAAGCTAAGAAATTTTCTTACAGTTGGATAGTTGATGCCCAGGATCAAAGCTGTTTCTTGGAGAAAGACGTGAAAAATTGAAGTCGTGGCGTTCAGTAGAAAAATTCACTCTTTTCGGTAGATACATTCAGCTTACGTTGCTTGGCGAAATGTTAGAAATAAACAATCGCAAATTTGAGGTTCGATCCCTGGGGAGAAATTCGTAAGGAAGTGAACGAGCTCCGAAATTGACTAATCCATTGAGCGATATTATGATGATAATGTATTGAATGACAACGAACGATAAGAAGAATTGAAACGATACGAATATTACGTTCGCGTTTCAAGACTATATTCGCGTCTGGAAAAGCTCCAATCTCTTTTTAACTCTTTTTCTTTGCTGTTACACGAGAATCGCTTCTTAACACGACTACTGTCGCGGTGAACCGCGCTACTAAATTTTCTTAGAACGACTACAATAAGATAAATCCAATGAACTAGAAATTCTGAGAGAAGCCGGAGCTTTATTAATTGCAAGTTTGTTGACTTGTCGCTCGGTTGTATGCGACGAGAAGCGACAGATTCAAACCGAGTTGCCAATAGTTGCCGCGTTAAATCAAAGACTAAAAAATCTGAGAAGCGTAAAACTCGAAAAAAGCGTGGAGTAAAAAGTCCCTTGGACGAGTCTACGGGTGGTCCGTAAGTACGCTATTGGCGCACAGCTGATCGCTCTCCCGCGTCCAGAAACCGTTTCAACGAGGCAAAGATCTTGGCGGGAGCAGCGTTTAGTAAGTCCCTGGGGAATCCAATAGAAGAAAATGAAATGGCTGCGCAGAAATTACAAAATTAAATTCCGAGCATACGTGGATCTTTTTAAAACACCATGTATGTAGTTGAAACAATCTTCGCACAACTTTGTACGTACTTCCTAACAATTACGTAATTTTGTCATTATTTATTTTTCTTAGAAGAATCGTTGGTTTTAGAAGAAACAAAATTATTTAACGAGTCCCTCCGATTTGGAAACAGTTCGTTCGTTAAAAAATCCATCCGCCTTGTCGTATTGCGTTTATTTATTTCAAATTGAATAATCTAGCGTTACGTACAGTTTATAAACAAAATAAAATTATAACTAAACTTACAGGTAACTGTAATACCATAAAAATAGATCGATTCTTCGAACATTCCTCCTCTCTATCTCTAAGTACTTTATCGCTGTATAAACATTCTGCCTATTACGCTTCATTCATCCACTCACTTATTCCTCCATTACCTATTTATTCATTTTTTTGCTTTCTTGCTCGCGCTTCATTTCCCAATAATTGCGCTTTTCTTCGTTCGACTTCTGTTCCTACTGTCCTCTGTTCGTGTTACGAAAGCTTAGCAAAGACAGCAAACAGGAAACCAACGAGTGAAAAAAGAAGGAAACAAGAACGAACTAAATAATTTGTTTCGCGTCCAAATAGATCGAAACACACGAGTTCCTCAGCCTTGTCTTCCGCTTCTGCTCCCGCCCGTTTGTCCGCCACGAAATCCTATTAGAAACTACACGAAAGGAATCAGCCGGTTAAAGGGGAACGTACAAGAGCAAATGCTCGACCATCGAGCGACAAATAATTTTTTGAACGCTCGAATAAATTAAAGTACCCTGGTACCGTCCTGTAAGTGTTAAGTTGTCGTTGCCAACAGCGGAGAAGAGAGGTGAAAAAGGCCGTTAAGTGTTTTTCAGAGCGTTTGCGTCGTCAACAACCCTCGCTCCTTTCTCCGTACGCTTTTCCACTGCTCGCTTCTTGTCCCAACGTGCTTGCGCTCGAAAAATTGGCCCATTCCCTGCCTAAGTCGATTCGTTAGGGAAGCAAAGTGGTAATTTGGAGGATGTATCTTCGGTAAGATTGATCGTACGATGAAGAATAGGCAGGATTGTTATTGGATAGCGACGCAATTCCAGGTTGACAGTGAATAAGATGTATGGTACGGTGTTGGGTTTTTTCTGAAGAAAAAAAAAACTTCTAGCGTCTAGCTTAACGTATTTATGATTGTCCGCTCTGTTTGGTAAAAATAAAACGAACAAAATGGTTAAACTGTAGGATCAGAGACTAGTCTCGAAGCCGGAGGATCTTTCGAATAAAAGTCGAAGATTCTTGATCGTTCGAGTCGAGGAATATTTTACACAGGGTGGGCAATAATACGCTTAATACGATGTTTTTAAACGAACGCAGGACTCTCAGCGATCAGATCATAAATGATCAGATCTCGTTTGCCACTCAATCGCTACAGCTTGTTTATTTTTACGCTGTTGCAAGAAAGAATCACGCACGCTATGGATATAATCTCATTACGCTACCGTCGAACCTAACTATGGCTCCAGTGTCCCAATTAATCGAATAGTAAAACTTAGCCAAAACATGTCCGGAGCAGACCGATCTTTTCTGTGACTCTGTTCTACGTTTCGAGAAATTTTTAAATCAAACTGGACGCACCGTTGTTGGACCATGTTTTAGACACTGTAGCTTTGTAATTGCATATTTTATGCGGCTATATATTTTATAATACGTGACTATCGTTGCTTCGTTTCTCGCGGTTTTCTTCTTTCATTCATTTTCCTCTTTTTCGTGTATGTAAATGTGCACTCTTCTGTTCTGTATATATATTGGATTTAGATCTGTTCTATTAATAATAATAATATATAGCTAATTTCAAAGATCCGCCACTCTACGAAGCATCGTCTCTTGTTCCATAAAAAATTATTTTATGAACGAACGACGGAATTATGAAGCCTCGTCAGTCCAAGCCAAGAAAAGCCGCCTGGATCGCCCGATTTCATTGCACCAAACTTTTCATGGGGTATTTTCCAAACGTGAAATGTACTTCGATAAACCAAAAACACAATCTACCGGCTAAAAGATTCTATCAGAGAAGCGACGGCGAACGTACGTTTCGAGGACGTAAGGGAAAACGCGATCGAGACATTTTGCACGCATAATTTCCACGAAGACTGTCGTCCTTGCTTATCTTGTTTAAGAATTATCGACGATGAAAATCGGTTACATATTGACCGATATGTTTCTTCCTTTTATCGTTATGTATTTTCGCATAAGCTTTCTATTTACCTTATTTTTGAGTTTGCGTCGAAAAAAGTGGCTGTTACTTTGTACTCGGCTTAGCTACCGCTCTCGTACTTGTCGATTAACACTAGAACTACCACACCAGTCACATTCACTGGTTTAACAATTTTATTTTAAAATTCCTACTTCATGTTATATTTCTTTCCGCGATGATGTAAGGACTTTCGCAACGATAACTAAAAGAATAATATAACGAATGTTATTTCGTTTTTTATGTATTCAAACTGAAAATAATTTCGTATCGAGGCTACTTATACCAATACCAGTCAAAATGATTGGTACTCGTCAAAGCGTAAAAGGGTCTTGCGATCTGTTTATCGAACCCCGATTAACCAGATTCCTCGTTTTCTACAACTTGCCACGCGTTTTTCAAATTTTTACCGCGTATCATTCGATATGACGATATCAGTTATCAGGAAAATTCCGGATCGATCGCTAGATGCTAACACTAGAAATATCACAGCGGTCAAAATACCTGATTCTACAATTTTATAAAGCCTCGTTTAGTGATCATAGTCCCAGATGGATTAATAATACCAAAAATACTACATAACATGGAATTCCTTCCGTAAGAAAGTAATAAATCAATAAATATAAAAATATTCTACTGTTACGTATTTTTTAAAGTCCAGTCATTTTCACTAGTTTTCGTAGAAATAGCTTCGTGTTAACTATCGGTAGTTCTAGCGTTAACCACTTGCTCCAGATGCTTTCGTTTCAAAATCGCCAGCGACGTGTATACCACGTCGATAGGCATTTGTCGGAGAAATAAAAATGACGTCGGCTGACAGTCAGATCGTTCGTTTGTAATAATCTACCATACAGTAGTAGATCATTAACAAACAAAATGCTATTGTTGCCGTGAGTATTTATTCATATCCGTGTAAAATTCTTTACGTAGGACCCTACCAACGCGCCGAGCCGCGTGTTATATCGTAGCGCATGAATTTATCGGTAGCGCAAGCGGTTAATCGCAGAATTTCTCTGCCCCTAGCAACTTCGATAGAGAAATAAAGAAGTTGGAGGAAAGAAGCGATCGTAACTGGAAGCTGGAAGCAATTTAAGTCCATGCGAAGGTATAACTGCGCGAATGTCTCGAGAGATTCAAAAGCAGCCACGTAAAAATCATATCCGTAGCGTTAAAAAGATAAAAGAGATATCTGTCGAGCGAGACACTAAAGCGAGATATAAAGGACGCCAGATATCACCGCACCGCTATCACGGGCAACGTCCTGCCAGTTCGTAACCCGGCCATTACGCGAATTTCGCCGTGAAACCTCCTAATAAAGTCTGGAATAAAAGAAAGGAGCGAGATTAACGAAGAAACATTTTGCCAGAGATTCGTTGCGTGCTAAGTAAAAGTATCCCGGTGGCCATTAAGAGCGGCGTTCCGCGCGGAAACACGGAAAACATTTGGACAACCGCGGGGTCCGTGACGTTTCCGCTGCGTGTACATCTATTAACGACGCCATTTGTATGTATAATGTTCCGTTTTACCAGGCTTTTCATTTCCACTAGGATTTTCCGGCCCTTGCGCTACACAGCCTCGCCCTTCTCTCTTTCTCTCTCCTTCTCCCTGCTTTCCACCATTCTTTCGTTTCAGTCGTCGTTCAGACCACAGGAGAGAGAGAGAGAGAGAGAGAGGGATGGGGGTGTGAAATTACGTTTTAACTCAAAGCTGGTAACCGCTGACGGACACCGGAAACGGGCGTAATATTTTCCGAAACGAGGCACCTTTATGCGAAGCCAGAAACGCGTGAATAAGTCGTTTCATCGCCGTTCCACCCTCTAAAATCTCATCCTTGTTTCTACTTTTGTCCCGTGGTTTTGTCTTCCCGTGTTCTCGTCTCTTTTCGCGTTAATCATCGTCGAATTAAGCCGTGTTCCGGCTCATTTGTCCGATCAAGCGGATCTTCTCGTCCAGTTATTTAACGACGTGTCGAATTGACGAGAGAACGTAATGTTGGATGGGCTGGAATTATCGGTTCCGCGAATCGGAAGCGGATGATGATCTGAATCGCGCGATAGGACGACGTTCAAGCTGCAAATGGATAATGGATCGAACGTGTCGTAGCATGCTTTATCGCGATCCCGTGATTTTCTGTAATTTCCTTCGCATCCGAAACGATAATAAATGGAATAATCTCGCGAAGGGCTTCGAAACGACGTTATTCCCGTCTTTTCTGACAACCAGCGCGCGGAACGATCCTCCGTGTTCTTTAACACGTTCGTCGTCCAGCGTGATTCGGCCAAGTTTCCTGCGGGACTCAAATCCGACCGCCGGTACGCAGAACGTAAATAGAGCGACAAGCAGGAATTCATCGTTTATCGCCTTCGATTCGTTATAAAGAAAAGATTATTTATTTCTGAAATGGAGAAAGCGATAAGTTATCCAGCTAGAGTATTCCGAGGGATCTCATGGCACATATCTCAGGTCTTTCGTTTAGTCGAGAAGCATACTTGTGAGACGTACATCGGTGAGTTTTTCCTCCTCAAAATGTTCAGTAAACAGCGAGAAAATATATTTGAAAGTGAAGAGAGTAGGCACTATTTCTCCAAGTGCCCAAAATCACCCCAAATGTGTTTGGAATGTTTTAACGAATACCATACGATATAGGATAATGTAATGTATTATCCAGAATATAAATTAATAAAAAGTATGGTATAATGTGTTTTTAATATCCTTATATTGTATACCTTATATATAATATCGCATATTTAATTAACTCGAACAAGAAAAGCGTCACCATCCTTCGGTGACGGGGCCCCACGGAAGTATGGATATGTGCGACACGGCGACGAACGTGTTAAAATAACCTCAGCTTCCCCGTGTAGCGTCTAAATGGCCAGCGTATCGGCGAAATTTTTGTAAAATCGAACGTAAACCTGAAGGTATCGTTGCTAAGTAAACTTTCGCTTCAACGGATGTAAAACGTGGAAAAATAAAGATCGCCAAGCGAAGTTCTTTTTGCGAAAATATAACATTTTCAGAGTTAAGGCGAGCAATTTATTAAATGCTGTTATTTCCATGAAATATGCGCGTGACGATCGGCTGTGTGTTAAAATTTCGGAGCAAAAAGAATCGACGTGCGTTGGACCGTGTTTGGTTGGTTCGGTGCGTTGGCAGAACCGATGATCGCCCCACCAAACAAAGGCTATATCATTTTCGATGGTTGAACGTACCTCGACTAGCGGGCAGAACAATAAAACGTGAATCCTCTGCCGCGGTTTACGCGTTCCCAACTGAACCACGACTGTAGCCGCATTGCGTCAAGCAAAACAAGTGCAGCTTGCAACGCAGAACGCACACGTGCGACCACGATCGTGCCTGCCCGACAAAACGATCGGTAAAAATATATTCTATTCTGATCTATGTGTCGTGGCCACGAAAAAAAAAAAAAAGAAAAAAACATCCGTTTAATTGCCACGCATACTCGAAGCGGTAATCCTGGGAGATTTTGTCCCAGAAACCGTTCTGCGTTCAAGTTCGCGTATTTCGAATTTGTAGATTAAAATTCAAATCCGAAGAAATTCTATTTGGATACTTGGATTTGAATTCGAAGTTCGTCCGTCTACGTACACTTGGAATTTGGCAATTCAAATGCGATGTGGAAAGTTTGAAGGTGAATTTAAAATTCGGATTTAAGTTCGCGCGTTCTTAACGCGATCTTGAAAATTTGGACGCGAATTTAAAACTTGAATTTCCACTTCGAGCCATAGATCTGTACTTTGCAATTCGAATTTCCAATCTAATTTCCAACTTGACAATTTGAATTTCAGTTCGAAGATTCGAATCTGAATGCGAAGCTGAATTTCAATTCGAACTTCAGTTCGAATTTTAGATATCGAATTCAGATTTAACGGAAATTCGGAACGAGGACAATTTTGAATATGAAATGACGCGCGAGAAAAATTACACCTTTCTGCGAGTTTTCCGTTTCACCGACATTTCGATCCATTTGCCGTCCTTCTACCTCGCGTCTTCTTTTCCAAAGCAGGAACAAACGAAGCGAAGTTAATAACAAGTCTTCTCCAAAACAAAACGCGTACCATTTCTTCCGCTCGTATTATCCGCTGTCTTTGTTGCTCGGCTCTTCTCGAGTTTTACCAACGCCGCTGATTTTTCAGTTAAAATAACCGTTTCCCTGTGCGGGGCAAATTATCGTGCTAGTAATTTCGCGAGCAAACGAGACTAATCTTTCCGTCACTCCGGGCACGTGCAACAGAATTCTAAAAAAGCCACCTATCGGCTTGTTCAAATCTAAACGATAAAACCTGCTATTCAGAGTTGGTCGTTGAGCTAAGAAAATTGGTAGAATAAATAAAATCTGCAACTATAATAATCCACGCGACTCGTTGTTCCTCGAGAACGAGCAATTAACGAAATTCGCAATTATCTAATCGATACGTTCCAACCTCGCGCGGAAATTTAGCGCGGATTCTCTTTGCGTTACCCTCCTGCCAATAGAAAGATACGAGCAATAAAGAAAATCCTCGATTATGCTAGTAATTGATAGGATTAACTGATCGATTTATTTCTGTTTCAGAAATGAAACTGGCGCGCGGGACAGTGGAAAAGGATCGCCGATATTTCTGAAAAGCTCTACTTGCATTCGTAAAGCACGGGTAAGCTATCGAGTAATTTCGCTTATTTATTTATTTTTGCTAATGTTAAACCCTCGTTCACGATGCGTAACGCGTGTTTTATTACGCGTACGATACCGACGATAATCGTGGAACGTACGTAAGTTAAAGGAAGAAATCGAATGCGGAAATTGGTAAGCAGAATTAGGAAAATAAAAGAAATCGAGCGGAAGAAATGACGGAGGCTTATTAAGGTAAAAGAAATCGAACGAAATCCCATAAGACCGAGGAACACGGAATATTTGCATATCCTCTCGGATGGAATTTCCTTGGTAGATGAAATTTCGGTTTCTGTTCCGTGAACGGTGTAAAATGCTGGTTGCTTGCCACGGCAAGAAGCCGAGAAAAGCCGGGGAATTACATCCGTGTTATGGGATCTCGGTGAAAACGTGGGAAACCGACCGATGGGATGCGTCGACGCTATTACTGGAAAATCCTCTGACGTTCATAGATAAAGCTACTTACACGTGTACTACACTTTCGCTCGTAAATACACGGCCACTTCGTTCCATTTTATTATTACTATCATCGTTTATTTATCGATATGTGACTGTTCGTTACAGCGAGCGCAGAGTAACGTAGCACAACGGAACATAAAATTAAGTTACACACAGCGAATCGAGACGGGAACAGACCAGTTCACACGGGATCGCGCAATTGATTTTTAGAGTTACGTAAGGCGATGTGAGCAGAGTGTTTAAATGCGCTATACAACGCAAATAAAGAGCCACATGTTCCTGCTAACAACGCGTGGATCGCTCGAATACCAAAATATACGAATCAATTTAGCAAGACGTTGTCAAAGTGATAGAACGTAAGACGAGAAAATACGCGTTGGCATCGAGGTGTAGAAAACGCATGACGTAGAAAGAGGAAAAAGGGATAAAGTTACCCGGCAGGATCTAATCCGGAACTAACCGAAACCTCTAAATTCCGTATACAGCTCGAGCTTTTACTGGCGAACGAAAGGGAGCTTCCGCCATGTCTGCCTTCTGTCTTCCGCTCTATGAGCGAAACAGAAAAACAGGAAAGTCGTATCAGATTTGTTTGTCTATTTCTGAATGCTCTTTATCTTCTGAATACGTTCCGGCACGATACTGTCCCAATTCCAGTGTAAAGTCGCGGTCGAGTCGAAACGTTGAGTTGCGGATCTTCGTGCGTTTCTCCAGAATTCTCAAGAATTTGAAGACGCAACGATGCGTAAGATGCATCGTAATAGGCAAAAACACGTCAAGCGTTGTAATTGTATTACTCGTTTTAATATTTAATAAGCGAGACGATAATTTACCTAGATTCGATCTTTTTAACTCTCGACCGACTATATGGTTTTTCATGAACGTGGTTCACGTAACGCGCGATTTCTTATCGTTTTTTGGATTTTAAGAAAATCTGGAAGAATTCCGAGGTGCTTGTTACGGTTCCTAGTTTACCATTTAATCAAAGCGACGTTTTAATCAAACGTCTAAACATTCTCTTAATAAGAATAAACATTTCAGACAATGTTATGGAAAAATGGGAATTTCTTTGGTGATACGTAGCTTCGTAATAAACAAATATCGACGGAAGTTATTGCAGGATTTCACTTTAATATAAAGAAGTTTGCCAACCTTTGTAAAAGTATAATTATTTCGAGATTTAAATTTGCGAAATTTTTGAGTGGATGATTTACTATTGGGAATTATTTCGAAACGTTATTTTCAAAGATAAAATTGCAAGAAAGTTACAAGACATACAAGACACGAACAATTTACAACGTACAATTTTTCCAACGTTGGCATTTGCTTGCCCAAGGACTTGACTGGACGACGATACGAATCGCTGAGGGCACAGTGTTCACTTTCTCACCTCGTGGTATTCAGAACCGAACTGAACGAAAGCAAACGGTGTTTTACCAGTCGCAGCTTCGCAAGTAACGAGAGCCACGTAGTCTGACACCTTCGTTTCAGAGAAATTAAACGATGAAAAGCGTGGAACTCGGCGACCCGTTATATCGGCGTAGAGTTAATTGTATTCGTAAAATAAATTTGCATAAACCTAGTCGTAGTCGTAGTCGTTAGAAAATCATCGTAGTAACGTTGTATCAACGGGACCATTGAGATTTCTATGCCAACGTTTCCATACAATTATCTATCGCGAATGTAAGAGGTGAAATTAAAATTGCCAAATGCCAAGAATAGGTTTCGCGATACGCATGGGGACGCGAGCGATATGAATTCTGGCCGGCGATAACGCAACTCTTGGAGATACAGTCGTCGTCGTCAGGTTCATTTTTAGTCGTATCGACACGTGTGCATGGGAATGTTGGAATATCGCTGGCAGCGGGGCTCGTTAACAGGGCGGTCTGAAAGCGGCTGCACGACGGTTATTTTCAGCGTATTCAACGTCTTTTTCATGCACCCCTGTCCCTGAAAGGGATATTAAGAGAAATGGTCTCGAGTCCCACCGGTTGAAAAGGATGTAACCCGCGCGAAACTTGGAACGCTACTCCTCAAAGAATTTTAATTCACCGGGTCCGTATGAAAAATAAAGGAAAAAAAAAGACAGAGAAAAAGAAAAACACGCGGAGAGATATAATAGAGCTTGGGTGGTAAATGTCACTTTCTCTTGCATGCGCGCCGCTAACGAGAGGTAAACGACGACCTTACGATAGTTCCAGGCGATCACGTACCACCACGCGATGGGCGAATGCCGTCTCGTAGGCGCGAGTGTGTTCGTTTTGCAATGCACTTGGCTGATGCGCGCCGCCGATGACGAGAATTACGCTGATTTTTTAGTGTCGCGTGAAACTGCGCGAAAGGTTTGCGTCGACGTGAAAAACGTGCTGTTTTGTTTCAGCGAATTACGAGATTATCGTCTTCTCGGTTTCGCATCGCTTTTTCACGTCTTGTTTAGGTAACGAGATACGGAGAAATCGATGACAAGTGGAGTTGATCGATTTGCCTTCTATTTTGGATGGATACCGTTAGAAAATTAAAAGATCGCGAGGTTCCTCGATTATTTACTCGAGGAATACACTTCTTAGAGTTGGATCAGGCTTTGGTATTTGTTACGAAATTTGGAAGATCGTGAGACTCGTCGATGACTCAGGTACTCTGTAAACTTACCCTAATTTCTCTTCAGAGATAAATCGATTAATATTAAGCAGGTACTACGTGGTCGAAATGAGATTCGTAGATTTTACTTTCGTAGAGATTTCTGCAATCATCTGAATTTTCATTTCGATTTCTTCGATTCGAGTTTCGTGTCTTTAACTCTAACTCTGAAGCTACAATAGAAAGAGAGTACGAACATAATTGTCATTCCCTTGATAAGACGCATAACCACAGTAAGTTGGAATGGATTATTTCTCGTTGGCAAAGAGATTTTGCGTGCCTTACAATATTTCCTCGCAATCTCAAGAAGATTTTAAAAGAAAATTTTTGTCATCCGAGAATACGTAATCGCATTCGTGTTCGTTACGATATCCTTCCCGAATGGAAGAAAGTATCAGCCTAAAAGGTGAGTCACGTTGGAAAATATCGATCGATGTTAGCAATTGGCCAACGATAAACGAAGTAGAACGTGTACGTACGAGAAGGAACATAGGAAAAATGTTTGGGTAGCCGGCGTGTAACTCGCGCGAGCCAATTTATTTACGATCGGCTACTTTATTGTCTACAAGGGTACCAGGCCATTAATTGCGGCTTTTAGTTCAATTATTTCTACGGTGCGCCAGCATGGGCCTCGCCGACGGGAAAGAAGTCGATAAACGACCTGTTAATTTGTTGTAACTTAACCGATTCCACGACCGTATGCGGTACACAGGCTCTCTCGACGTGGCCACTAAATGCCACCGGGAACCGGTTTCCCAACTGTGTGCACGACTTAGGACGCGCGCGCCTTTGCCGTTGTTCAATTTATGTACGTTCCACTGTCGACACGCTCCGCTACAAAGGTGACTCGCGTTAATTGCGTTTATCTTTCCTCGAACGATCGCTCGAACGATAGCGTCTTTTGGGCGAAAAAGATCTGCTCGCGTCTTGACAGGTGCAATATAAGTATTTAGATCGATGGCTGGTGTGTGGTAATGAACTTACAATTGGATTCCTGGGCAAACGAGGAGATCGGAGCTGTGAGATTTCGAACGAGCCGACGATTCAGCCGAATATAACCACGAAATTTCGTATTTGCAACTTTCGCGACGGTGAGATGTCGTGATATTGGATTTTCGGGTACGATCGTGTTCGCTCTTTGCGCAGACGTTGCAGTCTATTTCTTCAGGGCAGATCCGAAACTATGGATTTCAAACCCCACGGCCTCCATTTACGCCGAGGCGATGGTTCGCTAAACGAATGCTCAACACGGCAGATCTGACCGAAAGTCGTTTAATTTGATCGGCGAGTCGTATCAAAAGATGCCGAAGGACAGGCTGCCGAGTCGGATTGACGTTCTACCCGGTGTACCTGTTCAAAGCCTTAAGCTCAAAATAATCGAAACTTTCGTGTATCGTTCGAAACCATTGAATTTTACCTCATAAAATTATTATCCATTTTCTACCGTTTGACAATTGCGAAAGACATCCTGCGTATTAGTAGATAGTGGGAACGTTTTATCAACGGAGTTGAAATTGCATAAATATTCGCGGTCTATCGGTAGTTACAAATTGTGTAATTTATATTCATCGAATTCTCTTCATTTGCTTTACGAATAAATAGCATTATCGGTGGAAAGGAATAAAAATATTGGTTAGTCGTCGTTCTTCTTTCCATTCGAAAATACGCGCGTACGAGACGCGACGCGGAATCACGTGCGCATGCGCATACGCATGCGCGTGAGGATGCGCCGTTCGCAACGGGGAATCCCGCAGAGACGCTCGCATATATCTGCGAGCCAGATCTCTTCCTCCCGTGTCTCACGTATGTTTTACGTGACTACATGCACGCGTGTACGTATTCGCAAACTATGAATCTCCCTCGGCGAGAGCAAGGAAAGTTGTGTATACGTCCACGACTTCCTGGTTTGCACCTGACCGTGCCGGGACTAATTAAGGAAAGCGTTTCCCCGGTGCGGTACATCTGTTCCCTGTCGCGGCTGCATAAAGTTGGGAATTCGATAGAAAATCAACGACAATGGAGGGTAGATACGCGATCGTTTTATGGTTTGAGGGTTTTAACGTCTTGACCTCGATCGATATAATTAAATAGAAATTTCTTTCGCCTATTTCCTAAATTGTAACTAATACTTTCTTCTATACAGTTTTTAAATATTATACGAATTCTGTGTACTTTTTTGCACATTTCTATACGATATGAAGACTCATTTACAATTTTGTAATATAAACGGAATATATTCTATATAATAACATGAGGATATTATACGAATACTGTATGCTAATTCGATCGAGAAAAAGCAACGACGACTTGCCACAACTGCGATCCGCAAAAGCGGATCTTGGACTGTTTGCATTGGAATAGGAATAGACTCGTTGTCGATGCTGCTACGTTCGCCTTCGAAATTGTAAACGACTATGTAGACTGCTCGGGGATTCTCCACGTATTAAAGCTCGATGCTCCTTCGAGGACGCTTGCGAGATTTCCCTTGTTCCACGCATCTATGCACATAACCAACTACGCCTGTAATAGTTGTATTAATCGTATAGCAACTTGCTCGCACTCCGGCTACGCTTCTTCTCTAAATCGTTGCCCACGTTTCAGAAATTCAGGTACATCAAAAACGCTTTACATTCGTTTTCACTTCCGCACGATCAACGTTTTACGATTACGATTCGTATTTTTATTATATATTGAGATATGTTCTTTCACGTTGCATTTATACCTAAAACAAAGCGTGTGTTAGCCATATGAATAAATAATATAATTGGTCGTCGTGTTACATGCCTGAGAAGGAGCAAGTTGACCGTTTCGCGACCAACGAAATTGAAAACTAGAAAAGATTAATTTAAAGCTAGTTTAATTCTCATAAAATTTGTTCATTTATTGGAGAATTGGAATTTGAGGAAAACGGGCTTAAACGATCGCAACGTCGACTTTACGCATATACGACGACAGTTGCACGTAAGGAACGTTGAGCCAGCAAAACGACGCTGTAATTTATTCTAATTAGCGATCAGGAAACTATTCGACGATCGTAAAATAAGTTGTCCAGATTAGAAGACAAATATGGACACAGTGTCCCCATTGAATTTCCTCGACAGTCAGCCAACTGGTCGTAATTTCGCGTTCACGTCTAAATGTAGCAGGTTTCGACTGGTTTTTCGTTCACGATACGCCGCGTATTACACGGCCGTATCGATAATGCTAATTTATCGTCGATTCTCCGTTCACCGACACGCACGTGCGTTGTATGCGCCACGATGGAACCCGTACCTGGTGCAAAATCTACGCGCCCAAGTGCCGCTTTCACGCCTTCTTTGGCAGCGGTGCATCCGACGTGCATAGAACAGTGCACGCGAGGATGGTGCATCGCAGCAATGTAAGAGGCGACCGCGATTTCGATCCTAATGGCGGATTTTCGCCACACGGAAAATAAGAAGAGGACGAAGAAAGCAGCGTGTATCGAATTTAATTTGTTGGATCCAATTTAATTTCGTGAGGGTCGATGTGATTTTCGATTCCTTTTCCTTTTACGAAATATTCAGGTTCTTTTAACGCGAATATCGCGGCAAAGAAACCTGACAAGTACGTTTCCCTGCGATCTTAATATCGCTTTATAATTAAACAAAAGAATTTTAATACAAAGTCCATGTTGTCTCGATATTTGCGAACCGATGAACGCGCAGAAAAAGCTACAGCGGCTAGGAAATATATTGACCACTGTATTTGTCGCAACACCTACGTACCGATTAATAGATTAAGTCCAAATTTATTAATTTCCGTAGCGTAATAGCAATAATTTATTGTCCAATGATTAGTTACACAGTCTCTCTCTCTTTCTCTCTCTCTCTGTAGGTATTAATCTCTCATTTTTAATTTATCACTTTTCCTATTCTATTTCTATCTACCCTTATCCATATCCAATTTTCCTGTCCACTTTATTTTTCTTTTTTCTTTCGTTTTTCTCCCCTCTACTCTTCAGTTACTTGATATGTCTTCTTTTCTAATGATTTTTGGTATCACTTTCGTACAACTTGACGCTGAAACTTGACACAACGGAGATGAACGTGAAACCTGGTAAAGTAAGGGTGCGAGCGTCAGTGGTATTTGTAACGTTGTCTACAATGCGTATTTTTCTTATCGAACGTGAAACTACCCGACGAACAAACAAATAGCGAAACGATTGCCTGGCAAAGTCCAGCGGATCATGACGCGATATTCAAAGATTATTTGGCTAAATTGGAAAGCCCCGGAAGAACCTATCCACTGGGGCTTTCCAATTTAATGAAAGGATAAGGTAAGCAGCGGCTGGTTACCGTTGTGTTGGAGCGTAGGTTGCGAACGTAACGCAAATGAACCTGGCAAGTAGGAGGCGGCGGAAGGGTTCCAAATTGAAATCGTCCCTACGTAACGTGTACACGTGTGCTCGTGCGTTTGTACACGAGTATCCGTTCAAAGCCGAACGAGGAGCCCGCCGAGATAATTTCCATCGCCTTTTCCTTCCGTAATCAAACCATCCGCGGCTTCTGTGCAATTACGTGGCGAAATTGATTTAAAATCGGATGCCCTCCGTGCAGCACGACGGGAGGGGAGGATCGCGTTACAATTTCCCTGAAACGTTGCAGGAGGGACGAGAGAGGAAACCAGCGAATATAATTACCCGACGATTCGCTTCACCCTTCGTACTCGTTCTTCTGTTCCCGTTAATGTTGTTCCGACGCCGGATAATAAATTCAACGATGTTAAATTCAACGGACCCTGCACGCGGCCCGTCCAAAGGATTTTCTCGTTTTTCGATCACTTCCGTATCGATCTGGATTTTCGCCAAAAACCAAGCGCTGTACGAAGAAACTTTGTTCCATCTTTTGTTTTCTATTTACTTTTACTTTTTTATTATATAGCATGACCAAAACTTGTTTTATATCATTCATTAATTTATTTATTTATGTCGTTTTCATTGGACTTGGCCTTACGTAGTTTATGAACGTAGAACAAAAATGGAAAACTGAGCTTACACATAGCTACGGTAGCATAGAAACATGTCGATTCTTTCGCTATATCAACTCTTCGCTTGTAAACGCTTGCGTTACTGTGTATCACTGTTATGTTATTGTACATAGCATGCGAAGAAAGACTACCTAACAGAGTATCTTTTGCAGAAATTCAATTTTAGTAAGCTCGTTACCCACTATTGTATAACAGATCGTTCGTATCCATAGTTCATATGGTCGTCAATCTATACGTAAAGATTAAAGTAAAAGCAATATTGAAAAACTGACAGAAGCATTCCATTAAACATATTGAATTACAAAATGTCTAGCCGTATCTTCAATTCGTAATAATACAGTTACGAAGATTTAACTACATACAGCCCATATATACATAGTTCATACATTCATATCAGTCTATACGTTGTAAAACACGAAGTAAAAGCAATATTAAGAAATAAATAGAAGCATTATATTAAACATATTGAATTATAAAATTCCTAATCCTAGAGTATCCTCGATTTATAACAATACAGTTATGAGAATGTTACTGTTGGGTTGGCAACTAAGTGAATGCGGATTTTGCCATTAGGCGGTATTGACCAAACCCGCAATCACTTAGTTGTCAATACATATTGTTTTTTCGTCCAGTCGCGGGGAGACGCGATCGCGTTGAAGCGCGTCAACGAGAGTCGTAAATTCTCGTTACGATTATAACAATCGACACCACGAACAGGTCGATCCCCTTATTTCTTGTAGGATAATAGGGGTGTTTGTTGTGTAATAAAACTGTAATCAACAGTTTTATAAGATTTATATTTTCAACAATTTCTTACACTTATTATTGCGCCGTGTCGGAAGATATATTTGATAATCGTATACTTGCTAGTTGCTTCGTATAAGCAAGAAATTGATTAAATTAATGTCGCGTAGACCGTCGTGAGGCCTAAGTTTGCAGCAACGGTAGATGACTATGTCGAGATTGAAAGAACAATAGATTTGACTGATCTAAATGTGTAGCAATAGTAGATGACTGCGCTGAGATGGAAAAAACAGTAGATGACCGCGCTGAGATGGAAAAAACAGTAGATGACTGCTCTAAGGATATGACCGTTGGCTTGACTACACGAAGATTGGAAGAACAGTAGATGACTGCTCTAAGGATAAGACCGTTGACTTGACTACACGAAGATTGGAAGAACAGTAGATGACTGTTCTTAGGATAGGGCCGTTGACTTGACTACACGAAGATTGGAAGAACAGTAGATGACTGCTCTTAGGATAAGACCGTTGACTTGACTACACGAAGATTGGAAGGACAGTAGATGACAAATTAAAAGTAATATTAAAAAATAAATAGAAGCATTCCATTAAATATATTGAATTATAAAATTCCTAGTTGTAGAGTCTCTCAATTTATAATAATACAGTTATGAGAATTTAACAACAAACAGCCCACATATACATAGTTCGTATATTTGTGTCAGTTCATACGTTGTAAAACACGAACTAAAAGCAATATTAAGAAATGAATGGGAGCATTCCATTAAACATACTCAGTTGCAAAATGTACCAATCCTCAATTTATGCGCTGCATTATTACTAATGCATTTGTAAGAATTTAAATACACACAGCCCATATATACATAGTTCATACATTTGTATCAGCCCATAGGTAGTGAAATCCGAACGAAAAGCAATAAAAAATTGATGGGATCATCGCATTACGTACACCGAGTTACCCAAATGTGCCAATCATGTCCTCAATTTTTAACAGTGCATTTCTGACGATTTAAATGGTTTAAATAATTTTTTATACCGTAGCCGGAGGTTTTAGCGTGAAATTTACGAAAAAAGGAAGAGGAAATTGGATATTTCCTTTCTACCACGTTCGCGTGTTTCAAGCAATCGTAAAAGGACCAAAAAGATAGAGACGTACGGCCACAAAAGGTATCGCGCACGATAAAAGAGAACGAATGAAATTGGACGAAGCGAGAAGTTAGCCAGATTTCCGTCAACGGAATGAACGACTACGACGAAGCTGCTGATGTCGCTAGTTGTCCCTGAACACTGTTTAATTAATGAAGTTGTCGAAGCACAAGGCGAAGAGGGCGGCAGAAGGAGGGGCAGAGTGGAAGGAGAGCGTGTAATTACACAAAGCGTTTGCTGGAAATTGTGCGAAAAGTGATACAACTGGCTTTGCACGGTAAACTTCAATTTCGTCGGCGATAAACGCAGCAGCCGCTGCATTCAGAAAATTCTCTGGCGAAACAAAGGAAGGATCCAAGCCCCGGGAAAACTCGGTATTCTGCCTCTAGGATATTAGAAGATACGAAATATGTATAAACGACGCGACGCGTATGCTCTCCCTCGGGCATCTCGTAATTACACGCACCGATTCTCACGCGCGGTTATCTCGTTTTTAAAGTTTGTTAAGGGCGAACTAAAGCGACAGACGCACGTTCGACAAATATTTTACGTTGGAAGACTATACCGAAAGTGCGTTCAGACGATCGATAGTATCGTCGATATTTAAGAGTTTAACAACAATCTACAGAATGGACCAGGCGATCGTTTCAGCTTGTAACTCTGTCACCGGTGCAGTTACAGAAAAATGTCGAAGGAGATAGATGAATGTTTGAAAGAGCGGTGCATAGAACTACGTTGTTTTTGGGAGAGCAATTGTGCAATCGACGTTCGCAGTATTGTTTTCAATGGAAATGCACACTTCTGTTTTTTACTTTTTTATAAATTCCCCTCGACTTTCTACGTAAAAAGATATTGGGGCACAGTGGTACAAAAATTATTAGCTGTCGGGATATTTGAAAAAATTTTTTTTAATAATAATTCATAAAGAATAATGATTTTATTGTACGTTGTAACGTTTCGGACAATGCTTGTCGATTGTTATGCTACTTTTTAAATAACGAATGTGTTTTTGTTACGAGCACATGTACATCAACGTAGACGATTACGAAATTGCCATGCAGCGTTCGATCATCTCCTGCAATAAAGATTTTACATTTTTCTTATTTTCTTTCTTCCTGGATAACTAATAATTTTTCCTCCTTCCATTCGACGTTTTTCTGTAACCTATAACAGAGTTATAACGCGAAACAGTCGCTTAGTGCGCCCTGTTTGTCGATCTCTAGAGAATCTCCTAGAGATGACACGATTCTAATGTTGAGAATCTTAAATATTGGCAACAGCGTTGAAAATTTTCATTGCGTGATGAAGAAAAATTCCTGAAGATCGGATTAAGTAATAATTAGTAGATAATTTTAGGCGGGTAAGGAACTTGGAAGATTTTAACTGTTCTTATTCGATTTTTAAGTATTTTAGTTCGCTTCCCATATTTTACGTAATTTGCAGGATAAATTGCAGGTTAGCAAAGATCTATTTAATTCCTCGAATAACAAAAACTTATTATATTGCAAGATTTGAAGGTACGTTTATGGTAAAAGAAAGAATTGTGCGCTGGAAACCTATCGCTAGCTCAAAACCGCTGTATAGTAGTCTGTCGCTACTACAGTAGTATACACTGATCCCTAGCAGACCATTTATCTTCTTTACCACTTCTTTCTCTCTCTACCTTGCCCTTTTCTCTTTTATTTACTTTTTATTTACTCCGCGTTCCTTTCAAAACAAAATTGGCTATGTAGCTGTGTTGATTCTGTAGTTGTACATGTACTTATTGTTAAAGAATCTTAATTATCAACTCGTCGTTGTATTTTATTTTTAGCGTAGATCGTATAGGAATTACTCGACCTCCGTTTAAGCTGCTACAGTTTTATTCGAGGTATCGAAATAAATGGAATTCTATTTAGAATATTAAATCAACGACTAGGATGCGAAGGTACACAACGAAAAACTTTTCAACTCGTTACGACTAAATTTCAAGCGTTCACGCAAACTACATTTCCGCTTAATAACACTTTGATAACACTGAGATTGTTTCGCGTGTTGCTTACACCAAACGTAGTTTCAAAAAGCTTCTTAACCGAAATGAAATGAAAATTAGTTAAAGTTTAGACGAGTCTCCCAACTGGGAAAGACGAAATTCCCTTCGTATTAACACGCGAAATAGTAACAATTAAACATCGCGTAAACCATCGGAAATCGTCCAAAAATTAACGAAGATCAAAAATAAAACGATCAGATTTCCTCCAATTCGAATCACATTTTCTGTGTCTACCAAATTTCATCCCGAAAATCTTCCACGCGAAGGTACGTCGTTAATTCATCCTACGTATCGAAAAATACGATAATAAATGGAAATAAATTTTCCATAAACGCGTCAACAGTCTCGGTATCACAGATTTCAACCACCGTTTCATCTCAACCTCACCGATCGAATAATCGACGATCCGCGCCAACCATCGATCCGAGATTGACTGATAGACACGAAAAAAGAAAAGCGCGTTTGGCGAACAGAGCGAAGTTGCCACACGCCTTTGCTGAAACGCGTGTGGACAATGCGATGCGCCATCGTCTGATGGGCCTCCGCGATCGACACAGTCGCCGGTGCTGTCCGTGTCGTAGTCGCAAGTTGGCGCGCGAGTATGCGTCTCTTCGTTGCCGTATCACGGCTGGATGATTTATTGGCCGCGGTGAAAATGCGTTTTCTCGCGGATAAATTCGTCGTAGCGTTAAACGCTTGGCTCGTTCGTCATTGGAAATTCATCGGCGTAACGGTAAATGGCCATAAACGCGCGGTAGATAGCCTGACGTTTCGACGATAGTAAATTTACAAAGGAACTGGTCGATAACGCGGATAATTGAATTGCAAATTGCAGCTTGGTACGTCTGATGATTAATAGATTGGACTAACGGCTAGACTTACCGAAACTAGTCGAGATGGCTGATTGTTAAGTTCTTTGGTTTTGTCACATCGCGCGATCCCAATCGAGTACAATCGATCAACGGGCCAGTGGGTTCAAGTTGAGAGAGAAACGAAAATTCGATAGCAAAGCGGAAAGAAGAAGCTTCGAATTCGAGTTGAGCTCTGTGTTCAGTTTACTTTCGCTTTTAATTCCAATTCGAATATTGAGTTTATAAGAGTAGGAAGATGGATTTTGCGGTTGAGAATGATACGCGAGATAAGACGTCGTAAATGCAGATGCAACCGGAAATCGTGGAAAGCTGGGAGACAAACGAATGATCATAGATTGTGGATTACGAGTAAATAAATCGACAAATAATAAAGTAAATGGAAAGACAGGTGTTTGGTTGCAGGAAGATAGCAGTAGGATGAGATTGCTGTTTTCGTCTTCGTACTTTTAGTAGAATCGACGTAGCAAACAATTTTTAACTAAAGCAATTCGGTTCTGGAAAAGAATAGCAGCGAACCGAAGTAACTGGTACTTCGCTGCATAGATTGTTTATTTACAATTATATTTCAGTATCCTTTACACGAATGGACTCAATTTTTCGATAAACAAAAACAATTTCCCTCCTTCTATGCCCTCAGAATCGAAGAAAAACGGGCTTTCGAATGCAAAGAACTTTCTCGTTATCTTCCAACCAAACAAGCACGTTAAATTCCTAACATCATCGACGTGATCAAGTAACCGCTGATCCAAGCGAACGATCAACCACTTTTACGTCGAAATAAAGGCGTTGATCGACCGCGAGAAGTTAATTTTAGCAATTGCTTAATTTTAGCAGTCGCTAGCGATAGCTAATTGCCTTTGTTCGATGTAAAATCCTCGAGGCAGAAGTTGGTAATCTGCAACTTGACCATCGATCGATTAACTTCAATTTTAATTCGAGCATAAGCATACCTGTTCGAGCTAAATAATTTAGTAGCCTGTAGCCAGTCAGGAAAATGCCAAGTCACAATCTCGGAATAGAAGCTTCAACATTTCGTGAAAGCTGCTTGGTGCTTCCCATTCTACGCGGTGAGCGATATTTATCTCGTTTGAGTATAGTTAACGACGAAAGATAGTAAATTGGTCGAGAAGGAATAGCGCGCAGCAATGCGAAAAGATCGGCGCACCGACGACCGAATATCGAAACCTGTTTCCACGAAAACCAAGGAAGAGAAAACTTGGAAATTCTGTCGACCGATCGACAGTGTATCTTTCTTTCCTTTTCTCTTTTTCGCAAACATAGCTCGAAATTTAATCGACGCGTTACGTCTGTGAAAAATCGTCGCGAAAACGTGAGAAAGACGTGGTTTGTACCCTGAAATGGTTAAACCATATTCCTCTGTGACGCAGACGTGTGCGTAAGCAGCACGCGTATTACGATGAACGTTATGCGTGTACGCGTGTTCCAGCCAAGGTTTCGAACGTTAATGCTCGCCTTTGTCTACATCGTGGAATGTGTTCAGGGTTGTTGGTGAAATGTAGGGAGGAGCAGAGAGCGTTCCTGAACCGACGTGCACGCGCAACGCCTACCTTTGTCCGTAGCAGGGTACGAGCGTAGCCGGGGAGGAGCAGATCGGTCGTAGAGAGGCGATGTTCGTGCTCGAACACGGATAGAAACCACGGTTCCCTTGTTTTCCAATTAGAGAACCGGTACGACGCGTAGAACGGCGGAAGGTTGATTACCTGGACACGTGGGAGGACCGCTCGGAGCTGCGGCGAAAAAATTTTGTTACCACGTTGATCAATCCTGGATGGGGGAAACGGAGGGCGGAAAATATTTCGCACGGTTGCGTTCTACGTTACTGGGATATTTGAACTCTATGCTTTACCTTTGTAGAGAAACATATTATTATTATTATTGCAATAATATTCTACGCGTAATTATAATTGCATGGCGCTTTCTTGACGTAGGACACAGCGGCAAAGTTTTAATTAACGTAAACGAATAATTATGAATTATTATAATTACGAACATAAATGAAAATATAATTGTCGTTTCCTTGGAAAAAGGAAGAAGACTTTTCGGACAAGCTAATTAGTACAATCGCGCCTCGATATCGCAGAAGAACTTTAATCTTCTCGGAAGAGTCCATCCAGCTTCTCTGCTCCCATGTAATCAAACGTAGTACGCTGGTAATCGCATTACCTTAACATCGCGAGACCTTATAACCCGCGTGTGTAGCTGGCATTAAGCGAGTTTTACCGGAATACCGAAAGGTTAGCGTGCATCGTGGCCACGCGTAGTGGAACACGTTTGTAAGGATAATTCGGTGACCCCTTGGAAACTCGATTTCACGATGCATCCGCCACGGAGTACAGTTATCAACGCAGACTGGTTCGCTTACGGTTTTTCGCGGACGAAATCCTCCATCTACCGGATGGTCACGTTCGTTGAAATCGTTACGTCAGCTGCTGCTAGCCGGCTGATCGCATTGATCATTCCCGTCAGAGACACGCTTCCGTCACCGATGGAATTCGCTGACCTGATTCGAGTGACTGACTTATCTAGCGCTGGATCTGTTACGTTGGCGGCCAGCAACTGGCAAACGATCGATCGCCAAGGATATTCGAGATTCCAATCGAGCAGATAGCGCGCCGAGGGTACGTGGATTAGGCGAAAGTTAAGTTCATTCATTCGTGGTTATATTTTTACATGCAAATTTATTTTTATTCGCATTCTTTATCTTCTTTTAGGTACGATAATCGTTGTTATTGTTCGGTTCTTTCGGCTACGAGTGCGTCGTTCGTTGACTCTTGTGATTCGCGAGGAGAAAGGACGAAATCGAACGATTCGTCAATTCTTCTACGATGTTTTTGTTTTTTATGATCTATGATTTTGTTTTTTATGTATTTAGACTGAAAATAATTTCGTATCGAGGCTACTTATACCAATACCAGTTAAAATGATTGGTACTCGTCAAAACGTAAAAGGGTCTTGCAATCTGTTTATCGAACCCCGATTAACCAGTTTCCTCGTTTTCTACAACTTGCCACGCGTTTTTCAAATTTTTGCCGCGTATCATTCGATATGACGATATCAGTTATCAGGAAAATTCCGGATCGATCGCTAGATGCTAACACTAGAAATATCACAGCAGTCAAAATAATTGATTCTACAATTTTATAAACCTTCGTTTAGTGATCATAGTCCCAGATGGATTAATAATACCAAAATTGTACTACATAACATGAAATTCCTCCTGTAAGAAAATAATAGATCAATAAACGTAAAAATATTCTATTTTTTAAAGACCAGTCATTTTCACTAATTTTGGTAGAAATAGCTTCGTGTTAACTATCGATAGTTCTAGCGTTAAACGTTAGGTTCGTTCGTTAAACGTATGGAATACACAAAATCGAAACATTTAGAGATTTTTTAGAAACTGATGTTTCAACTAGCTCCGGTGGAAATCGTGAAAAATTATCTACCTCCGCGAGCCTGTCCATAAAAAAAGGAAAAGCTCACGATGTAGCAATCTCGTCGTATAACAAAATCCTGCCGATAAATTTCGCATAACTAAATGAATCGTAAAGTTCTTATCTGAGAAATGTGTCTATAAAAATTCCCGAAGAATATTTCCTCGAAGGAAGAGAAAATCCTTTATGAATTCACGATATAGCGATTCTACCCCTATGTATAATAAAATTCCCAAACTCTTGCCGATTTTCATTTCAGCGTCGTATTATCTTCATCCCGCGAGTCGCGCATCTGCTCGTCCTTGAAATTCGGAAATTTCGGCTCTCGTCGAACATGAAATTTGCCGATTCGCTGGGACGCTGCTCGCTGCGGCATTCGAACGAGGATACGAGACAGACGTAGGAAAAAATGCGTGCAATATGGATTTTCCTTGAAATCGGCAATTTAGCAAGGAGCGAAGTTCCCTGTGCGACTTTACAAATTTTCTTGAACTAACTGTGGTCGAAAATCGATCGATTTCACTAAGAAAAATAAAGAAATACAGAGCATTCGGTGTAGCAAGTGCTCTCTTGACACGGAACAATCAAAATTGCAAGATGGTTGAATCATTCTTTTCTTTTTTTTCAAAATTCTCTTTAACGAAAGGAAGAAACATTCAAATCGGAAATAAAAATCGTGCGTATCTCTGCTCGAATTCTCCACATTTAATGCGCGACAAACACTTGGTTCAGCGAGAATTAAGAAACGAGAACGTGTAGCGAATACGCGAGCTAATTTTCAAGATTTCTCCGATGTACGAACGATCTTCGATTCTTTAAAAATTACTGTTTACGTCCGTATTACTCGCAGACGGATGATAATCTATTCAACAGACTCAACAGTAAGATGAAAAATCGAACGATTATTTCGCTTTTCGTTCACGTTGTACGCTGCGTCGAACGTTCGCTTTGTTTTTCATCGGTCCACGGTTGAGATAGACGAAAGTACGCGGCGCGCTTTCAGCCGGAAGACGAGACGATCCTCTCGTACCTGGAGCTGGCTGCACGAGAGACGCGACTGTCTCGATATTACAAAAGTTCGTCTGGACTGGATCGCGCAACGAGCAGAAAAGCCTGGTTTTCTTACGAGAGGTAAGATTGCGCCGAGGTTCGGCGTAATTTGCGAGAAACCGTCGGCTGCAACCGTTAAAAAGCTATTTTTTCGGCGGTTCCTAGTCGCCTTGAACGAACGTCGCTGATAGTTTCCTTGGGAGCATTGAACGTGCCAGCTTGTTCCTTGGAGCGGGTTACATCTCACGTACAGTGGCTCACGAAAGTATCGATTAACGTTCGTTGCGGAGACGTTTGTACGATTTTCTACTTTCCGTGGCGAAAGAAATTGAAAAAAACCATTGTTTACTTGGTTTTATTATTACTATTGTTATTGTTATCGTTATTATTATAGGGATCGAGATCGTAAGTACAAAAGAGCAGGATATGTAGGAAGCATTAGGTTGTCCGGAAAGTGTCTTTCTTTTACAAACATGCCACTGCTTCGTTTCACCTCGCCACTGTAGCATATTAGCGAGCATTAAAATTCATGCGGCCGAAAATACACGAAGATCCACTGAAACAACACGAAACAAGTCAAACCTTCCGTTCCAGACGCCACTTTGTACGTTCTTGCCGGCGTATCCCTTTGATCTTCTCGCTGACTCCACGTCCGCTTTTCGCCGTTGCTTTCAACGTCTTTAACGCGCCGAAACACTCGCAGCAAAGCACACAACGCGTCTTCGCCCGGTAATCCAAGCAAAAGTTAACTTGTTCGTTGCAGGACAACTCGGTCCTTTTACTAAAATCCTTTCCACCTATTCCGAAAGCTTTTTATTCGCTTCTTACGGCGAACCTAACGTTTGGTAATCGCGTAAATCGGCGTGGAGTGCGCACCGTGTTGTTGTTGCACGTAACAACCGCGTTACGTTTCTCATGGCGCGAGTTCAAGCCATTCGCCGTGGATTAAAGCGCTGCTGCGTCGCGATAATCGTCGCTAGCGCAAGGTTTAAGCAATGAAACTGTTTTCGTGCTTCTTGATACTTTTCACGACGTACTAAATATCAATACGTGTACAATTATCGAACAGGTATAATTACTTTGCGATCGGCCAATTCATTTCTTCGCCACGTACTAGCGTTGTCTCTTTTTTTTATTTTCTCGTACGCGTCGGAGCGTAACGACGATATCGGTCGATCGAATTCGACGAAGCTCCTCGACGATAGCCATAAATTTCGCGTGCTCGATACGAACGAGGTGGAGCGATTTTCACTGTGGAAATCGATCGAAAGGGAAATGGGTGACGCGTGGCAAAAGGAAACACGGCACAGCCTCCCCATGGGCTCGATCCAGCCATCGATTCATGCGGCCGTATTTTTCATTCATGAATCTCTAGCTGCTCTTTCCATTGGAAACGCGGCACCGCGCGAAGAAATATATTTGTGGATTGAAAAGTAAACTAGGGTGAAATTCGTATTGGTTTGCGTAAAAAGGAATTGGAGATCCAGCTTTCTCCTGCTTCTTTCGCAACTCGTCTCGTCTTCCTCGCCTCTTTCCATTCGCTTTTCGCGACCCAACGATTTGCTTTAAAAACGAGAACGGGTCCTAGGGAATTTTCTATTCCTCGTGAACAACGTGCTCTCTATCTGCGCGAGTATTTGTCTATGTGTTAACTGAATTGCGTTTTATTTTCCTAGATATGGAGTTAGGTGTAGACGTTACAACGAAACGTCATATCGTAGTATTGAATTGGCGACTAAGCGATTGCGGATTTTGTCATTGAATGGTATTCACAAATTCCGCAATCATTTAGTTGCCAACCCATAGAATAGCTGGGCTAGTGGGAAAGTAGGTGGCTAAAAAAATTAGCAATTGTCGGGGAATTTACAGGCGTCGTTTATTTCGTCTCGTAGTTTCTTTTCTCTCGTCGTTTCTTTCTCGGCTGCGAGAAATGCTTCGTCCCGAGAATATACGAGACGACAGAATTTTCAAGCATTTAGAACAAGAATCGCGGAAATAACTACGTAATTCAGGATTTACGATGCTAATACCTTACCTCGTAGCAAATCTTATTCCGTGTTTAACGTTTCCTTTATATAATCTAAAAATGTATAAACACGATATAAATGAAAATAAATAAAATATAAATATAATGGGAAAATAGCGAACGATCGACGCGTTATATGGAGAGAACGTAAAGATGGTAAAATGGTTAGAGATACAAAAGAACGAGTCGTGATTACATTTTGCAAAGTGAAAGTGTAGTCGCGATCGGTGTTGGGACCGACGCACCACGTGTATTTCGCGCGAACTATATCTTCTTCACCGAAGAACGCAAATACCGGAGGTAAAATCTCGGCTATTGAATAAAAAACCGATATCCAAGTATTATGGAATGGAAGGAAGTTTCGTTTAAACGTCTCGAATTCGGCGTTTTAGCAAACTTTCATATTCCGCGGAATATTCTTTAAAATCCTCCTACTCCACGTTCTTAGTTTCTTTTATTCTAGTTTCTGCGAAGCGGAGACGATCCTCTGCCACGGCATGATAATACAGTCAGTCGTAAAAGTCTACATACGCCCCTTTAACATTCCGACTGCCACGCCGAAATCACACGATTCGCTGAGGACGCCACGGGAATATTTTTATTAATCAAACCATATAATGGCAAAATAATAATAAATCGACGATGTAAGACAACATTCTTCCTCAATGGACCGTTTATCTTATTGGCGGTCACGGGTGACCACCGTGGCGCCTTGGTAACAGTTGATAGCGACGTATTATAACGAGGCTTCGTTTATTTCGACAAACCATTCGCATTCGTTGTTTCGTCCTAAGCAAAACGTGCAGAATATATCGTTGAAACGTGTAGAAGATATTAATAAACGATATTTGCTCATTCTATATATAATTAGAAGGTATGTTCACGCATCTAATTTCAATTATACGATTATAAAGCTGTATTTACGATTATTTTCTAAGCTGTGTTTATAATAATATTCGCAGATCACCCCTCAAAGATACGGATGCAAACACAGTGCATTGTTAGACGCAAAATTCGTCCTCATTTTTTTTTATTGGAGTTCTAATACAAATGTTTAATCGTTCAATGGGGCACTATTTGTTTCAAAGTATCTTCTATTTATCGGTTGTATTCAAAATGCACAAAATGTCAATTTTCATACAATTTTTGGAATTGTTGTTGTTTGGAATTGTATTTGCACATTCTATATATAATAGCAAGGTATGTTCACGCTTCTAATTTCAATTATACGATTATAAAGCTGCATTTACGATTATTTTCTAAGCTGTGTTTATAATAATATTCGCAGATCACCCCTCAAAGATACGGATGCAAACACAGTGCACAGTTAGATGCCAGATTCGTTCTCATTTTTTTTTATTGATGTTCTAATACAAATATTTAATTGTTCATTGGAGTACTTTTTGTTTCAAAGTATCTTCTATTTATCGGTTGTATTCAAAATGCACAAAATGTCAATTTTCATACAATTTTTGGAATTGTTGTTGTTTGGAATTGTATTTGCTCATTCTATATATAATAGCAAGGTATGTTCACGCTTCTAACTTCAATTATACGATTATAAAGCTGCATTTACGATTATTTTCTAAGCTGTGTTTATAATAATATTCGCAGATCACCCCTCAAAGATACGGATGCAAACACAGTGCATTGTTAGACGCAAAATTCGTGCTCATTTCTTTTTATTGATGTTCTAATACAAATATTTAATTGTTCATTGGAGTACTTTTTGTTTCAAAGTATCTTCCATTTATCGGTTGTATTCAAAATGCACAAACTGTCAATTTTCATACAATTTTTGGAATTGTTGTTGTTTGGAATTGTATTTGCTCATTCTATATATAATAGGAAGGTATGTTCACGCTTCTAACTTCAATTATACGATTATAAAGCTGCATTTACGATTATTTTCTAAGCTGTGTTTATAATAATATTCGCAGATCACCCCTCAAAGATACGGATGCAAACACAGTGCATTGTTAGACGCAAAATTCGTCCTCATTTTTTTTTTTTTTTTATTGATGTTCTAATACAAATATTTAATTGTTCATTGGAGTACTTTTTGTTTCAAAGTATCTTCTATTTATCGGTTGTATTCAAAATGCACAAACTGACAATTTTCATACAATTTTTGGAATTGTTGTTGTTTGGAATTGTATTTGCTCATTCTATATATAATAGGAAGGTTTGTGCACATTTCTAACTTCAATTATACGATTATAAAGCTGCATTTACGATTATTTTCTAAGCTGTGTTTATAATAATATTCGCAGATCACTCCTCAAAGATACGGATGCAAACACAGTGCATTGTTAGACGCAAAATTCGTCCTCATTTTTTTTTATTGATGTTCTAATACAAATATTTAATTGTTCATTGGAGTACTTTTTGTTTCAAAGTATCTTCTATTTATCGGTTGTATTCAAAATGCACAAACTGTCAATTTTCATACAATTTTTGGAATTGTTGTTGTTTGGAATTGTATTTGCTCATTCTATATATAATAGCAAGGTATGTTCACGCTTCTAACTTCAATTATACGATTATAAAGCTGCATTTACGATTATTTTCTAAGCTGTGTTTATAATAATATTCGCAGTCTACCCCTCAAAGATACGGATGCAAACACAGTGCATTGTTAGACACAAAATTCGTCCTCATTTCTTTTTATTGATGTTCTTATACAAATATTTAATTGTTCATTGGAATACTTTTTGTTTCAAAGTATCTTCCGTTTATCGGTTGTATTCAAAATGCACAAAATGTCAATTTTCATACAATTTTTGGGATTGTTGTTGTTTGGAATTGTATTTGCTCATTCTATATATAATAGGAAGGTATGTTCACGCTTCTAACTTCAATTATACGATTATAAAGCTGTATTTACGATTATTTTCTAAGCTGTGTTTATAATAATATTCGCAGATCACCCCTCAAAGATACGGATGCAAACACAGTGCATTGTTAGACGCAAAATTCGTCCTCATTTCTTTTTATTGATGTTCTAATACAAATGTTTAATCGTTCAATGGGGTACTTTTTGTTTCAAAGTATCTTCCATTTATCGGTTGTATTCAAAATGCACAAACTGTCAATTTTCATACAATTTTTGGAATTGTTGTTGTTTGGAATTGTATTTGCTCATTCTATATATAATAGGAAGGTTTGTGCACATTTCTAACTTCAATTATACGATTATAAAGCTGCATTTACGATTATTTTCTAAGCTGTGTTTATAATAATATTCGCAGATCACCCCTCAAAGATACGGATGCAAACACAGTGCACAGTTAGATGCCAGATTCGTTCTCATTTTTTTTTATTGATGTTCTAATACAAATATTTAATTGTTCATTGGAGTACTTTTTGTTTCAAAGTATCTTCCATTTATCGGTTGTATTCAATATGCACAAACTGTCAATTTTCATAGGATTTTTACAATTGTAAGAAGTCCGAGCGAGCCGATATTCGACGAACGTGCTTTTCTAGCGAACGATGTTCGACGTCTCTATCGACTGGCCATCAAAGAGCTGCAATTAAGTAGAATAATCGGAAAGTCTGGCCGGTATAACAATGAGGCAGTTTCGGCTAAAGTTGCGTGCAGAAACGCGCGGATCAACAGTGTAGCTTGATGAAGTTAAGTGGTCGGTCGGTGGCAGGCTAATTAAGTTAGTTAGTTTGGAGGTTGGCTCGCAGGAGGCTGCGTTAACTTACCGAATGTTCAGAACGTGGGAAATGTTATTTATGACACTTTGAGGCTACCGCCCTTGTCGGACTGAAATTGCGAACTTCACGTCCTGTTTACACCGATGTTGACTACAACGTGCAAAAGGCCAATTATCAAATGCGCGTCATTTTGAATGTTAATCGTCTCTTTCCCCTTTCGCGAAGAATCTCTCAACGACAAATTTTTAACGTTCGAAATTTTAACAAATTATTATTAAAATAATAATAATAGAATAATACTCGTCTCGGAGATTTATCGTTAACCAACTAGCTGTCGCGACCTCTTTGAAAACTTTCAGAAGCAAAAAGTAAGCGACGACGAGTATACTCGTCGAAGACGGAGCACGCGTGACTGTTACAACGTAGAACGAATTTGTAACTAAATGACCGTTTTATTTTTTAATTTTATTACCGACAGGGCAAAATATTGCCATTTGTTCGCGACGAGTATACTCGCGAAAAGCAACTAAACGGTTGATGTCTCTGTTTCGTGAATTTCCTATAAATCGAAGTTACACGGAAACCTGATTTTTGTGACTATTTCAACGATCGCTCCGTAGATGTTCGCGATTTCTATCGCATTTCGAGCAGGACTAGTCCCAAAGGATTTCACGGTAGACTGCAATTTTACGGGAATCGGGATCCTATCAGATTTTGGAAGATCGATCGGGTTGCGTAGAAATTCGAAATTTCTGCTACCAAGTTCGAGCAGAGATAAAATAGCGTGAAATTTCTCGAGACAAATTATCTTCGTAGGAAAAATCCATAAACGAGGAAATGCAAATTTCTTCCTTAAGTCTGCCAGTGGTTTTAAAATTTTCTAAACCTCGTGATTTACCGAGTAGTTGGAATCGCGCGACTCTTCGAGATGGAAAAGCTCGTTCGGTGTTCGTGCCGCAAAGTCCGGAAACTTAGGAAACTGCGCGAAACTACGGATAATAACGGAGAAAGTGGAGACGAAAGGCGATTCGCCCGACGATGTACGTGGCAGAGAGAATTCGTAGGTGGACGAAACGCGGCTAAGTCGCTCTAGGTAGCTGAAACGCGCACGGCCGGCCGAAGATCTCGTGGCTGGTGAATTTACCGAGTTAGCAGAAATCGCCGGAAGCTCTTGCCAGAGTCAAAATGGCAGCCAACTTGCCGAACACTTGGGCAAACTCGCCAGCCTGTACCGCGAAATAATTAATAGTCTATCGTTTAGGCCGAGGAAGACTCGTTTGTGTTGCCAGAAGTGACACTGCAATTTTTATGCATCTCGCGAGATTCACGCATTCTTTCTGTATCCTGCGAAACTCGAGCGCTGCTCGCAAGAAAGTAGCGAGAACTGCGAAATTTCGAGCGAGTTGGCTGCATACGCAATTGGTGATTTAGGTCGATGGCGAAACAGTGTGAAGAGGATTTCACGGTACGATCCTTTGTTCTCGAGAAACCAGTCGAGACCAATCGAGAAAAAATGTACCGAGTCTTCGAACAAGGCTACAAATTAATTTCTTTAAAAAATGTACCGATTTTAAAAAGCAAAAATGATTGGGTTGGCAACTAAGAGATTGCGGTTTTTGTCTTTACCAACTAATGACAAAACCCGCAATCGCTTAGTTGCCAACCCACTAGACACGAATATCGACTTTGTATCGCGAGAGAAGAAATTTTGTTCGCGTCTCGATTAAGGAACAGGCGAATGATCGAAGATTCAGGTCGTTGGGTTTCACAGTGCAAGCGCGATAGTCCGCGATCGCGAAGAAAATTGACGCTCTTTGGCTTTCAGCGCTTGCAACGATCGTTTAATCGGCCGCGTAAGCGACCAGGTAAATAGATGTCCTATCAGATTCCGTGTCACGAAAGCATGACACGCGAACACGTCTTGAATTAACACGTTACAAACTCAACAAACCGGGTGAGTGGCATTGATGGAAAACTTGGATCGAGACGATAAGCGAAAGCACGGAAGTACGCGCACATACGCGGCTATCTCCGCGCTTATTCCAATGGCACGTTGAGTAAAGATCTGAATCTTCGTATAAACAACGCCCAGTCGTTTGTATCCTCTTATCGATATTCCTATGGATTTGTTCAAATTGCTAAATAATTACCTACTCTAATATCTCAATTTGCTGTTCGTATCGTTCGTCTTCCTCTTTCCTCTGTTTAACGTGAAATAAATTCCAAAAGGTTTCATTCTTGCTATCCTTATCTTTGATTGTGATAGAAAAAGAGAGGAAGATGTTTCTTCTTCACATTTCTGTCCTCGTGAAAGCTGAAATTTGTTGATTTTGGAGATTTAAAAGTGGCAGCTTTTGGGGATTTGAGAACGGAGGAATTGAGAAATTCGAAAATCAAAGAGTTTCGCATATAGGATATTTGAGAGACAGAAAATTTGGATATTCAGGTACTCGAAAGTTTGACGGTTCGTAAGTTGGAAAAAGTCGTGAATTTGCTTGCTTTTGTAATTTGAGAAATTAAAAGTTGGAAAGTTGAAACGTATGAAAAATTCGAAAAGCACGGAAATTCGAGAATCAAAGGTGATGGAATTTTGTTTCATTATACTCGCGCGTATTATTCTGTTTATCGAGACGTGATAAATAAACGAAAGTATCAGGCGGTAGCAGCTAATACATCACTTCGCTTCGCGTAACAATCCATCAAGCGGGTGAAAAAAGAAACAGACGAGACGGTCTTATTGTCACGCGACTTGCAGACGCGTAAAACCCGCTGTTCCTGTCGAGCTTGATGACCGCTTTTATGAATGAACGTATACGTCTTCGTTCATTTTTCTTCTTTCATATACCTGTCTCGTCGCATCTAAAAGCGATTCGCTCCCTCGCACGCAGAAATTGATACTTTTAAAATTCTATTTAAAAATATTACGTGGACTGTCGATATCCTTTACACTCGAATATTTATTATTTCATAATTCGTTTGCCAATATTTTTAACAATTTCCCACTGTGTATTTTCCACTGAGACGAAGATCGTGAGAAAGTGACTGTTAGAGTATTAGGCGTACAAACGAATAATTGGAATTCTTTTTTTAAACATTGAAAAATTGGCGAGACGACAATTTGTTTAGTGAAAATTTCAACGTAATCTTAGAAAAATAATCGATCGATCAGCGTCGATAATGGTAACAGCAAAATGCCTACCCGTCACTGTATTCTTTGCGAGTTCCACGAAAAAAATGTTAAAAAAGCAGGCGAATCGATTCGATGGTTGGTACAAACCGAGATAAAATAAACCTTTTGAAAAGTCTGGATTATTCGTTTCTACGGCTAATATTTATCGTACGTAAAATTTTTAAGTAATAATTCTCGAACGCGGTTTAAACATTGGGATAAAATTGCAAAAAATACGAACCTAAAGTGGCGAGTAAAAAATTTAAAAGGTTTGCGATATAACGCAGAATATTGTAACGAGGCAAATAAAAGAAAAAAAGGTGAGAAAAAGGTGGGTAAGAAAGTTTGGAAAAAATGCAATTTAATATAAAATAGTCTGGCTAGCAGCGGATGAAAGAAAGGAAGCGTGTGGCTGTGTGCGCGCCGTCCCGAGATCATTAACGCGCGTATTTGAAACAGTAGACTACATATTTGCCGACGTTAGAACGAACTGGACATTTTTGCTTTCGATATGAAACACCCTTACGCTTACCCCTTTCCACTCGTGCCGCGAATCACATAATTGTACAGGCGCAGAAATGAAGTTTCCTTTCAGAAAGTGGATTATTAAAAGGTGCGAAATAACGCGAATGCTTGATGAAACTCGGCGAATATAGAAATTTGAAGAATTCAAAGATCTAGGATCTAATAGTTGGTTAATTTGAGGATTCGAAAATTGGAAAATTGGAAAGTTCAGTGATTTAAAAACTGTGGAATTTTTAGAAATTGAAAAATTAGGAAAATTGGGAAATTGGAAGTTGGAAATTGGAAAATGGAAAAGTTCAATCGCCTCAAAGTTGGAATGTTTGGAAATTGGAAGTGGGAAATTGGAAATTGAAAATTGGAAAATTGAAAAATTCAATCGCTTCAAAGCTGTAATGTTTGGAAATTGGAAAATTGAAAAATTCAATCGCCTCAAGGCTGGAATGCTTGGAAATTGGAAATTGGAAAATTGAAAAATACTATCGCTGCAAAGCTGCAATGTTTGGAAATTGGAAAATAGAAAAGTTCGATCGCTTCAAAGCTGGAACGTTTGGAAATTGGAAATTAGAAGTGGGAAATTGGAAAATTGAAAAATTCAATCGCTTCAAAGCTGTAATGTTTGGAAATTGGAAAATTGAAAAATTCAATCGCCTCAAGGCTGGAATGCTTGGAAATTGGAAATTGGAAAATTGAAAAATTCTATCGCTGTAAAGCTGCAATGTTTGGAAATTGAAAAATAGAAAAGTTCGATCGCTTCAAAGCTGGAACGTTTGGAAATTGGAAATTAGAAGTGGGAAATTGGAAAATTGAAAAATTCAATCGCTTCAAAGCTGTAATGTTTGGAAATTGGAAAATTGAAAAATTCAATCGCCTCAAGGCTGGAATGCTTGGAAATTGGAAATTGGAAAATTGAAAAATTCTATCGCTGTAAAGCTGCAATGTTTGGAAATTGGAAAATAGAAAAGTTCGATCGCTTCAAAGCTGGAACGTTTGGAAATTGGAAAGTAGAAGTGGGAAATTGGAAAATTGAAAAATTCAATCGCTTCAAAGCTGTAATGTTTGGAAATTGGAAAATTGAAACATTCAATCGCTTCAAGGCTGGAATGCTTGGAAATTGGAAATTGGAAAATTGAAAAATACTATCGCTGCAAAGCTGCAATGTTTGGAAATTGGAAAATAGAAAAGTTCGATCGATTCAAAGCTGGAACGTTTGGAAATTGGAAATTAGAAGTGGGAAATTGGAAAATTGAAAAATTCAATCGCTTCAAATCTGTAATGTTTGGAAATTGGAAAATTGAAAAATTCAATCGCCTCAAGGCTGGAATGCTTGGAAATTGGAAATTGGAAAATTGAAAAATTCTATCGCTGCAAAGCTGCAATGTTTGGAAATTGGAAAATAGAAAAGTTCGATCGCTTCAAAGCTGGAACGTTTGGAAATTGGAAATTAGAAGTGGGAAATTGGAAAATTGAAAAATTCAATCGCTTCAAAGCTGTAATGTTTGGAAATTGGAAAATTGAAACATTCAATCGCCTCAAAGCTGTGGAATGCTTGGAAATTGGAAATTGGAAAATTGAAAAATGAAGAAATTCGGTCGCTTCGAAGCTGGAGAATTCGACAACTGGATAATTTCGAAATTCGATAATCCGTAGAATAGAACGTGGAAGAATTCCGTTTGCCTGAAACCCGGGAATTGTGAAGATTCAACGATCGTCGAATCGGAAGATGAGAATTAGAAACTAAAAAATTCAAAAGTTAAAAAACGTAAGCCGCGAGAATCTGAATACATGAAGTCGAGGTCTACCGTATGCTTTTCGTGATCGTTTCCACGCATATATACAGCAACTAGCAAGTACTTGCATTATGCGCGAAAGAAGCGTGCGATTTATCGAGAAACGTATTCATTAAGGAAGAAAACAGGCACGAGTGTCGCTCGACCTCGTTACGGGTCGTGCAATTACGTTAGGACTCTCTTGCATTCTTGAAAATGTAGGAAATTGAAGGAACGAAGTGGAGGATGGGCGGAGCAGGTCGGAGAAGCCTCCATTAAATTCATCTTCGCCCCCGTAAAAAGCTCTTGTCTCCCTCGATACAATTTCCGTCGAAGCGTGCAGCCATTCGCAGTCACGGCCCGCTGAATTTCAAGTTTTAGTTTCTAAAAGAAAAACGAAGTGACCTATTTTTTCTGCCGAATCGGATACACCCTGGTGCCATCCCTTAATTAGTAACCGCGAAAACGTACCGCGTATTCTCCTGTTGAATACATTCACGCGTACCTACACGCTCGTAGAGATCGTGTGATTTTCGCGTAGTGGATATTACAAACGGAAATGAGTATCTGCTGTCTTTTGTACTTTGCTTCTCGAACAGGGAATGTTGATTTTTATTCCAAAACAATGGAGTTTTCTGTGAGAGGTTTTAGCCAGCAACTTCCATTGATGTCTCGGCTGCTTTTTGTATATTAAATTCTTCCGTTTAAAACGTACGTGCATGTGAACTTTTGCCTTTAATTTACAAAAAAAAAAAACGTTCATTTAAAGAGAAACCATTTACAAAAACATAGTGAAAAGAAATATTCCGGTTCTCATTTAGAACCAGGAAAAAAGTAAGCCAATCGCATTAATCGACAAGAGCCGAACTCTCCCCGCCGCTGAACGAACAGAGGCGACTCGCGGTCTGCTTCGTTTAACCGGTTAGCTGTTTCCGACGAGTATACTCGTCATGTAAAGCAAATAAAACAGTCATTTCATTGCAACTAATCCTACATTGTAACAACCACGCGTCACTCTGTGTCTGACGAGTATACTCGTCGTCGCTTACTTCTCGCCACACGTTTCAGGTACACAATTTTCAAAATTTTCTGAGAGGTGGCAACAGCTAACCGGTTAATTCTACTTTTTCGACATTTTTAACGCTACGAGATTAAGTACGCTTACATCCTCGAGACTAGGAGAATAATAGCCGAGGTGGAATGGCGAAAGGAGGAAACGAGGGCAAATGATGGACCCGCTCAAAGTCTATTCTCTCTCTTTCACCTCGAGTTAAGTGTAGTTAGCAGTGGAGAAGCGGTTTCGATTAGCCAGCTCGTTGAACCTATGCCTCGACGAGGCGACGATCGACGTCGCGACGCGGCGATGGTCCTGCGAGGATTCCATCCTATCTTCTCTTCCCTTCCCCCTCGTCCTCTCTTTCGTCCCTCTCCTATTCTCCACACTCTTTTAGACATTCCATTCCACTCCACAGACATTCTACGTCGCGTTCGTCCGGCGATGATCTACGACGACGCGAATCGTTCGACGCTGAAATCGGACGAAAGGCGACTGTTTCGCTGAAATTGACCTTCGTTTCTTCTCCCGTTAATATTTCCTCTTTCTCCTTATCTTTTCTTCCTTTCCCACTGCGTTTCGTTGCTGGAGACCTTGCTCGACCTATGGCCGAAGGAAATCGTTGCATCGATTATCGGATAAGCGTAGTTTACAGACGCGTGCGCGGCGCTACGAGAAAACCAGAGGAGAACAACGTGACAAGTAGTAGATTTTTCTAAAATTAATGCGACTGGAGCTGCGAGAGGTCCGCAACGATCGCGCTACTGCGATTCGATCGAATCCGCTCGACGAACGCGGAGCTTTTTGAAACACAACGCGAACTTTCTACGTTCCTGCGACGAAAGCATCGTTCAAACTGTTGCGCGTGCAATATCGTCGCCTCTAACCTCTTCGTCCTCTCGTTTGTTTTCAGACTTTCCTTCTGCGAAAAACAGGAGCAAAAGGAGAGCAGAGGCGGGACGAGAACAGCTGGGAATTCGAAAAGACGACGCAGAGAACGACTGTACCAACGTGTCGCAGGGTGAGTCGCGCAACGTAGCGTGCATTTTAAGGAATTCCTCGGACGAAAGCTTTTCTATCTTTCTCTCTCTTTCTCTCTTACACTCTGATTTACTGGTATACGTCGGAGAGAAAGACAGCGCTAACAAACTCGAGCGAAATTTCGCTTATGACATAGTTTTTCGCTGAAGCTACGTGTTTGCAGACGGCTTATTCCTCCCCGTCGTCCGTCTTTTGTAAACACGTTCCTCCCCGAATCCACTGACGCGGTTGCACACCCTCTTTCGGTTGCATAACGCGTGATTTTACAACAACCTTGCTTTATTTCGGCCCCAGGTTATCGACTCGAGTATTTCCATGCTTTTGCCTTTTTCTAAATACGATTGAAGATCGCTTTACAGAGAACGCGCGCACGTTGCAAAATCGAGAAGCTTCGATCTTTTTATTGGAAAATGTTCTACGTGCCAACGAGAATTGTAGTGGCACTCGACAGCAAACTTTCCAACGATTTCTGTCCCGTGGGCCGCGAAAATACTCCAACCGCTGAATACTTCGGTATGGAATTTAAGTGCAATTTTCCATTCTAAATATTCATTGACATCGATAATGCTTGAAGATGGTGTGGCAACGCGCTTTCCAAAAAAATACTAGCACAGTATAGAACCTCGTTTATCCGGACAGTTCGGATAACCGAGTTTGTTTCATTCGTTGCAACGATCTTTGGTTTCGCCATGCTAACGATGAACATTCAGTGTCATCATCTCGACGCTAACTGTTTAGAATTTTGAGTGGACAGGCCCATTCCCTTCTTTAGCAAATTCCGAATTACATGTCCTCTCTGAGCTGTAATCCTAATGACTCCGAGGTCAAGTAAAAAACCCCGGGAGAAGCCCAGCCGGAAAGGGACGATGGACAGGCGAAACCCAACGGCTAGTAGGGAGAATCAACAAAGTAGGAGGACAGTTCATCGTCAGACATCGTACCGTGCGGGTGAAATACTTCACTCTCAACAAGATCTTACCCACCGCCGTGTTCCTAACATCAAACGTTACTTTTATACAAGTGCAAATACAGTGCTAGATTACTCTAACACTCGACCTATTAAACCTCCTCCACCTTGAGCGTTAAGTCATTCGAGGTACGCGATATCGACCGATCGGTTTGACCCGACCGGTTGCTCTTTAGTCGAGAATTCGCAACACTAACAATAACTTGAATATCGACCAAGTTTCGACAACGAAATACCGAGCCAGGTATCCAAGTTGTCCGCTGAATAATTGCAAATCTCAAGAAGAATACTTCTCGCGTCTTGGACGTACCCAGCCATTGCGAAGATCTGGCGCGTACTCTGTTCGTGAATCAAATCGGAAAATGAACAACCGCCGAACAGATACGTAGTTGGTTATTCATGCGCACGACGTGTAACGGAAGCGGTTCTCGAATCATTGAAATCAGCAGAAGGCAGAACGTGCGATCGGTTTGCCAGCGTGTTCGTGGGATCCGGGCACATGTACACGGCGTATATCGGTACACGTAACGCGGACGAGGATCGCGCGAGATACGAACCGTGTGTGCTCGTGTCGTCTTTATTCCGCTGGCTCGGCTCGACGGGGCTGTGTATCTGAGTCTCCGCATCTAATAATAAACGGGTCGAGCATTGTTGGAAAATGGGTCGAACGCGACGGCATCTACCGATGTATCGAACGTATACCGAGACACGTCCATGTGTGTGCGCGTGTTCGTGCATGGATGCAAGAGATGCAGAGCAGACCGCTTGCATAATGTTACCACCCCGCCATCCTCGAGCTGTCCGAAGCGTGACACGTGCCGAAGCGAACGAATGCTTTCAGGAATCGACACAGTTTCGAACTTGGAGAGAACAAGTCGCGAATACGGTGTCTCCTGTGTATGCACGCTATCGCCCATAAATCACGAAACGCTTGGTACACTTACAACAGACATAAATTTCTCCATCTAACGTTTATTTCGAGTTTCGAATTGCACGAACGGAACGATATTAGAATTTCGATTATTAGCTCCGTATTTTGTAATGTATTGTATTATCCGTGAAGAAATTAATTTTATTCGCATGTGGCAACAAGATTGTCAGCTGCTTATCCAGCGTTGTATCATTTCACGTCTTTCGGGTGTAAGAGGCTCGATTAAATTAGGCTAAATTAGGTGGAGTCTTAAATTAGGTAAGTTGAGAGATCAAATATTGCCGGCAGGGTGTCGAGTGTCTAGGGTGTCGTGAAATACCGTGGAATGTAGTCTCGATAATTAATATTACATACTCGTGACAGGTAATTTCATGGAAATGTTGAAGTAGAAACGCGCGTGGTCTTAAACGAACCGCGTGAATTTGAGAAATTTAATTACACCGTTAAATCGATATCTGTTAATCGCAAGGAAAAGCAGATTGTATCGGTTGTTGTGCTTAAATTTTATTATAAAGCGTAAATGGGGTAGTTGTAATTCGAATTAAAAAAGGACGACAAATTTGTAATTTCCGCTCGAACGTTTCAATTTGCAATTCAATTTTTTGTTTGAAAGCTTCGATTTTTTAATTGCCAATTCTTTTTCAAGCCTTTGTTCGTTGGTTATCGGTTTCGTTTGATGATTCTGAGAGAAATATGTAACGTTAGGTTAATTTCATTTATTGCATCAAACGATACGTTCATGCGTTTAATTCTCTTGTTACAAATCAATCTAATTTATTAAATGCTTTAGTCCTGTACCGTCGGTATGCACAGTACTACGCGTTATGTCAACTTGCAACTACCGTGCATCCTTAGTTTACCGAACTTCCATTTCCTCGACAACCAAACTTGTCAAATTCTAATACAAACACCACTGTATACCGCGTTGTTGCGATTAATTAAAGTCGCAGAGCACTATGTAGGTTCCTTCAACTTGCCGCTACACTAAATCCCCAATTCATGAAATTTCAATTTTCTCCTGGAGACTGAACTTGTCAAACCCCAACGCACGTACTATCGCTTCGCCTCGATTAATTAAAATCACGCAGAACCACGTTCCGCCAATTTTCTACCACTGCGAATCCTCCGTTTATCAAATTTCGATTCTATCGCGGTAATTAAATTTCCTACGTTTCGATGCGTCTCTTACCTTATATCTAAATACATTGATAATATTTCCATGCATCCCTTTAATTCTCTCCTTCTCTGGATTCTCGATACGCGCAATTTTTATTTCACTTGCTTGAAATGCCACTACGAATCACCAGTTTGTTTTTCCTAAAAAGAATTCAACGTTTTCGTAGTAATTAACACTAGAATTATCACACCAGTTAAATCGACTGGTTTTTACAATTTTATTTAAAAATCCGTGTTATATTTCTTCCGCGATGATATAATGACTTTTGCGATATAATGTGTAAATAATATAATGAATTGTATTTTGTTTTTTATGTATTCAAACTGAAAATAATTTCGTATCGAGGCTACTTATACCAATACCAATGAAAATGACTGGTACTTGTCAAAGTGTAAAAGGGTCTTGCAATCTGTTTATCGAACCCCGATTAACCAGTTTCCTCGTTTTCTACAACTTGCCACGCGTTTTTCAAATTTTTACCGCGTATCATTCGATATGATAATATCAGTTATCAGGAAAATTCCGGATCGATCGCTAGATGCTAACACTAGAAACATCACAGCAGTCAAAATAACTGATTCTACAATTTTGTAAACCCTCGTTTAGTGATCATAATCCCAGATGGATTAATAATACCAAAATTGTACTACATAACATGAAATTCCTCCTGTAAGAAAGTAATGAATCAATAAATATAAAAATATTCCTGTTGACTATCGGTAGTTCTAGCGTTAAAGTTGCCAAATTTCGATAAATTTTACGTTCGTAACTCGTGATGCTCTACGTACCTTCGAAGAGGATAAAATCCTCGTTTAAACTCCAGTTTACCTCGCATTCCTCCCAGAATTTACATCGATCCGTAATTACACGTGGAAATCTATCGCATTTTCAACGATAGTAAATTTACCTAATCGTGTTGCGAGAAATATTATATTTCCTTTTTTTATAATACGTAAAGTTAAAAAGTTGGAATGCATAGAATTCAAAGAGACGTTTCTCATACCTTGAAACGCTACAAACTATAAATAGAGCATTGAAATTTTCATCTGCAAAATGAAACAAAGATTAAGTTGAATTTGATACGAGAAATTTCGTTAATTACATAGGAAAGAACCTCGCCGATTTCGAAGACCTTGAAACATATTGCCAAGCTCTTGGCCTTCGTTTTCGAGATATTCGCAAAGAAGCTTCGATCCTTTTTGTTTTTGCACCTTATTCTGGGATATACGCAAATGTCCACATTTTTACATAAATCAACCTAAACGTAAACTTCAATTATATCGATGCTAATCATCTTCGACATAAATTAGAAAAAATAAATCAACTGGCTATAGTTTGGATCAGACGAACATCGCTAACGCTGGACGTAATTTCCGTTTCGTTGGATTTTGTAAGTGTACGGTAAACTCTTAACTTATTAACGTCTAATTATTATTTATGCACGAGTACTGTACCACCAAACACGCTTCTGCGTACAACTGAAGAACTAAGAACGTTCGTGGTTATTATTAGGTTACGTGTGAGCGACGTGTATACATATTTGCTGACCCTAATTATTAGCGTGTACATGACGAGCAGACCGATAAGACATATTGCGACATTTCCTCTGTCAATAGATTCATTGAAAGTTATTTCACGCTGGCATTACCATTAGACGGCCGGATACTGTAACTCATTCATTTTTCTGTTTTATTAACATTAACCAGGTAGCTGTTGTTGACGAGTGCACTGCGTGAAAAGTAGTTAGAATTTGCTGTTTAAATTGCAATTTAGTAATTGCAGTGGCAGAATTAAAAGATAAAACGATCATTGCTCCTCTTCATTATATATTATAACAGCTATGCGTACTCTACGTTCGACGAGTATACTCGTCGATGCTTACTTCTTACGACACGTTTCAGGCACACGCTTTTCAAAATTTTCCAAAACAGCTAACCGATTAAGGCTGATCGTCTCTCGTCAACGAGTTAACTTTACGTTAGACAATATGAAAATGCGCCTGAATAAAGCGCGGTCCTAGCACAATAAATTGCATCCAAGCTTTCTATCTAATATCTAAAGAAACTACGTCCGAGCGGCGGTAAAAGGCGCAGGAAAGTTCGGAACGTTGACTTGCACGCCGTATTTCGAGGTCATCGAGATCATTCAGGTGTCCCGTTTGGAGCGGATCGCGCAATTATCTGCTAAACTACTGCTTATCGGAAAAACACCATTCTAACCGAAACTTACTTCGCTTCGAGAGGAACATCTTGCGATGATGTCAAAGCTAGTCCAAGCGAACGTGTCTTCGAGACTTCAAGGCGACCATCATTTTTTTCTTTTTTAATGGAATTACATCTTTTTATTCGAACGACCGCGCGCTCATTCCGCGACCAATTCACCGACCCAAATATGCTGGCGTTCCAAGGTCGTTTATCGCCTTTGAAAACTTCCCTTGGTCGGATCACGCTAGGTCTAATCTTCCCTATAATCTCGCTCGTCCTTTCACGTAAATAGTCCACTCGAATACGCGTTCCTCTCTGTTTTACCTTTCCCGCTACGAATTCCAACCCCTAAAAACGTACTCGTGACGTTTCTCTCTCTCGATCCGGCCTGGCGACAAAATCACGTCGACCACGGCGATCGTCGAGAAGGGGAGCGACCTGGTGGATGGAGCAGCCAGTGGCGAGGGTAACCGTTTCGTTGAAAGCCACAAATCCAAGTGTCGCGCGTGGGCGACGCGATAAATTTGATCGCGAGGGGCGGCTGCTAAAGATCGGCCAGCCCGGTTTCGATAATATAGGTGGGAGCCACCGCAAATCCAACTGCACGGCGAAACTGTCGCGATAAATCCACGTTTATCTGTTCTATAAGGGACAATCAGTCGAGGAAGACAGTGAAATAGGAAACGACCGGCGGTTTCTCGCCTTTGAACCACTTTAATAACTTCATTCTCGTATTCTCGATTAAACGGACGAGAACGAACGAACGAGTGGGAATAATCCGCGAGAAAGACCGGTGATAAAAGAATAATAAGAATGGCCGATAGTGTACAGCATATATTAGGTTGTCCGGAAAGTGTCTTTCTTTCGTAAACGTGTCTTTTGCAACAGTGCTCCTTCATATTAATATTATGGCTTTTTTAATATCAAATTCCTCCGATTTATTTTGATAAATTTTCGACTGCTTTTATGTGTTACGGTACTCCTGCAATATTTTACAATTTTCCGGATGGTAATTATTTTAAGAATATTCAAAATATAAGAAGTTGCTGTACCGAGAACATATTGGTTGTTCGGGAAGTGTCTTCCTTTCGCAAACGTGTCTTTTACAACAGTGCTCCTTCATATTAATATTAAATTCCCCCAATTTATTTTGATAAATTTTCGACTGCTTTTATTTGTTACGGCACTCCTGCAATATTTTACAATTTTCCGGATGGTAATTGTTTTAAGAATATTCAAAATATAAGAAGTTGCTGTACCGAGAACATATTGGTTGTTCGGGAAGTGTCTTCCTTTCGCAAACGTGTCTTTTGCAACAGTGCTCCTTCATGTTAATATTATTGCTCTTTTAATATTAAATTCTCCCAATTTATTTTGATAGATTTTCGACTGCTTTTATTTGTTACGGCACTCCTGCAATATTTTACAATTTTCCGGATGGTAATTGTTTCAAGAACATTTAAGATATAAGAAGTCGCTGTACCGAGAACATATTGGTTGTCCGGAAAGTGTCTTTCTTTCGCAAACGTGTCTTTTACAACAGTACACCTTCGTACAAACGTGAAACCAAGTGTGTGAAATGTCGCGGTGTTTATCTGAATAGAACAAAACAGATAGTACGTAATTCGACAAAATAATATAAAACGAAAAACATTGTGCGTCTATTATTTCCTCATAAAACGATAGAAACTTTTCGAACAGCGTAATGGTGGATTATAACGGTGAGAGGTTGCATGGTAATAAATTTCCGGTATAATTGTTTCGTTTCTCTCTCCTATTCTTTTTTTATTTTCGGTGGGCGGTTTCCTTTCCGCAAGATTTATCGCGCCACAGTGACGTCAGATTTTCTCGTCGTTAACTCAAAGGATAAAATGAGAAATATACGAGTCTCGTAGAGACAATGCCGATCGTTATTTCATCGATTGTTCGATCTCGTCACATAAGTAGATAAGGTACATCGTTAATGTTCGATTCTCAAGAAACAAGCGACTCGTTTCCATGAGTTCGCTCGACTCGAAATTAAAATTCTACGTTCGTCTAACTTTATGCAAATTCTTATATCGTCCGATTGATCAATTTCTCGATCTTTGTTAGTAGAAGAATTTACGTAATGTTAGACGAAAGAAATAACAACGAACGTTAGCGTTAACAAATTTCTCTCGCTGCTCAACTTGAGGACAGATTATTCAAAGTGGTTGACGAAATTATTCGTTTTATCATATTTCGGTAAACCTTCGTACTTGGTGCATTGCTAATTTCTACGTGCATTCTCAGATTTGTTTTAGACTTGCTCGATATGGTGATGACCGAACCGCGGATTTTTACTCAATTTCGCACGTTAATAAACATACGAAATAGCCAAAGAAAGGAAGAATCCGCGCAAAGATTTATTTCATCCATTAAACGTTACAACAAGTACACTTCATTTTGCACTCCGTCCATATTTCTGCGTGTTACGGTGCGTGATGTGGCGTGTAATTACAGCGCTAATGAAGCTTCTCATGAAGTTTCGTGTGATTTTGTCAAATCATTGTTCGTTATATCGTTTATAATGTATACATAAAAATCGTCTGCTTATGCAAATACTTTCGCGAGCCACTGTGTGTCACGTAATTCAGCCTGAGATTGAACGTAGTCGAACTTTTTTCTAACGCAATTGCTTAACTTCCAAGTCGTAAAATTTCGCAACGACGCCTACGCGAGACACAACCGTATACACAAGAAGAGAAAAGAGAAGAGGGAGGAGGAGGGAAGGAGTTGGAAGTAAACGACACATCTGTTACAAACTCCCAGGTCGTTTCCTTGACTTAAATTTCGACTAAGAAACGGAGGCAAGAATTTGAAACTGTGCCCAGTCTCACTGGATGCTGACCTCGTTCGTCACTGCATAAGTTACACGCGAAACACAGTTGGTCAAATACTCTCTGCCTTTGCTGCTTCCGTGTACTCTGTGCACGATGAATCCTGACGAGCAAGAAAATTGCTTTTTAGTAAGTTTGGTAACTGCACGAAGGATATAATCCCTAAAGACGCAATCTGTGCCGTTGGTGGAACGGACAGCTGGCTAACACTTGCCACGTACCACTACGTGACCATCGTTCCGCCATTAATGGAAGAAAAGGAAAGCTACGTTACTTATTTCTCGTCTGTGTGGTGAAAAATCGTCGGTCGTTTCGTGATCGACCGATAGAGAAACACGTGTCACGTAGTCGTGCGTTGTCTTTTCATGGGATTATATGGGAACGTGATATTACGGACGAAAACGTAACAGCGTTGCACGCTTGTCGAAAGTCAGGTGAACGCGAAACTGTCATTCCACCGGCAATGTTCCCTCGTATCTTGTATCGTCGATTTTTAAAGTTTTTTTATCGACTATTTGTTTAAATTTTTACAATTTGTCCAGAAGGACATTTGGTAAAATATTATGGCTTAAAGGTTCCATCTTCCAGGTTGCCTATTGCATCTCTATTGCGAGGTCTGCGGGATGCTTCCTCTTCGGTCTTCTTTCTATTACGGTTTTGTTTGTTTCAGCAACCAGCTGGTTTGGGTGTGCTGCAAGTCTTTCTTTATACTTTTTTGCGTATCTAGCGATTTCCTCTTTGACTGTTGGAATTTTTAGATCTTTTCGTAGGTCTTCATTTCTGACGTATCATGGAGCGTTAACTATTGTCCTTAAAATTTTTGCTTGCTCTATTTCTATTTTGCTTATGTGACTCGTTGCTGCCGTCCCCCATAGTGGGACTCCGTATGTCCAGATTGGTTTGATTATTGTTTTGTATATATTTAGTTTATTCATTATGCTTAATTTAGATTTTCTATTGATTAACCAGTACATCTGCTTCCTTTTTGCGCTTATTCTGTTTATTATTGATTTTATATGGTGCTTCCATGTAATATTTTTTTTTTTTTAAAGTAACATCGAACAGTAATTTGAAGAATTAGAAGCAACGTTAATACTAAGATGATCAATAGCAAGCACCGTACAACGGGTCGGAGCATCGTTAGCAGAGATTTCATTAGCGCTGCAACGAGCAGCGTCTTGACTGCATGAAAATTTGAAAGCAATCGGACGACGTGTGCGGAAGTCGTTCGCCGCAAGTGTACATTTACGACCATTAAGTTGTTCTAACTCTAAAATGAACAAAAATTTCATTGCTCGCTACATCCAGCGATTCAAATGTTCTTCTACTCGACTCTCAATTTCCTGTCCGCGTACAAACGTTGTAAAAACAGTAGTCCACTTGCGAACGGTGCTTATCCAATGTATTAGGTTGTCCGGAAAGTGTCCTTCTTCCGCACACGTGTTTTTTACAACAGCGCAGCTTCGTACAAACGTGAAACAAAATCTGTGAAATGTCGCGGTGTTTATCTCGACAGAACAAAACGCATCGTACGTAATTCGTACTAAAAGCAACCTAATGTTAAGTTGTCCGAAAAGTTTCTTTAGTTTCGTAAGGAAATAATAGCTGCACGATATTTTTTCCGTTTCTATTATTTTATCGAACTATGTACGATCCATTTTCTAGTAACAGAGCGAAAACAATGTAAAAGAAACAATGTTGCGCATCTATTATCTCCTTATAAATATATAATATTGTTTGTAAATAAATATATTGTTTTCCCTCTATCACTATAAAATGGATCATACATAGTTCGATAAAATAATAGAAAAGGAAAAAACATTGTGCATTATTTCCTTATAAAACGAAAGAAACTTTTCCTACAACCTATATATTTATTTATTTATCCCAAAAATGTGACCTAACTAAAATAAATGAATTACTAACTCTACTTGAAGCAACTAAGATACCCAACATGTCTACGCTTTTGAACGAGGCTGTACAACACGGGAAACAAGAGAAAATCATGTAACAAGAAACACATTGCCGGTAAACCCACAAACTAAGAAAACGAGCAAAACGACGTATTAGTACAGAAAGCAAGTAGAAGAAGAAGTAGAAGGCGAAGAAGAAGAAGAAGAAGAAGAAGGAGGAGGAGATCAAGGTGTGTCGTTAACCGTGCGAAGAGCGGCTTTAATCTGACCACAGGCTGTTTCATTAGCGGTCCCGTCGCTGTTAATCCCGGCTAGGGTTGGAAGAGAGTGACGGGGGGTAGTTGTACAGACAACGGTGGCAGGAAAGGGATCTCGAGACCTGCAGGAAGAAGAAAGAGAGGGAGGCGGTAGAAGAGCCGTATCGCGAACTCACCGGGGAACAAAGCTTCCTCTATATCAGTTTGCGTTACCTGAGATGAAATTGCTTCGGTGGTGTCCCGGCTACGGATAAAACGAGTACAGATACACAGCCCAGCCCTCTCGATGCATAAAACGAGAAAATAAATTCCTCCGCTCTAACTTTCGAAACTTTTCACCCCTCTTTTTATCTCCTCGTCGCTTATTTCGGGCGCCTGGTGTAACAGGGGTGGAAATTAACCCCTTCGAGCTCGAATATTGTAAATTTAACGTCGCAAAATGCGTGAATTATTTTTTCTCGTAGATTCCACGGGCACGTGAAAACGCGTTTTGTATTTTTAAGGGCGGCCCCACGAAGAACGTCTTTCCGTATGAAACGATGATAATTCTACGATGATGATTCCATAAGCGATAACCACGCGCTAAATAAAGGGAAGAAAAAGAGCAAAGAGTATAGGAACTAGCGAAAGAAGGAGGATATGAGAAAGAAAATAAGAAAGAAGCTAGACACTGAAAAGTGGAAGAAACACGCGAGAGGCTTCAATTTATAGATATTACTATTTTTTATTAATTAAAGCTTGTTAATAGGACGATATACAAGAATTTCTGTATGATCTTGTAGCTTCGCTTCCATGAACGTACATAAAACCGATTGAAAAGTCCCATAGCTGCTTCGATCCCTGCTTATAAGTGTCACGAAGTAGAGGTACGGTCTCGATCTGTAATTCGTCGAAAGTTCGGACGAATTTCCTATCACTAAGACTAATAATATCACAAATCGAAGAAGACTTTCATAGGAAAAAAAGGTAAATCATAATCGTTAACCGAGCAACTTGAGAATCATCTCGAGAGCTACGAAGAAGAAAGGCTGCGTTTTCGAGTACGTGTCTAGCACCCGGAAATCTCAAGACAATACCATCCTCCCAGACTGTTTGGTCCCTTGAGTTTCGCCGTTCCTCGCCACACTTCCGGTTCTTTGAAGTTCGCTTAATAAATAAAGCAACCTGGTCTTGGGCGCTGTTTCTCCTCGAAAGGGTTCCGGTTCCATGTGCCTCGTAACTCTTGGTCGCTGAGCCTCGGCCACGTAGAAGGAGGATCGTGCTCTGGACCAATATGTATCACGGTATCGCAAGGTTGCTTGTACGCCGGAATAGCGCAGTAATTCGCCGTGACTCGTGTTTCATCGCGAACCTTCTGGCCTAGACTTGCTCGCCTACAAAGTGGCCTAGAGATATGGATGTACCTCGGTTGCGATGGATGAAGCACACGTTTCCTATTCACCGGTACGAACCCGGGGATAATTTCGGGTCAAAACGGAATTAAATCAGCCGCCTGCAGTGGCCTTGGTTATGCAGCGTGCGTTGGATATCACAGACGTGACGTTGAAAGTGTCAGAGTTTCTGTTTGATCCTCTTAAGCGTCCCCTTTTTCTTTGTACAGGCCATCTCGAAAATTAATTTCAGGCTAGCTAGCTACGTTCGCTGTGTACTCGGCACGGATCGCGTCTCTACGTGGTTTCAGCGAAGAATTTTTCGAATAATTCACGCGCTAGGCAAATATGCGAAGTTGCTCGATGTTTCGAGGATAATGCGAGTTTGATAAGATAGAGGAGGTTCCACGAAGAACCTTTTTCCTCTAGAATTCGTTTATAAAATTCTAATCAAAATATTGCCAAGTACTCTAAAAGGAATCTTACGGTTCGTTCGTGTCGTAATTCCCTGAATGGAAATCGTTTTGGACAAAAGCGTCGTGGACGCGATACACCGGTGCTCTGGTCCCGTGTTCGCTGATGTTTAAAAAGGGCGAAGGACGGAGTGGGCCAGTACACGAAGAAATTCGATTACACGAAGAGATCAAAAGCGGAAATGAACGAGTTTCGTCGTGGCTGCTACACCGCCTTCGCGCGTCTGTAGCGTTTAATTAAGAGAACGATGATTATGAGCTAGGAACAGATAGAAAAGTGGACGTGTAGAGAAAACGGGAAGAAAACTGAGGAAAAAGAATGATATTCCTTGGTCCAATAACTCTCTCTCTCTCTCTCTCTCTCTCTCTTTCATAAAATGAATTTTACAACTGTCCTTTGCTCGTAGTCTTTGTATAAAAATATGTAATACGATAGAAAATTTACAATTTTTGCATTTTTATAATTACCACACGCGATGTGTACCATCGATAAAACGAAATTTCTATTCGCAAATAGTTTCGTAGCTTTTTACGAGTCTGCGGCTGGATTATTCTGCGTATAATACACGGAGACGATGGGAATTGCATATTTGTGTCAAGAAGCGATCGATACTTGCGCGAGGGTCGTGCAACGTTCGTTGAATAACAGGAGAAAATAACAAGAATACTCGATACCGCCTTTTAATATTCGCCTGTAACCGCGCATGATTCAAAAGAGGATTAACCCGGAATGAAATTCAAAGCCGGATATTATTTGAAAACTATACGTACCGTATCTCGGTGCATATGCATATGTATAGACGGATGATCTTCGACCTTGGCTGGATGCTCGCTGTTTTATGATCGAACGCTCAAGCATCGCTTATGATAGTCGTTTCCGTGGGATTAGGATTTTTATTGGTTCATTTATGGGTGGTCCGAGCTGGTTCTTTTCCAACGACTTGTCGCTTTTATTACGAGTTTCTTTTATCTTTCCCTTTTCACTTCTCCCTGGATACCATTTACCACGAGAAAATGATGTCACGGATAAAAGAGCGGGCCGAGTTAACAACGTCAACATCGAGTTACTTCTTTCATTTACGAACACCACGAACGATATACGTACAAATAGAAACGGAAATACTGAACGAAACTTCGAAACGGTAATCGAAATCCCGAATTAACTCGACGCTTGAACTTTAGAATAAAAAACAAAAGACTAGGTAGAAGTGAGCGCGTAGCCATAACCAGGCTTAGAATCAGCCACGCGGAATATACGTACAGCCACCTAATGGATAAATCAGCGAGTTAAAATCAAATAAAAAGGAATGTGTTTTGTACGCCCTTCGAAATAACGCGCCTGACACTGTCCTGAGAGATCTTTTCGCGCAGCTGAAAATAAAATACTTAGATGCTCCCACTTAACTGAAACACCCTGTATATTCACCGAGACAGAAAGAAAGAGAGAAAATGCGCGAGTATTCGGTTTACTATAAAGTACAAGCAGAGGCTGGCAACTGAAAGAAGAGGGAAGGGGATGAAAGAGCAGCAGAGCCTGTTTATTCTGTAGGATACGGCACAACCGTTTCTCTTCCAGCGACGCAGAATGGGATACTAATTCGAGCAGGCAGGGTGGTTGCAGGATGGTTGGGGCTGGAGGCGTGGTGAAGGAGAAGCGGCGGTGGCGTGAAAAGGGCCACGGACGCGACTTTCGCGAAATCACACGGTCGCAGGGGGTAGCAAAAGGGACGAGATCCATTGGTTGTTCGCGTTGGTCCGCTTCGAGAGCATTCAAATGGTTTTTCAACGTTCTCGAGGGGTGGCGGGTAATTTGTTGCTGCTGGGCTGAGAACAGCGGGTGAAAGGAGTTTTTTTTTTTTTTTTTGTGAACCCCTCGCGCGGCAGATTTTAATACCAAAGAGGAGGCATTGATGCGCGGTTCGTGGTGTGGATGACAGATCGGGGCTGGATCGTGCGTGGGAGTGAGTATGTGGCGGCACATGAGCTTGAGAACAATTCAAATCATGCTGTTGTTCTGCCTCGGACTATCAACATCGTTAGGATACACGTAATGTAATAATAAATAAATTCTGGACAAAAATTATGTCGCCGCTACGGGCAACCGTCAGACAAAGACGAATTTAAATTTTCCGGTGTACCTTCGACAAGTATAAATAAACGTAACGTGATCAGTTTTTCAGTCTCAGTCTCGAAATTACTCAGTCTCAGTTAGTACCGAGCGTCTTAGCGAACATTCTCCGTATCTATTATTTTAAAATATATTTGACGGTTTTCAATATCAACATCTCTCGCCATTAAATCACCATATTCTACGTGTACTCTTTGGTGCTTTTGTTTCTTGGAGCAAAGAGAGCAGTTGCGGAAACGATAATAAACGACGGATGAATTTCTGGAATGCAGATCTTCTGGTAGAAAGATGAGAGAATTTGTAAGTAAGATATGAAAGATTTTTCATGTGTATGGTAATTTATGGTGAGAAAAATGACGATGAAATGTAATGATATTGCGCGATATGTGAGAGAAACCCTAAATATACGGGCAGGAAGAGGCTGTGCGAAGATACCATGTAGGAAGCATCGGTTGTGAAATATGTTCCAAGAATACGCGTATCGTATCGAGAGTTTCGCTAGAAGCGTTAGTAAAAAATGGGAGAAATTAGAAGGTGGAAAAGTAAGAAAGGAATACTATCGGAATAAAAAGCAACAATTGATATTTTACCTTCAGAAATAGATAAAGACGAAACGAAAATATGAAAAAAGCATTAGAAAGGAGAATAAGAAGAAAGGAAAAGATAGAAAAGGAGCAACGCTACAGGCAAAGGATCATTATTATAGCGTAAAACAAGCGTTCGATAAAACGAATGTTTGCGAAAGAATAACGCGAAAATGTATCAAAGAATATAATATAAAACTAATGATATACGTGAAAATGCAAAGTACCCGATTCGGAGGAGCTTCGAATGAAATTCCAAGTATCTTGGGATAAAATTCGAAGAATCTGCAAATGAAATTCAAGCCGCGCGATTAAAGTGACTGCAAGGAAACACACGCGCAGCGTTATTGCGTACAGTTTCTATCTGAAAACCGCAAATAGAACCGATTTCTCCGAGGTCGGCATCAAAACGACCACAAATGCACCGAGCGGCGTAACAAGCGCAACGACCCACGTGTTGTACGCCCGTATGTATAATGTTACACAGGTGAAAAGCTCGCGAGATATCTATCGTAGAGGCGCCTCGTTTCAGACGACTGTCCTAAAACGGGCAGCTCTCGCGAACCGACTGCATTTGGTAGCGTTCACGGACCAATTAATCCACAGGAGCCTGGCTGCTGCAAGCCCGTTCACCTGACTCGCGAAGTAATGGAGCGAGGAAGATATATGTGTGTATGTATACTGTAACGAACGAAATACATGTTTTCTGCTTACACAGAGACCAGATTCTGTCATATGATTCGCGTGTAAACTTGCAGGATATGCAGCAGAAGTCAAAAGCGAGTACGTACGCTACGCGTTCAACGGACAAAATTTATTCAGAATCTCTTGCTCGTATATTACGTAAATCGTAAATCGATCGAAAAGATACGAAGAGTAGGCAAATAGAAGTTAATAATAAAAATTGTATTTTTCTGTGACATAGAATCTAAAAAAGTAAATTTCTTACGTTCGATAGATTCTCGCATTGATAAACTATCGCTCGTTTGTTGCGACACACGCTCTCGCAACGTAATTGAAAATTTGTAGCTTTTCGTTAGTTGTCGGCACGAAAAGAACACAGTCGTTTCCTCGTACTTTCTACAGCTATCGGTGCTACGAACGAGCTTGAAAAATTCACCGCCTAAGGACAGTCACGAGATTCGAAGCTCTCTGAGAGTTGGAAACGTTCAGACTCGTTTTCCCTAAAATCGTACTTTTTCTAGATACGTGGCCGATAAACGATTCGATAAACGATAAATCGAAGAGATAGAAATTATAGAGAGATACAAGTTAACAACGCGGAATCTAGAAATATTTTTCGAAGCGCTATGAATATCGAACAACTTGCAAATATTTATTTTCAGTAACAATTAAATCGAGTTCAATTTCCACGATATAAGCATTTTCCCCGTTTCTTTGCTCTTCGCCCGAAATCATCTGAAATATAATTCGTACGCGTGATACGTGAAATTCACCGAGCAAGTGCACATTGCAGGTACACACGCCAGAGCACACGGTTATTCGCTGACGAGAAATTACTATGGAAATAGACTCACGCTACCGGCGATTATTACCGACCAGACGGAAAGTTATCCAGAGTTTGTCGACCAGATCGACTCCGCTGATACGTCCTACGTCTGGAGAAGGTGGTTGAGACATAGTCTGTTCAAACTGTTTAAATCAATTTGAATGATCGTTATGGGGGAACTGAGCCGGCTTTTCGTTTGCTTCGAAAGGCACGTGTTACGTGTCGTGGTTAATCGTTTCGCTGTACGACGCGTTGATGACCGGCTGTTTGGACGTTTATCACGATCACATATCGAGTATCAACTACTATTTCGTGAGATTGACAGGTTTTTTTCTGCAAGATCAGTCGAGCTCGTGGAAAATTCTTTTTCTATTTTTCGATGCTCGTAATTTGCACGAGTTTCGCGGTGTAATTCTTCTGCTAAATTTGTATTTTGCTCGAGATGATTCAAGGACAAATCTCGTTCGACGTCTGTTGTTCCAATAATGATCAACCTCTGGTCGAAACATTCGAATTTCGTTTGTTTCAGCGATAACGGTCGCTTGATGGCATAATAATGTCGCAGAGGAATGTACGATAGGACAGATGGAGGAATTTTCACGATGAATTTAGAGTATAGAGGAATTTTATATTAGGCCAACGCGCGAGGCAGAATGTTTTTCACGACCAAAGGAATTTCCATTTGCTATGTACGTGTACGTATAGGGAAATTTTGATCTTAGATAACGCGAATATCTCGGAAGCCGAGTCCTGTCCAATTAAAAATATTTCAAGCCTTCTTCGATGCCTTTCCAATGCAAATTCGAAGGAAAAAGATTCATAAACGAAGGATCGGACTTTTGTTGGTAGAAGATCGTCGCATCGGCTTGTTCCATCCAGAGATGGAAATGACTCGAACTGGAGACTGCGAGTAACGAAATAAAAATCTACTGCTACGAATTCGATTTATCGCGTAGAAATATAAAACCTATGAATTTCGTGGTTCCATGGAGATGAGAAAAAGCCGGAGTTGACGGATGCGAGGTACCTGCGAAGCAGCTCAGTGGCTGTGCAAGTTTCAAAGAACAGAGGACAGTCTCGATCGAAGCACCGGGTGGGCGTCGCGATTCTGTCGTTACGTGGCACGTTCGTGTTGCACGAGTCAACGCCCACGTGTCGACCATTTACCATTTACTATTTGCTCGCTTTCTTAGGAAAATTGGCGCCGGCTATAAAGACTCTGGCCATCTCGTGCCGTCTTTTTCCGTCTAGCGACTCCGCGAACGCCCGCCGCTGTCGCGCTTCTATTTATTTGCCCCGAGAATCAATTTTTTGATACGTGACGCGACGTCGCCTGTATTTTCCTCGCCTATACGTTTTGTAATATTTTTCCTGATCGCAGCCATTTCAACCACCGTTTTATGCTTGTGTCGTATACTATATTTACCGATCGAACCTGTCGAATGTTTCGGGCGGATTTTTTCCGACATTTTATCGCTTCTAACTTTTCGTGTCTTTATGCGTGGCTTTTTACGAGGAAATAGAAAGCGGCAACGAATGATGACAAAGAAAATTGTGGAAAAGAACAAAGAGACCGAGCAACGAACTGCGCGTACAAAAAGAATGTAGAATGTAACAGGAATAGAAGCGACAAGCTACCTGACCTTAATATTCCACTGTCGATAAAAAGAATTATCGCGCAGGTAAGATTAGAGCTGGGAAACTAGGTTGGACAATGACGATAACACGATGACTGGAATATAAAATAGAGAACTGACCTCGTCGAACTACGCCACAGCGAAGAAACAGAGAATGGAAACTCATACTAAGCGAATACACAATATATATATATATAGCAGTCAGACTAATCGCACTGAGAAGTAAGAAATAGACAGAAATAGCAACAATGATGAAGGAAAACGAGTATGGAAACTGGCAAACTTCGCAAAAAGAAGCATAAAATTGAGAGCTTTCTACGTGAACGAATAGAGAAAGCAACAAGAAAACGAACAGAAATATACAAAATACGAAATACCAAAGACTGATATATAGAAGATATACAGCTACTTGTACAATAAATGAAGATTATAGGTCAATTTGGATGGGTGGAGAATTAAGATTTAACTTTAAAGAATAGATTGAGATAAATAAACAAAGAGAAACACAAAAGGACCATTGGAAGAGAAATTAATTTCTATTTAAATGGGAGCCAGTTCAGTCGATGGAATTTGAAGATATTTGTTCAAATTCTTACAGCAACTTGAACAATAAATGAAGATTATAGGTCAATTTGGATGGATGGAGAATTAAGATTTCACTTTAAGGAATAGATTAAAATAAATAAACAAAGAGAGACACAAAAGGACCATTGAAAGAGAAATTAATTTCTAGTTAAATGGAAGCCTTTGAAGATATTTCTTCAAATTCTTACAACACGTTGAACAATAAATGAAGATTATAGGTCAATTTGGATGGGTGGAGAGTTAAGATTTAACTTTAAGGAATAGACTAAGATAGCTAAATAAAGAGAAACACAAAAGGACCATTGGAAGAGAAATTAATTTCTATTTAAATGGGAGCCAGTTCAGTCGATGGAATTTGAAAATATTTCTTCAAATTCTTATAGCAACTTGAACAATAAATGAAGATTATAGGTCAATTTGGATGGGTGGAGAATTAAGATTTAACTTTAAAGAATAGATTGAGATAAATAAACAAAGAGAGACACAAAAGGACCATTGGAAGAGAAATTAATTTCTATTTAAATGGGAGCCAGTTCAGTCAATGGAATTTGAAAATATTTCTTCAAATTCTTATAGCAACTTGAACAATAAATGAAGATTATAGGTCAATTTGGATGGGTGGAGAATTAAGATTTCACTTTAAGAAATAGATTAAAATAAATAAACAAAGAGAGACACAAATGGACCATTGAAAGAGAAATTAATTTCTAGTTAAATGGAAGCCTTTGAAGATATTTCTTCAAATTCTTACAACACGTTGAACAATAAATGAAGATTACAGGTCAATTTGGATGGGTGGAGAGTTAAGATTTAACTTTAAGGAATAGACTAAGATAGCTAAATAAAGAGAGACACAAAAGGATCATTGGAAGAGAAATTAATTTCTCTTTAAATGGGAGTCAATTCAGTCGATGGAATTTGAAGATATTTCTCAAAAAATGAAATTACTAAAATATTCTGCTTGTGAATAACCTTATGAATGATTGCGATATTTTTTGCCTACCAGTAACCGATTGTCTATGACAAAAATCTAATTTTGGTTGCCACTAACCGATATAAATGACCGGAATATTTTTTGGTGAACAGCAATCGTTACCGATAGCCCAAATTTTTCCTGATTACGATATTGATATCGACTGTTGTTAATCGTTGTTAACATCGCTGCTAATTAGTATTCGTATACACCATGAAAAAGTTAATTATACAATTTACGCATTTTATTAAGCAAAAAGACGGTACGAAAATACATTACACGCGCTATCAAAGTAACAAATTAGAGTGCGAAGTTGAACGATTCGTTTGATTAGTTTCAAAGAAAATTATAATTTCATACATTTGAAACATAAAAATGTGACTTTCCATCTTCTCTACAATATTTTCGTCTGTGTATTTTCTTCGCAATTATACTAAAACTAGTGCATAAAACAAACGACGCGGCTTAAGATTAAAACTCGATAAGAATGTTTAAAACTAACGACGCAGCTCGAAGCTAAGACCTAAAAGTAGGTCTAAAAAGTAACGACGCAACTTAAACTTAAAATTAAGATGTAAAATTAAGCTTTAAAAATTAGGCTTCATATCGAGGCTTAAAGCTAGAGCGTAAAACTAACAACGAGTCATAAAACGAAGAATAAGTCTCTCTGTAACCCTCGCCGTCCACTGACGAGGCTTGCGATTAACTTAATCTCAATTTTAGCACTAAAAGCTACTTAAACTAAAGTACATTAGATCGTAGCCCTAGTGGCAGCCTTTCGTATCGAAGACTTTAACTCAAACGCACACATCCCTCGATATTCCTGCGCTATCTCACGATATCCCACGACGTCCCACGGCGGATGATAATAATTTACTATATATATCTCTCTCTCTATCTTACGATCAATTAAAGCTAAGACGCGCGCATCCCACGTTGGCTTTCTAAGTTGCCATTAAAACTAACACTTAAACCTAAAACTTCCAAGTAAGCTTACACTAAGCACCATATTCCATCTCCCGCAAAACAACTACGCGGATCCTTACAAATTTAAAAGCAAAGCATACAGTAC